>NC_073383.1:77692331-78024831 GCF_028641065.1 Leucoraja erinaceus | reverse complement strand
AAAATCGAAGGTGGACACAAAATGCTGGAGTAACTCAGCGGGTGAGGCAGCATCTCTGGAGAGAAGGAGTGGGTGACGTTTCGGGTCGAGACCCTTCTTCAGACCGATGAAGGGCCTCGACCCAAAACATCACCCATTCCTTCTCTACGTAATAGACAATAGACAATGGGTGCAGGAGTAGGCCATTCGGCCCCTCGAGCCAGCACCGCCGTTCAATGTGATCATGGCTGATCATCCCCAATCAGTACCCCGTTCCTAACTTCTCCCCATATCCCCTGACTCCGCTATTTTTAACAGCCCAAACTTGCTCTGTCTTGAAAGCATCCGGAGAACCCGCCTCCACTGAGGCAGAGAATTCCACACTGACTTTAAGAGGGGATGAACAAAGAGAACTAGACGGAATTACATGATGAAGGATGGGAGGTGGCTTGGAGTTATAGAGTGATACAGTGGGGAAACAGGCCCTTCGGCCCAACTTGCCCATGCTGGCCAACATGTCCCAGCTACACTAGTCCCCCCTGCCAGCATTTAGTTCATATCCCTCCAAACCTGCCCTACCCAGTCAAACTGTTTCTTAAATGTTGGGATAGTCCCTGTCTCAACTACCTCCTCTGACAGCTTGTTCTATACACCCACCATCCTTTCAAATAGTTACCCCTCAGATTCCTATTAAACCTCCCCTTCACCTTGAACCTGTATCCTCTGGTCCTCGATTCACCTACTCTGGGCAAGAGACCCAGTGCATCTACCCGATCTATTCCTCTCATGATTTCGTACACCTCTATAAGATCACCCCTCATCCTCCTGTGCTCCAAGGAATAGAGTCCCAGCCTACTCAACCTCTCCCTTTAGCTCACACCCTCTAGCCCTGGCAACCACCTTGTAAATCTTCTCTGTACCCTTTATGGTTTGACGACATCTTTCCTAAAATGTGCAGGTACAGCAGGCAGTGAAGAAAGCGAATAGTATGTTGGCCTTCAATACAAGAAGATTTGAGTATAGGAGCAAAGTGGTCCTTCTGCAGTTGTACAGGGCCCTAGTGAGACCACACCTGGAATATTGTGTGTAGTTTTGGTCCCCTAATTTGAGGAGGGACTTTCTTGCTATTGAGGGAGTGCAGCGTAGGTTTACAAGGTTAATTCCCAGGATGGCAGGACTGTCATATGCTGAGAGAATGGAGCAGCTGGGCTTGTACACTCTGGAGTTTAGAAGGATGAGATGGGATCTCATTGAAACATATAAGATTGTTAAGGGTTTGGACACGCTAGAGGCAGGAAACATGTTCCCGATGTTGGGGAAGTCCAGAACCAGGGGCCACAGTTTAAGAATAAGGGGTAAGCCATTTAGAGTGTGTTATTAACAGTGTGTGTTATTGGTCCTGAGATCCTGAGAGCGATGCCGTCTGGAGCTGTGCTCCTGGTAGGGCCACCCATGGCGGTGAGGTCGAGAGGGGAGGTCTCTGACAAAGAGCAATCCAACCAAGACCTCAACGGTGGAACAGGCGGAGGACGATGGCTGACCTTAGTGGAGCTAACGTCACAACGGCTGGGAAGGCGGATGAAGGCTGCGGCAGAAAAGGGTGTCCGGTCGTCTTGGACTCCATGCCACTGGATCCTGACCCAGATCTGTCAAGGACCCCACGTGGGGTGGCCGTCTGTGCACCGGGATCTCCAGTTTCCTCCCAAACTCCAAAGACATGCAGGTTTGTAGGTCGATTGGACTGGTATAATTGTAAATTATCCCTGGTGTATGTCGGATAGTGTTCAGCCCCTGTCCCACTTAGGAAACCTGAACGGAAACCTCTGAAAACTTTGTGCCCCACCCAAGGTTTCTGTGCGGTTCCCGGAGGTTGCAGGTGGTTGCCGGAGGTTGCAGGTAGTGGAAGCAGGTAGGGAGACTGACAAAAACCTCCGGGAACCGCACGGAAACCTTGGGCGGGGCACAAAGTCTCCAGAGGTTTCCGTTCAGGTTTCCTAAGTGGGACAGGGGCATCAGTGTGCTGGTCGGCATGGACCCGGTGGGGCCGAAGGGCCTGTTTTCGCGCTGTATCTCTAAACTAAACTAAACGATCGCACGGTGATAACGTCATGTTCACACGGGTATGGAAATAATTTTGTTTAATCTTTTAATTGAATCTATTAAATTTTTTTAAAAGGCAAACTGGAAAGTGGTGGGAAAACCAAAGCAATAATAAAGAGGCAATAAGAAGGCATGGTTATATTACTGGACTAATATAACCCGGAGGCCGCCAGTTCAAATCCACTCCCGTGGCAACTTGAGAAGTGGAATTAGGTTCAAATAAAAAACAAAATCAGGGGAATAAAAATTCGGGCTCAGTAAAAGTGACCTTGAGGAACTGGATTGTCGACTGGCATTAGTTCCAATCCTGCCGCCAGAGATTTACGCGTAAAATCCAAGTCAACAGGGGCAGATGCAAATCATACTCCAATCCAAATGCCAGTCAATACCCCCGTGTGCAACTGAGGGAGCTCCGCACTTACACCGCGGCACTGTCCGCTCTTACAGGAGTGGCAGAGTCTTATACATATAAAATTATAAAAGGGCCGGACAAGCTAGATGCAGGAAAAATGTTCCCAATGTTGGGCGAGTCCAGAACCAGGGGCCACACAGTCTTAGAATAAAGGGGAGGCCATTTAAGACGGAGGTGAGAACAAACTTTTTCACCCAGAGAGTTGTGAATTTGTGGAATTCCCTGCCACAGAGGGCACTGGATTGATTTAAGAGAGAGTTAGATAGAGCTCGAGGGGCTAGTGGAATCAAGGGATATGGGGAGAAGGCAGGCACGGGTTATTGATAGGGGACGATCATCCATGATCACAATGAATGGCGGTAGTGGCTCGAAGGGCCGAATGGCCACCTCCTGCACCTGTTGTCTATTGTCTATTGTCCATTGTATGACGTGCGGTGTTTTTTCAAGTGTCGCGACATTTTTTTGTCGCCGCTGGATTTTGAAATGTTCAAAATCTTTTGGCAACACTGATATAAAGCCTGCATAATCGCCCAGTGGAACAGGCCCTTAAGGTGAAGGTGGAACAGATTTAATTGGAACCTGCGGGGCAATTTGTTTTTACACCAAGGGTGGCAGGTATATGGAACGAGCTGCCAGGATTCCAGGTTAATTGGCTTGGCATTCATGTCAATTGTCCTGAGTGTGGGTAGGACAGTGCGGTGATAGCAGGTTGGTGCGGTGATAGCAGGAAGGGCCTGTTTCCGCCCTGTATCTCCAAGCTAAACTAAAACTTAAACCCGCATGGTCGCAGGGAGAACGTACAAATTCCGTACTGACAGCATGAATTGTACAAAGAGAGATTGTGATTACTATTCATGTAATGTTCAATTCATTTTTCAGTGAAATCGCTCCTTATTACATAAATTTATAAATTCTGCAACTAATTCTTGAATTTGAATAAATGAATCATTGTAAAACTGTGCAGCTATGACTCGGGGAAAAGGGAGCTTCTCCCTCTCTCACCAAACTAGACCGCCTGAAGATTGTGACCCGAAATATCGTCTGTCCATTCCCTCCACAGGAACCAGCTAACCTTCTGAGTTTTTGCTTTTGTTTTAGCGGAGTTCAGGTTGTTGTCACGTGCACCGAGGTACAGTGAAAAGCTTTTGCTGCGTGCTATCCAGTCAGCAGAAAGACAACACATGATTACAATCGAGCCGTCCACAGTGTACGGATACATGATAAAGTGATTCATGTGAATTAGTGCAAGATATAGTCCGATCAAAGATAGTCTCCATTGAGATAGATGGTAGTCTAGGACCGCTCTCTAATTGTTGGTGAGAGGATGAATTAGTGCAAGATATAGTCCGATCAAAGATAGTCTCCATTGAGATAGATGG
This sequence comes from Leucoraja erinaceus, assembly GCF_028641065.1. Taxonomy (NCBI): domain Eukaryota; kingdom Metazoa; phylum Chordata; class Chondrichthyes; order Rajiformes; family Rajidae; genus Leucoraja; species Leucoraja erinaceus. Next base: position 78,020,961 of record NC_073383.1, on the reverse strand, counting down.
TAGTCCAGGACCGTTCTCTAATTGTTGGTGAGAGGATGGTTCAGTTGCCTGATATCGGCTGGGAAGAAACTGTCCCTGAATCTGAAGGTGTGCGTTTTCACACTTCTGTACCTCTTGAGTGTTAGGAGAGAGGAAAAGAGGGAGTGGCCGGCGTGCGACTTATCCTTGGTTCTTGGTCCTCCAAAATATTCCAAATGGAATTTAAATTGGAGCTGGTGGAGGGAGGACTTAAGCCAGAAAGGGTTTTTGGGATGAAAGAGCGACCTTAAATGTAGTTGCATCTGGTTGGGTAACTATGGTAGGGTGAAGGCTATTCCGTGCTTCAATTGTGTGGGGGAAGAACGAATTGCTGTACACATCTGTCTGTGTAGCTGGGATCACAAATTGGATCGAATTGGACATTCTTGCCATAGAGGGGGTACAGAGAAGGTTCACCAGACTGATTCCTGGGATGTCAGGGCTCTCATATGAAGAAAGACTGGATAGACTCAGCTTGTACTCGCTAGAATTTAGAAGATTGAGGGGGGATCTTATAGAAACTTACAAAATTCTTAAGGGGTTGGACAGGCTAGATGCAGGAAGATTGTTCCCAATGTTGGGGAAGCTCAGAACAAGGGGTCACACAGTTTAAGGATAAGGGGGAAGTCTTTTAGGACCGAGATGAGAAAAACATTTTTCACACAGAGTGTGGTGAATCTGTGGAATTCTCTGCCACAGAAGGTAGTTGAGGCCACAGTTCATTGGCTATATTTAAGAGGGAGTTAGATGTGGCCCTTGTGGCTGAAGGGATCAGGGGGTATGGAGAGAAGGCAGGTACAGGATACTGAGTTGGATGATCAGCCATGATCATATTGAATGGCTGATCATCAGACGCAGTTTCTTGTCTCTCCAAGCTTGAGCCTGTCTGAGTGACCCTCAGCTCGACAGACTTGACTCCTCACCATCCTTTCAGTTCAGTTCATGGAACTTCAAAAAGAAATACGCTCCTGTGGATATGTGGATTCTGCTGTGTACGTTAATTGCCCATGCCAATAGCCGCCTCCAGTTACTGGAGGTGGTGGCTCACCACATTCTGAACCACCCTTTCGTGGTCTGACACCAGTAGTAAATGGCTTGCTGGGGCCCACAAGTAACTGCAGGTGCAGCAATCATTAGAAAAACACAAACAGGTGCTGGAGGACCTCAGCGGGGTCAGCCAGGGTCAGTGGAGGGAATGGACAGATGACAATTCGGATCAGGACCCATCTTCAGACCCATCTTCAGGGTCCTGAGAACCTGCCCATTCCCCCCACAGATGCTGACTGATCGGCTGAGTTCCCACCCAGCCTGCTAATCTATCTCAGAAATGTACATTTATACCAACCCATTAAATCCTACAAATCTGTACACCTTTGTTGGGTGGGAGGAACCCAAAGATCTCGGAGAAAACCCACGCGATCAAACGGAGAACGTACAAACTCCATATAGACAGCACCTGTGTGAGCAGAATTAAGCCATTCAGCTGATCATGTCTACTCTGCCATTCAATCATGGCTGATCTATCTCTCCCTCCAACCCCATTCTCCTGCCTCCTCCCCATAACCCCCGACACCCTAATCAAGAATGTGTCTATCTCTGTCATACAAATATCCATTGACTTGGCCCCCACAGCCTTCTGCGGCAGATAATTCCACAGATTCACTACCCTATGACTAAAGAAATTCCACCTCGTCTCCCTCTTAATGGAATGCCCTTTAATTCTGAAGCTATGACCTCTAGTCCTAGACACACACGTCAAAACAGCCTGTCCACATCAACTCTATCCAAGCCTTTCATTATTTTGTACATTTTAATGTTCCCCACATTCTTCTAATCTCCAGTGAATATACATTAGGTCCAGTGCTGTCAAAAGCTCATCATATGTGGCCAGATGGCTACATGGGGAATTAGGGGTGGGCACACCAGTTAATGGGGAATGTTGGGTGGGCACCAGCACCCGGGGAATGCAGGGGTGGGCACCTTTTTTTAATGGGGCATTAGGGGTGGGCACTAGTTACGTGGGGAATTAGGGGGTGGATTCCCAGGTTAAGGGGGAATTCCGGGGTGGGCACCAGTTAATGGGGAATTCGGGGTGGGCACTAGTTAATGGGGAATTAGGGGTGGGCACCAGTTAATGGGGAATTAGGGGTGGGCACCAGTTAATGGGGAATTAGGGGTGGGCACTAGTTAATGGGAATTAGGGGTGGGCACCAGTTAATGGGGAATTAGAACATCCCCAATCAATAACCCGTGCCTGCCATCTCCCCATATCCCTTGATTCCACTAGCCCCTAGAGCTCTATCTAACTCTCTCTTAAATCCATCCAGTGACTTGGCCTCCACTGCCCTGTGTGGCAGGGAATTCCACAAATTCACAACTTTCTAGGGGTGAAAACGTTTTTCCTCACCTCAGTCTTAAATGACCTCCCCTTTATTCTAAGACTGGGTGGCCCCTGGTTCTGGACTCGCCCAACATTGGGAACATTTTTCCTGCATCTAGCTTGTCCTAGTCCTTTTATAATTTTATATGTTTCTATAAGATGCCCCCCTCATCCTTCTAAACTCCAGTGAATACAAGCCTAGTCTTTTCAATCTTTCCTCATATGACAGTCCCGCCATCCCAGGGATCAATCTCGTGAACCTACGCTGCACTGCCTTTCAAGAGAGAGCTAGACAGAGCTCAAGGTACAAGATACATTTATTTGTCTCATGTACCAATTGGTACAGTGAAATGTGTGGTCCCCATACAGCCATAGGAATAATAAAGAGCACAGAACACGATAGTCTTTAGCACAGACATCCCCACAGGATCAAAGATTCCCACTGTGAGGAAAGGCTCCAAATATACAGTCTTCCTCCTCTGTTGTCCTCCCGTGGTCCGGGGGACTCCCGAACACCCCCGCTGTCTCCGCTACGAGTGGCCCGATGTTCAGGCCCGCTCACCGTGGTGATGGACGTCCGACGTCGGGACTGGAGAACATCCTCAGCGGCTTGGACATCCGAAACGGCCATCTCCTACCGGAGTCCGCGGTTCCCGAAGTCTACAGGCCGCGCTGGGCAGAGATTTAACGCTGGTGACCCTCCGCAAAGGGATCCCAGGACTCCGCGATGTTGAACTCTGGAGCTTCAACGGCGATCCAGGTAAGGCATCGCCCGCTCCGCGATGTATCCAGCGCAGTGCCACCGCTGCTGAAGCTCTGGTCCGGATCCCCAGCAGGAAAGGCCGCACCAATCCAGGCGATAGGCCGCGAGGGGGGGGGGGGGGAGGACGCGACTCGGACAATAGTCGCATCCCCGCCAGGAAGCTACTGAGAAACGGTTTTCCCATTACCCTACCCACCTCCCCCACATAGAAAAGCTAAAGAAATATCCAAAAGTTTTAAAACTGACTAAAAATTAAAAAACAGACAGACTGTCGGCAGAGGCTGCCATCAATGCGGCGCCCCTAGTGGACCAGAGATGGCGGAGTCAGGGGATATGGGGAGAAGGCAGGAACGGGGTACTGATTGAGGATGATCAGCCATGATCACAGTGAATCAGGGTCACAGTTTAAGGATAAAGGGGGAAATCTTTTAGGACTGAGATGAGAAAAACATTTTCCACACAGAGAGTGGTGAATCTGTGGAATTCTCTGCCACAGAATGTAGTTGAGGCCAGTTCATTGGCTATATTTAAGAGGGAGTTAGATGTGCTTACCGCTTGTCCTCATTCCAACCCCTTGCCCCCTCTTCCTCTCAGACCCTCTTCCCCCCTCTCCCACCAGGCAAGAGAGGTATAAGATCTGGTATTTTGTTGGTTCACAAGCTTGATTGGCTATATTTAAGAGGGAGTTAGATGTGGCCCTTGTGGCTAAAGGGATCAGGGGGTATGGAGAGGAGGCAGGGATGGGATACTGAGTTGGATGATCAGCCATGATCATATTGAATGGCGGTGCAGGCTCGAAGGGCCGAATGGCCTACTCCTGTACCTATTGTCTATTGTCTACCGAAAATCACTGTATCAACAGAAATATATATTTTTGTAAAGGTCTGTGGAAATTAAAACATTCTCCCCAAAAAACCCAGCTGCATAGGAATTCTCAGTAACTTCACAGTACAGCTAGTATTTGCACTGTGTGTATCAACTTATAACACATTGACGTGCGTGCACAGTATGGAACCTCGACAGCCTTGAAGAGGGCTGGAGAAAGAGGCGCACTGTCCAAAACCGCCACAAGAGACTGCAAGTGAGTTATAATAGTTGGAAACTGGAGCCCACCCTCCTTACAAGTGGCACTCAGTGCAACAAAATGCACAGCTTTTAAAAACTTGTAAATAAACTTCCCTCCGAGCAGTTTAAGCAAAAATAAACTGAAGAAAAAATGGTGAGGAATTCTGCTTAAATATTCTGCAAACTTCAGGCTAAAGGAGGCTTTCTTTCGGTCATTTACAGGCAAGACATTAAATCACTTGTTTTGAAAGAGGAGAAGGTTTTTTTTCTCAATTTTTTGCTATTCATATAAACAGAAAATGCTGGATTAAACTCAGGTCAGGTCAGGCAGTGTCATTTGTGTAGACAAAAAAAGGAAAATAGCGGGTTCACATTTCATGGAGCGAAGCAGACGTAGAAAATAGAGCTAGGTGCAGAAACTCAGCGGGTCGAGCCTGCAGCGTCAATATGGATGGCGATCAGGAGTAGGTCCAGTACTGCCTTTTCATATCCCCTGATACCTTTAGAAAAGGGCCCCATCTAACTCCCTCTGCATATAGCCAATGTAGTACAGGCCATAGAAATTAGGTGCAGGAGGAGGCCATTCGGCCCTTCGAGCCTGCACCGCCATTCAATATGATCATGGCTAATCATCCAACTCAGTATCCAGTACCTGCCTTCTCTCCATACCCCCTGATACCTTTAGCCACAAGGGCCACATCTAACTCCCTCTTAAATATAGCCAATGAACTGGCCTCGACTACCTTCTGTGGCAGAGAATTCCACAGATTCACCACTCTCTGTGTGAAAAATGTTTTTCTCATCTCGGTCCTTAAAGACTTCCCCTTTATCCTTAAACTGTGACCCCTTGTTCTGGACTTCCCCAACATCGGGAACAATCTTCCGGCATCTAGTCTGTCCAACCCCTTTAGAATTTTGTAAGTTTCTACAAGATCCCCCCTCAATCTTCAAAATTTTAGCAAGTACAAGCCGATTAATTTGGGTCGAGACCCTTCTTCAGACACAGAGAAACTGAAGAAGGGTCTAACTCTCTATTTCCTTCGCTCCATAGATGCTGCCGCACCCGCTGAGTTTCTCCAGCACTTTTGTCTACCTTCGATTTTTCCTGCATCTGCAGTTCCTTCGTTAAGGGGCTGTCCCACTGTACGAGCTAATTCAAGAGCTCTCCCGAGTTTAAAAAAAATCAAACTTGTGGTAATGTACGTAGCGGGTACGTCGGAGCTCGGGGACGTCTCTTAGCGGCTCGTAAAGCTAACGGCAGGTAGTCGGGAAACGCGGTAAGCTCGTGAAGACTCGTGAAGATTTTTCAACATGTTGAAAAATGTCCACGAGAGTCCCGAGCACCTACGAGCGGCTATTACCGTAATTATCCGAGTTCGAATCAGGGGAAACTCGGGAGAGTTCTTGAATTAGCTCGTACAGTGGGACAGGCCCTTTAACATTTCTAAGTCAACGGCATTTCATCATTTAATCTTGCCTCTCCAACTCCCTCCCTCCTCCCCCCCCCTTACTCTTCCACTTCCTCCACTAATAAACCAAAGCCCATAAGTTCTAGGTGTAGAGTTAGACCATTCAGCCCATCAAGTCTACTCTGCCATTCAATCATGGATGATCTATATCTCCCTGCTAACCCCATTCTCCTGCCTTCTCCCCAGAAGCCCCAACATCCACACAACTCAAGAATCCATCAATCTCCGCCTTAAAAATATCCACTGACTTGGCTTCAAGGAATTCCACAGATTCACCACCCTCTGACTAAAGAAATTCCTCCTCGTCTCCTTTCTAAAGGTACATGGGTTCTAGGCTCCCCCACCAGTAGAAACATCCTCTCCCCATCCACTCTATCCTGGCCTTTCACTATTCGGTAAGTTTCAATGAGGTCTACCCTTCATCCTTCTAAACTCTAAAGCGAGTACAGCCCAGTGCTGTTAAATGCTCATCATAACCCAATCCTTCCTGGGATCATGCAAAGATCAAAGGTCATATCATAGATGACACGGAGAAGCAGGATTGAGAGGAAAAATAGACCGGCCATGATCGAATGGCCGAACAGACTCGATGGGTCGAATGGCCTAATTTTGTTCCTATATATCTTAAGATCTAATGAAGAAAATAATGGTGACGCCCACAAGATGACTGGATAGACCCGGCTTGTACTCACTAGAATTTAGAAGATTGAGAGGGGATCTTATAGAAACATACAAAATTCTTAAGGGGTTGGACAGGCTAGATGCAGGAAGATTGTTCCCGATGTTAGGGAAGTCCAGACAAGGATAAGGGGGAAGTATTTTGGGACCGAGATGAGAAAAACATTTTTCACACAGCGAGTGGTGAATCTCTGGAATTCTCTGTCACAGTAGGTAGTTGAGGCCAGTTCATTGGCTATATTTAAGAGGGAGTTAGATGTGGCCCTTGTGGTTAAAGGGATCAGGGGGTATGGAGAGAAGGCAGGTACGGGATACTGAGTTGGATGATCAGCCATGATCATATTGAATGGCGGTGCAGGCTCTAAGAGCCGAATGGCCTACTCCTGCACCTATTTTCTATGTTTCTATGACGATGACCCACAATATACACAAACTGCAAAGAACGATACAATATGCGTACCGACATCTTTCTGTCCACGGAATCACCGTCAATAACTAGTGAAGACACAGCGGTAGAGTTGATGCCTGACTTGGCTCATTCCGGGCTGTCCGGGAGCAGTCTGCACGGAGCTTGTACGTTCTGCCTGTGACCACGTGGGTTTTCTCCGGGGGCTCCGGGTTCCTCCCACACTCCGAAGACGTGCAGGCTTGTAGGTTCATCGGTTTCTGTAATATTGTCTCTAAGTGTGTGGGATAGAACGTGTGTGCGGGTGATCGCTGCTCGGCACGGACTCGGTGGGTTGAAGGGGCTGTTTCTGTGCTGTATCTCTGAACTAAACTAAACCAACCTACTTTCTCCCTGCCCTGGGACCGGGCAGTGTAGAGAGACTTTACTTTCCATCTAACCCATGCTGTGCCTAATTTCTCTCTAATTTCTCGTGTCTCAAATTTTAAGTAACCCCTGCATTCCCTCTCCCTCCATCCCTCCCCCACACTGGAAGGGCCTGCTAGATAAGGGTCTCGACCCAAAACGTCACCTATTCCTTCGCTCCATAGATGCTGCCTCACCCGCTAAGTTTCTCCAGCATTTTTGTCTACCAGGCCAGCTGTATTATCAATTAAAGATAGTATTGTTTCAAGGGTCCGAATGGCCTATTGCAGTTGATATTGGACCCGGGAAACTGAGGTGATTGCACAACTGAATTTTGATCTCACTTTGATTGTAGGAAGACTGTAAAGATAGATATAAAGTTATTTCTTAAACAACTGCTAGTTTTACTGTTCGCATTACCCTCGTTATCACCTCTTCCACAACCAACAATGGACCATTGTGGGCTCTTTGGTTATCGGTGCTGGCTCTAATCTGTTCTGAACCTTTTCATACCTCTGGTTCCCTCTCCATTGACTCTCAATCTGAAGAAGGGTCTCGACCGGAAACGTTACCCATTCCTTTTCTCAGGAGAACTTTATCTGGCCCGCTGAGTTACTCCAGCATTTCGTATCTATCTCCATGCTGTCACTAACCTCAAGTGCGTGACAGGACTGTACATAGGGAGCTTAGTCTGTACCTGACTTGTGCTAACACTGTCCTGGAAGGGTTTTAGTTTAGTTTAGAGATACAGCGTGGAAACAGGCTCTTCAGCCCACTGACCAGCGATCCGCGCACACTAAAGGGCCTGTCCCACGAGCATGCGACCTGCATGCGGCAAGCGCGACCAAACCAGAAGCGGGGGCCGTGCGGAGTTCAAGTGAGTGACATGAAGTTCGAGCGAAGTCCGAGGGAAGTTCGCGTGTGATGTACGAGGCGGTGCGTACGGTGTCGAGGTGGCTGCGGGCCGGCAGGCCGTTGCTGCGCGGAATTTTTGAACACGGTCAGTTTTTCGGAGCCCCGCGCGATGTCGGGACCAACTCCGCACAACTCCATACGGCTCCGGCGATCGAAGTAGGACCGGCCCCGCGAGGCCGTATGGCTCAAGCGACCACGTTAGGTCGTGCTTGCCGCATGCCGCTCGTGCGACAGGCCCTTAACACTATCCTTCACACACACGGGATAATTTTTACATTTACCAAGCCAATGAAGCTACAAACTTGTCCGTCTTTGGAGTGTGGGAGGAAACCGAAGATCCCGGAGAAAACCCACGCAGGTCACGGGGAGAACGTACAAACTCCGTACAGACAGCACCTGTTGTCGGGATCGAACCCGGTTCTCCAGCGCTGCATTCTCTGTACGGCAGCAACTCTACCGCTGCGCCACCGTGTCGCGGCGATGGTACAATGTCATGGGGAGCTTCAATTCATATCTAACTTTGAGAGAATTTGAAATTTCAGTTACAGTTTAGTTTATTGTCATGTGTGCCGAGGTACAGTGGAAAGCTTTTTGTTGCGTGCAAACCAGACAGTGGACACACAATACATAGAGTCATAGAGTGATGGGCCCAACTCGCCCACACAGGCCAACAATGTCCCAGCTACACTAGTCCCACCTACCTGCGCTTGGTCCATAACCCTCCAAACCTGTCCTATCCATGTATCTGTCCAACTGTTTCTTAAACGATGGGATAGTCCCTGCCTTAAATTCCTCCTCTGGCAGCTTGTTCCATACACCCACCACCCTCTGCATGAAAAGGTTTCCCCTCGGATTCCTATTAAATCTTTTCCCATTCACCTTGAACCTGTGTCCTCTGGCACTCGATTCCCCTACTCTGGGTAAAAGACTCTGTGAGTCTTCATTACATTACATTGCATTGCATCGACATTACAATCGAGCCAGTCACAATGCACACATACAAGATAAGGGAATAACGGTCAGTGGAAGATAACGGCAGTCAAGGTAGATCAACGCAAAGATCCTATAGACCACTCCTTCTAAACGCAATGGGCTGACGTGTAGTACGCAAAGGAACGGAACGTGGGCCTTTTTTTCATCCATTTCCGTAACCCGACCCGACCCGACCCGACCCGACCCGACTCGCAGTGTAATCAACGTTGCGGGGGAACAGTTTGTGTTAATAAATTAAAATTCTGAAAATGAGGAGAAGATTTTTATCAAATAACTGATTTTTACGAGGATGTTTCCGTAACCGGCTTCCGTCTCCGCACTAGTATCTTTGCTCCGCGATGGGATCTTTGGTGCAGAGACGGAAGCCGGTTACGGAAATGGGGCCGAAAATCACCCATGAATCTGCCCTTGACCGTACTACGTCTTTTTCGTCGAGTGATCTATCTTGCTCCGCTGTAGGATCTTTGGATCAAAGATAGTCCGAGGGTCCCCAGTGAATCATTCCAAAATGTAAATGATTCCAAAGAATAAATAAATATCCGGTACTTATGCAGTAAGAGAGAAAAGATATTAAGATCACCCGGGCATAACGAGCCATCATCATTGACTCGGTTCAATGAACCTCACACAAACTCCAGACACTTAATTGAGTTGAGCAAAGCTTCTCTGTAATGGCCATCTTGCTCAACATGCACAACCGGAGAAGGAGAATCTCCTTGTGGCTTGTGGTCGCGCATGGGAGCGAAGAGAGCAAAATCATTTTCCGTCTGAGCTGCTTCATTGGAGCAAGGCGCTGAGTTTACTGTTGGCGATGCCAGAGGCCAGTTCGTCCCACACTGTGCAGTACCCAACCGGGCAGCGAAATTGTGGACGCAGCCCAGACCATCACACACAAACCGACCTCCCTTCCCATTGACTCCATGTACACCTCACGCTGCCTCGACAAGGCCAGCGGCATCATCAAGGACCAGTCGCACCATGGACACTCCCTCTTCTCCCCTCTCCCACCAGGAAAAAGATGTGTGACAGATACTGTATAATATAGATAAATGTGAGGTTATCCACTTTGGTGGCAAAAACAAGGGGGCAGATTATTATCTCAATGGGGTTAGGTTAGGTAAGGGGGAGGTGCAGCGAGGCCTGGGTGTCCTTGTACACCGGTCACTGAAAGTTGGCGTGCAGGTACAGCAGGCAGTGAAGAAAGCCAATGGAATGTTGGCCTTCATAACAAGAGGATTTCAGTATAGGTTCTTCTGCAGTTGTATAGGGCTCTGGTAAGATCACATCTGGAGTATTGCATACTGTTTTGGTCTCCTAATTTGAGGAAGGACATCCGTGTGATTGAGGCAGTGCAGCAGCGTAGGTTCATGAGGAAAGATTGAAAAGACTAGGCTTATATTCACTGGAGCTTAGAAGGATGAGGGGGGATCTTACAGAAACATATAAAATTATAAAAGGACTGGACAAGCTAGATGCAGGAAAAATGTTACCAATGTTGGACGAGTCCAGAACCAGGGGCCACACAGTCTTAGAATAAAGGTGAGGCCATTTAAGACTGAGGTGAGAAAAATGTTTTCACCCAGAGAGTTGTGAATTTGTGGAATTCCGTGCCACAGAGGGCAGTGGAGGCCAAGTCACTGGATGGATTTAAGAGAGAGTTAGATAGAGCTCTAGGGGCTTGTGGAATCAAGGGATATGGGGAGAAGGCAGGCACGGGTTATTGATTGGAGACGATCAGCCATGATCACAATGAATGGCGGTGCTGGCTCGAAAGGGCCGAATGGCACCTATTTTCTATGTTACTGTGTTTCTAAGCAGCGAGTCTCTGAGAGGTGAGATGCGCCAAGTCAGGAGACCTTTGTGGACTTCAACCCACATCATCAACCCACATTGCCCGCTCAATTTTGTGCGCTGCCATTTCGGCGCCTCCGTTTATAATATCTGCACTCATCAGAACCCTAACCCTTACCCTAACCTCTGTAAATAACTCCAGATAAATAAAAGTGTTCCATGCATCATACTCCGGGATAGTGAATTCCAGAGATTCATCACCCTCTATTCCTATGCCAAGGATAATGCAAGTGAGATCAGCTTTATGTTAACAAGTTTGGAAATTGGTTTCCACTGGCCCACCGCTGTGGCACCCTAACCCTAACCCTAAGTCTAACACCCCGAAACGGCAGCGCTGAATGGTACCATTCCAGCAACAAACACCACAGCCCCACCTGGCTCAGACCTGCCCTGCAAAGAGTGGGTCGCCCTGAACCAACTCTGTACAGGGGTCGGCCGGTTCAACGCCAACATGCATCGCTGGGGGCTGCGTGCATTCATCAGCAGACCAGTAAACAGCGCAGCAGCACGTGATTTTCGACTGCGCTGTCCTCCACCCCCCCTCTGGTGGAGGGGTAGACCTGACGGTCCTCCACAAAAAAGACTGGTCTGCCCCAACAGCTGCTGACAACCTTCTACCGCTGCACCACAGAGAGCATATTAACGTATGGCATCTCTGTGTGGTATCTCAGCTGCACGGAGGCGGAGAGGAGAGCTCTTCAGCGCGCCGTCCACAGAGCGCAGAGGATTATTGGGACACCGCTACCAGCCTTGGAGGGCATCTACCACACACGGTGCCTCAGGAAGGCCGTCAGCATCCATAAAGACTCCTCACACCCTTGTAATGGACTGTTCGAACTACTTCCCTCCGGCAGACGTTACAAGGCCTTCTACGCCCGAACCTCCAGACTCAGGAACAGCTTCATTCCCAGAGCTATAGCGGCTCTGAACCGGCCCTGCTGAGTGCCCCCCACCCCCATGGACTGTCTCCCTCGGATGGTCACATCGCACAGACACATCTGCACTTTAGTTTGTTTGAACTGTTTTGACTGTTTTACTGTTGTAATGTTCTTTTTACAATCCATGTTCTCGGGGTATCTAAATCTAAATAGTATTAGTTATTTATGTTATGACATCGGATGGAAGCTGCATACCAAATCTCGTCGCGCTGATGTGTAATGACAATAAAAGATATTATTATTATTATTGAACTGCCTGGAGGCCGTTACGTAACCGCTGCTGCCTCAAACTCAAGAAGAAGAAGAAGATGCCAATTCAACCATTCTTACCTCTGCGATAAATCTTTCCTTGAACTCCACCGCATTGAAAACGTCAGTGGCCAAGCGATCTAGGAGCACAAGAATGATCACAGGAATTAGTAGGTTAGCCTATGATGAGCGTTGGTGGTCACTGGGCCCGTACTCGCTGGAGTTTAGAAGGGTGAGGGGAGGTCCCATTGAAACGTACCGATTAGTGAAAGGCCTGGATAGAGTGGATGTGGAGAGGATGTTTCCACTAAGTGGGAGAGTCTCGGACTAGAGGTCACAGCCTCAGAAATAAATGATGCGCCTTTAGAAAGGAGATGAGGAGGAATTTCTTTAGTCAGAGGTTGGTGAATCTGTGGAATTCTTTGCCACAGAAGGCTGTGGAGACAAGTCAGTGGATATATTTATGCTTGGGATAGAGATTCTTGATTAGTACGGGTGTTAGAGGTTATGGGGAGAAGGCAGGAGAAGGGGTTTGGAGGGAGAGATAGATCAGCCATGATTGAATGGCGGAATTGTACCAAAGTATGGAATGGAAGACTTTAGAGAAAACGCTATTGTCACAAGCTACAGTGAACTTCTTACATTCCATACTTCAGTACATGCAACAGTAATGAACCTACACAATAGACAATAGGTGCAGGAGTAGGCCATTCGGCCCTTCGAGCCAGCACCGACATTCAATGTGATCATGGCTGATCATCCACAATCAGTACCCTGTTCTTGCCTTCTCCCCATATCCTCTGACTCTGCTATCTTTAAGAGCCCTATCTAGCTCTCTCTGGAACATATCCCCTCTCATCATTCTAAACTCCAGAATGTACAAGCCCAGCCGCTCCATTCTCTCAGCATATGACAGTCCCGCCATCCCGGGAATTAACCCTGTATACCTACGCTGCACTCCCCCAATAGCAAGAATGTGCTTCCTCAAATTAGGGGACCAAAACTGCACACAATACTCCAGGTGTGGTGTGGTCTCACTGGGGCTCTGTACAACTGCAGAAGCACCTCTTTGCTCCTATAGTCGATTCCTCTTGTTATAAAGGCCAAAATGCCATTCGCTTTCTTCACCGCCTGCTGTACCTGCGCACCTAAGCCTCCAGCGCGTTATAATTTGCTGCAGATTCCAGAACCCGCAGTCTCTTGTGTCTCCATCACTGGATCACCGCTGCCTATTTGCACCAGTCTGTGCAGACACAAAATGCTGGAGTAACTTTGTGGATCAGGCACCATCTCTGGAGAAAAAGAAGAGATGTTGCTTTGGTTTGGAAGCCCTTCTTCAGACCACAGAACGTCACCTATTCCTTTTCTCCAGAGATCTGCTGAGTTACTCCAGCATTTTGTCGACCTTCAGTATAAACCAGCATCTGCAGTTCCTTCCTACACGTGTGGTCTGCAGCTGGTGCGGGCCGTTCACGAGAGAGTCAAAGATCAAAGTTGCAAAGGGATGCGCAGAGACCCAGATTCCTGAGCTTATTGTGTTACCTATGAGAATTGTGTTTACAGACCTGTTAGCTTAGTTTAGTTTAGTTTAGTTTAGAGATACAGTGCGGAAACAGGCTCTCTGGCCTAACAGAGTCCACACCGACCAGCCATCCTCACACATTAAAGGGCCTCTCCCACTTGCCGATTTTTTCGGCGACTGCAGGCGTCATATCAGGGTCGGCAAAAGATTTTCAACATTTCAAAATCCAGCGGCGAGAAAAAAAACGTTGCGACACTTGAAAAAACGGCGCGCATCAATACGCACGTCATCGCGCCGCGTCACACCGCGAATTTCTCGGCCAACCGATACGTCACGGTCAATTATGCCGGCAGTCGACCGGAAAAAATCGGCAAGTGGGACAGGCACTTGACACCATCCTCCACAACGGCGACAACTTACTGTTTACAGAAGCCAATTAACCTACAAACCTGCACTTCTTTGGAGCGTGGGAGGAAACCGAAGATCTCGGTGAAGACACACGCTGGTGACGTGGGGAACGTACAAACTCCGTACAGACAAGCGCCCGTGGTCGGGATGGAACCCGGGTCTCTGCCGCTGTGAGGCAGCAACTCTGTCGCTGCGCCGCCCTTTGAACTGATTCGGGTATCCTGCTGCTGCCAGTTGAGAGTTTTGACAGTACATGACAATTAACAGAGAGCGGGGAGAGGGGCGTGGAGGAGGGAAGAGTGAAAGGCTCCAGGGTGTGAGTCTTGAATAAGAGCTGGTATCCCGACCAAACTCAGGACTTCACTCGACAAGCCTTAAGGGCCTGTCCCACTTGGCCGTCATTTACGCGACAGGCCGGTAGTGACTGACCTGCGACGGTCGGGCGTGTCATCATGCACCCGCACAGCCGTCTGGAGCGCGTGGCGTCATTTGAAGATGGACACAAAATGCAGGAGTAACTCAGCAGGACCGGCAGCATCTCTGGAGAGAAGGAATGGATGATGTTTCTGGTCGAGACTCTTCTTCTGTCTGAAGAAATGGTCTCGACCCAAAACATCGCCCGTTGCTTCTCTCCAGCGATGCTGCCGGTCCCTCTGAGTTACTCCAGCATCTTGTGTCTATCTCCGATCGTCTTGGCCCCGCTCTGGGAGTAGGAGTGGGGGCCAGATCCGGATCCGCAGCAGCCGTGAGCCCCAGGCCGAGCTCGGCGATCGTGTGCCTGCTTCTGCTGCTGTTGGAGGTGAGACGTTGCGTCTCGCCAGGGTCTTGGGCCTGTCCCACTTTGGCCGTCAGTTACACGACAGCCCGGTGGCGCGCGAAGATTTTGTGCAGGACGATGTCCACACTCCTCCACGCCACTCCATGCGCCCATCCCCGTGTTACCCACGCACTACCCACACGCTAACAGGTCGCGTAAATGGCGCGCGAATGACGGCCAAGTAGGACAGGCCCTTTACCGCACTGGCCTGATCACTTCGACACTGTGGTGTGTGCAATCTCACCACGTAGTAATTACTGGCATATGTTCCTCATTTAACAGCGTGGTTTGTCTGCACTCGCTGCAATGTGAATTAGGTTCTGCTGAGGTCGTGAATGATGCAGCTTAGCATCACTAGATCACTTTTTTTATTCACCAACATAATCAAAGACATGTCGTGCCAAGGTAATCAAAGACTTGTCCCAGCCGGGTCATTCATAGCGTCGCACTCATACAGCATGGAAACAGGCCCTTCAGCCTCCTGGACCACTTGCATCCCGTCACTCTCCGCCCCTCCCCCAGCCAAGCCGTGCCAGCTTCATAGTCTTCTTGTTGAGGCTCATCGTCCGTAACTCGTTTTCACCCAGCATGCAGCTACCAATGGCCTGTTTCTTTTATCCTCGTTCGGGGGCCTGTCCCACTTGGGCGACCTAACCCGCGATTTCTGGCGAGTTTGCCCTCGACTCATACTCGTACACAAGGTCGTAGGAGGTCTTTGTAACTCTCCTTCATGCTTGAGAGTAGTCCCCGCGTACTCGAGGCCTCAGCTAGGTCGCGGAGTTTTTTTCAACATGCTGAAAAATGCCCGCGAGTAAAAAAAGGTCGCCATGGAAAAAATCGATACTTTTTATACTCGTAGGTTTAGTCGTAGTAGGTCGTAATAGGTCGGCATGTTAGTCGTAGGTAATCGAGGGTAGTCAAAGGTAGTCCTAGATAGTCTTCATCAGTCGAAGGGAGATCGAAGGAGGTCATCTTCACTCTCCACTATTCGGTGTCCAATTTTCCCGAAGTTAGCCATTGCTAGTCATAGCTGGTCGAAGCTAGTCTTCTACACGGTTGAAGGAGGTCTTCAACATGTCATTTTGTCAAACTCTTCTAAACTCGCAAATTGGGTCGCCCAAGTGGGACAGCCCCTTTGCATATCTTTCATTCCTTAGTTCTACATCTCTCTCCATCACCGTCTATATCACTCGTTTCCCTTCCCCCCGACTCTGTGTCTGAAGAAGGGTCTCGACCCGAAACGTCACCTATTCCTTTCCTCCAGAGATGCTGCCTGACCCGCTGAGTTACTCTAGTTTTGTGTCTACCTTCAGCCCAACTTTAGTTCAGTTCAGTTCATTGTCTTATGCACCAAGCTAGACTGAATAGCTTTTGTTGCTTGCTACCCAGTCAGTGGAAAGCCTATACACGATCGAGCTGTCCACAGTGTACAGATACAGGATGAAGGGAATAACGTTTAGTGCAAGATAAAGTCCAGTAAAGCCCGATTAAAGATAGTCCTAGAGTCTCCAATGAGGTAGATGGGAGGTCAGGACCGCTCTCTAGTAGACCCGGGAAGAAACTGGCCCTGAATCTGGAGGTGGTGTGCGTTTTCACACTTCTGTACCTCTTGCCTGATGGGAGAGGGGAGAAGAGGGAGTGACCGAGAGAGGGGTGAGACTGGTCCTTGATGATGCTGCTGGCCTTGCCGAGGCAGTGTGATGTGTAGATGGAGTCAATGCAAGGGAGGTTGGTTTGCGTGATGGTCTGTGAAACCACAGGGTTTTGGAACTTGCCCACACCGACCAACATGCCCCACCTGCCTGCGTTTGGCCCATATCTCTCTGAACCTGTCCTATCCACGTACCTGTCTAAATGTTTCGTAAACGTTGCGATAGTCCCAGCCTCAACTACCTCCACCGGCAGCTCGTTTCATACACCCACCACCCTTTGTGTAAAAAAGTTGCCCTTCAGGTTCATATTAAATCTTTCAACCCCCTCACCTTAAACCTATGTTTTCTGGTTCTCGATTCCCGACCTCTAGGTGAACGACTGTACATTGCTTCTTCCCGTTGCTCCAGTCCAACAGAAGGTACAGAAGCTTGAAAGCACGCACCACCAGACTCAGGAACAGCTTCTTCCCCTCTGTTATCAGGCTTCTGAACGGTCCTTCCATAAGCTAGGGTACTGTCCGATTCTCCTCTACCCCATTGCAGACATTGGACTTTGTCTCTGGAACTGGTGCGCTACAATGCTGAGAACTACAGTATATTCTTGCTATTGAGGGAGTGCAGCGTAGGTTCGCAAGGTTAATTCCCGGGATGGCGCGACTGTCATATGCTGAGAGAATGGAGCGGCTGGGCTTGTACACTCTGGAGTTTAGAAGGATGAAAGGTGGATCTTATTGAAACATAAAAGATTGTTAAGGTTTTGGACACGCTAGAGGCAAGAAACATGTTCTTGATGTTGGGGGAGTCCAGAACCTGGGGCCACTCAGTTTAAGAATAAGGGGTAAGCCATTTAGAACGGAGATGAGGAAACACTTTTTCTCACAGAGAGGTGTGAGTCTGTGGAATTCTCTGCCTCAGAGGGCGGTGGAGGCCGTTTCTCTGGTTACTTTCAAGAGAGAGCTAGATAGGGCTCTTAAAGATAGCGGAGTCAGGGGATATGGGGAGAAGGCAGGAATGGGGTACTGATTGGGGATCGTGGATCGGCCTCTACAGACGTCTGCAGACCCACAAGTAGACGACCCTAAGGAGGAGAGGACAGTCATACTGGTTTTGAGTGACTACCGATGATGATGATTAGATTAGCACAGCAAGGCAATGCTTGACTGTACCTCGGTACAAGTGTCAATACTAAAGCCAATCCACCAGCACGTTATATTCTGCCGCAGATTTCAGCATCTGTTGCTTCCCCACCACTAGATTATTGTTGCCAATTCGCCACCAATCGTGGCCTGTTCACGAGGAAGTCACGAACAGGTGCAAAGGGACGCGTAAAGACCCAGTTCACTTATCATAAGATCATAAGTGCTAGGAGCAGAATTAGGCCATTCGGCCCATCGACTACTCTGCCATTCAATAGACAATAGACAATAGGTGCAGGAGTAGGCCAATCCGGCCCTTCGAGCCAGCACCGGCATTCACTGCGATCATGGCTGATCATCCCCAATCAGTACCCCGTTCCTGCCTTCTCCCCACATCCCCTGGCTCTATTTAACTCTCTCTTGAAAGCATCCAGAGAATTGGCCTCCACTGCCTTCTGAGGCAGAGAATCATGGCTGATCTATCTCTCACTCCTACACTGGAAGGGCCAGGAAGAAGAGCGGGCAAGATCATCTCTGACCCCTCTCACCCTGGCCACAAACTGTTTGAATCACTTCCCTCTGGAAGGCGACTGTCAAAGCTGCCACAGCCAGACATAAAAACAGTTTTTATCCACGAGTAGTTGCTCTAATCAACAGCCTCCCTTTGATCTGGTATTTTGTTGGTTCACATGCTTGATCAATGGTGTTTTATCATTAATGTTTTATTATTATTAATGTTCAGTGTTTTCTGAGTCATTCGTAACTGTCACTGTATGTCATGTTGTTACTTGTGGGCGGAGCACCAAGGCAAATTCCTTGTATGTGAATACTTGGCCAATAAACGTATTCATTCATTCATTCATTCATACACTTCGTAACATTAAAGAACGGCTGGTCAGAACTTCAGAACATCCTGTTCTCCTTCCTCCCTTCTCCTCACAACCAGATACAGAGCGGAAACAGGACTACTGAGTCCGCGCCGACCAACAATCCCCGCACCCAATCAATATCCTACACACACTGGGGACAATTTACAATTTCACCGAGCCAACTAGCCTGCAAACCTGCGCATGTGGGAGGAAACTGGAGCACCTGGAGTAAACCCACGCAGGTCCCTCTGTGCAGACAGCAGCTGTAGTCGGGATCAAACCCGGGTCTCTGGCGCTGTAAGGCAGCAACTCTACCCATGCTGTTGGCTACTGTTTTGTGCAAAAAAAACTCTCTCCTCAGGCATCAGGTTCGACGTCCCCAAGGCCGAAGAATAGAAAATGAAATCCAAGCCATTTGATTTCGCAACCCAAACAGTAATTTTCTCGTATTATTTCGCAACCCAAAACGCCAAAGTCACACAGACTCTGTGAACCTAATCCCCTCGATTCTCCTGTGGGTCTTGGATCATATTCTGATTAAAATTTCAACGTGACTGACACAAAGATCAACATTATACAGCGCACACCACTACAAGCTGCACTAACATGCACCGAGCGTCGCTCATTGTAAACACCTCCCTGCTCCAAGATCAACAATTCCTCGGCCGAAATCCTTTCATTCTCATTGCCTCTGTGACACTCATCATCTTATCTTAATCTTAACCTAATCCCGGTTTTCGAGAGAAAAAAAAAAAAAAATTTTGAGCAAAAAATGAAAATTTCTCGCATATAAAAAAATTCAACCTGACTGACAGAAATATCAACACGTCCCACGCAGTTTGAAAAGAAATGATATTACTTTTGAGTGCTGGCGGACAAATATTTTCCCTGTAAATATGAAGGATTCTCCATCTGAATAGTTCTAAGTTGGACCATCCAGAAAAAACATGCTAAAACAACGCGTTTGCTTCAGGCTGGGGGAACATGGCCGGTTTATCACACACGTACATGTACAGAGAGATTAGTTTAGAGATACAGCGCGGGACAGAGGCCCTTCGGCCCACCGAGTACGTTCCAACCAGTATTCCCCACACACTAAAGGGCCTGTCCCGCTTGGCGATTTTTTCGGCGACTGCCAACATCACTGACTGACGTTTCAGGTCACCGAAAAATTTGCGGCGTGTGACAAGTTTTTTCAAGTGTCGCAACATTATTTTTTATTGCCGCTGAATTTTGAAACGTTCAAAATGTTTTGGCGACCCTGATATGACGCCGGCAGTCGCCGAAAACAATCGCCAAGTGGGACAGGCCCTTAACACTATCCTACACACACTAAGGACAATCATACAACAGGCCCTTCAGCCCAACTCACCCATGCCAACCAAGATATCTAAGCACGTCCTGTTTGCCCGAGTTTGGCCCATACCCATCACCAATGTCCTGTGCACTGCAACATCAGAATACTTCCCATAGCGTCTCTCTAGAGAATTCTACCAGCAACAGTCCACACATAACAAATTTCCACACACAAATCTTACAATGGCCAAATATTGTTATAAGTGGCTTAGTTTAACCTGCCCCTTAACTCCAAGAAGACCAAGGAGCTCATTGTAGACTTCAGGAAGTCCAGAGGCGGCACGCACACCCCCATCCACATTAACGGGACGGAGGTGGAACGTGTTTCTAGCTTCAGGTTCCTGGGAGTCAACATCTCCGATGACCTCTCTTGGACCCACAATACCTCTACTCTGATCAAGAAGGCTCATCAGCGTCTCTTCTTCCTGAGGAGACTGAAGAAGGTCCATCTGTCTCCTCAGATCCTGGTGAACTTCTACCGCTGCACCATCGAGAGCATCCTTACCAACTGCATCACAGTATGGTATGGCAACTGCTCTGTCTCCGACCGGAAGGCATTGCAGAGGGTGGTGAAAATTGGTTCACCAGTTCCACGCTCCCCTCCATTGAGTCTGTCCAAAGCAAGCGCTGTCTGCGGAGGGCGCTCAGCATCGCCAAGGACTGCTCTCACCCCAACCATGGACTGTTTACCCTCCTACCATCCGGGAGGCGCTACAGGTCTCTCCGTTGCCGAACCAGCAGGTCGAGGAACAGCTTCTTTCCGGCGGCTGTCACCCTACTCAACAACGTACCTCGGTGACTACCAATCCCCCACCCCCCCCCCCCCCCCCCCCCCCCGGACGCTTATTTTTTTTTTAATTCAAATCGTTTGCTATGTCGCTCTTCAAGGGAGATGCTAAATGCATTTCGTTGTCTCTGTACTGTACACTGACAATGACAATTAAAATTGAATCTGAATCTGAATCTAGTTTAGTTTAGAGATACAGCGCGGAAACCAGTCCTTCAGCCCACCGAGTCCGCACCGACCAGCGTTCCCTGCATATTAACACTATCCCGCACACAACCAGGGACAATTTACATTCATACCAATTAACCTACAAACCTAAACGTCTTTGAGATGTGGGAGGAAACCGAAGAGCTCGAAGAAAACCCATGCAGGCCACGGGGGGAACGTACAAACTCCGTACAGACGGTACCCGTAGTTGGGATCGAACCCGGGTCTCTGGCGCTGTGAGGCAGCAACTCTACCGCTGCGCCACCGTGCCACCCCAGCATTAAGGCAATCATGATTTTCTCCACAATTCTATTGGATTAGTGTAAATAAGACATTGTACAAGACAACGGTGAGGCAATATTTAGAGTATCGTGGTCAGTTTTGGTCAGGAAAGAGGGGGAGGTCGTTGAGGGGGAAAGGGTGTAGAGAAGACTTACGAGGAGGTTGCCAGGCCTCAGGGCCCTTGAGCTACAGGGAGAGATTGTGCAGGCCAGGACTTTATTACTTAGAGCGCAGGAGGATGAGGGGCTGATCTTATAGAGGAGTATAAGTTCATGAGAGCAATAGATCTGGTAAATGCACAGTCTTTTACCTAGAGTAGGGGAAATCAAAAACCAGAGGACATATGTTTAAGGTGAGGGGGGAAAAAGGTTGGCAAGTCTGAAACGAGCTGCCGGGGTTTGACAAACATTCGGACAATACATGAATACGGTAGATTTAGAGGAATATGGGCCCAAGTTCAGGCGTGGGACTAGTGCAATGGGGCATGTTGCACAGATTCACCACCCTCTGAATGTAGACGGCACCTGATTACAATCAAACCATCCACACAGTACAGATAAATGATAGAGGGTATAACAAGGTAAAGCCCAGTAAAGTCCAATTAAAGATAGTTCTGTGGCGGCTCCTAAGGGTCGTGCCATCATACTGCCGAACCCCTCGGCACAGGAGTGGTGCAGTCCGGAGGCGGCCCTCAGCCGGAGGGTTTAAAAGGCAGGGGTTTGGGTGCCATCTTCCTCTGGTTTCGTCTTCCCTTCAACCGGGAGGAATACAATAAAGGTGCTTCTCAAAACGCTGGACTTCGTGCCTCCTTTCGAGACCCACACACTACAGTTCTAAGCTTTCCAACGAGGTAGATGGGTGCTCTCTATTTGGTGAGAGGACGGTTCAGTTGCCTCATGAGTTCATGTGATAGGAGCAGAATTAGGCCATTCGGCCCATCGTCTCCTCCGCCATTCAATCATGGCTGATCTATCTATCCTTCTTAACCCCATTCCCCATGCTCTCTCCCCATAACCTCTGACACCTGTACTAATCAAGAATATATCTATCTCTGCCTTAAAAATATTTAATGACTTGGCCTCCACAGCCTTCTGGGGCAATGACTTCCACAGATTCACCACCCTCTGACAAAATTCCTCTTCATCTCCTTCCCAAAGGAAAGGTTATGACCTTTGGTACTAGACTCTCCCGCTAGTGGAAATATCCACTCCACATCCACTCTATCCAGGCCTTTCACTATTCGGCAAGTTTACCGAGTTGCCTAATGGCAGCTGGGAAAAAACCTTGCGGTGCAGGCTCAAAGGGCCAAATAATGTGTAAAATAGTCAATCTGTGTCCACAACATAGAACGTAGAACAGTAGACTCTGATGGGCCGAATGCCCTAATTCTGCTCCTATCATTTATGATGTTATGATCATAAATAAATAAATGTTATGATCATAAATGATCTATTTCATTCACTCCATAGATGCTGCCTCACCCGCTGAGTTTCTCCTGCATTTTTGTCTACCTTCGATTTTTCCAGCATCTGCAGTTCTTTCCGCTTATAAGTAGGTTTTTTAGCCAAGTATTCACATACAAGGAATTTGCCTTGGTGCTCTGCCCACAAGTAACAACATGACAGTTACGAATGACTCAGAAAACACTAAACATTAATAATAATAAAACATTAATGATAAAACACCATTGATCAACATAGCAACATAGAAAATAGGTGAAGGAGTAGGCCATTCGGCCCTTCGAGCCTGCACCGCCATTAAATATGATCATGGCTGATCAGTATCCCATCCCTGCCTTCTCTCCATACCCCCTGATCCCTTTAGCCACAAGGGCCACACCTAACTCCCTCTTAAATATAGCCAATCAAGCATGTGGACCAACAAAATACCAGATCTTATACCTCTCTTGCCTGGTGGGAGAGGGGAGAAGAGGGTCTGAGTGGAAGAGGGGCAAGGGGTTAGAATGAGGACAAGCGGTAAGCAGTATTCCCTGGTGGCGATCGAAACCTTGCCTGCCTCACAGCAGCGGAGAAAGTTCCCACCAGGCTCATTTACGCCGCTAATCCAATGTCCAGCGAGACAAAGCCAGTTTGATCGCCATCCGGTCACAAACTCACCGAGGTCACAAGTGGGGTTTTTATTATTTAACAAACGGGGAGCATTCTCCGACATCCCTCCCGTCAGGAGCTACAAAGAGCTCCGACGATGAGAAAAAGCCACATCGGCATTTAAACAAAAATATGGACGCAGATTTAAAGACCACTAGAAAGGCAGGGAAAACAAATAAAGGGATGTGAATTATAATCGGAACTGCTACGGTTTAATATATATGTATTTTCAAAAGGAGCGGGCTTGGGTCACACAAGATTTCCTCCTTTGTGGGAGCTTTATTCCTTGAAACTACTGCTGAAACATGACACTAAATACAGTAAACGCTCGCTTTAATGGACCTCTTTATAACGTCGAGTGTGGAAAGGAACTACAGATTCCTCTGCTCCCCTCTCCCATCGGGGCAAAATGTGCAGAGGTGTGAAAACGCACCAGAGACTGCTCCCTGGCAAATTTGTCCCTTCCCACCCAAACCACCCCCCCTCCCCGGGCACTTTCCCTTGCAACTGCAGGAAATGCTACACTTGTCGCTTTACCTCCCCCCCTCGACTCCATCCAAGGACCCGAGCAGTCTTTCCAGGTGAGGCAGAGATTCGCCTGCACCTCCTCCAACCTCATCTATTGCATCCGCTGCTCTAGGTGTCAGCTGCTCTACATCGGTGAGACCAAGCGCAGGCTCGGCGATTGCTTCGCCCAACACCTCCGCTCGGTTCGCAATAAACCAACCTGATCTCCCAGACTCACAACCCTCTGTGTGAAAAAGTTTTTCCTCATCTCCGTTCTAAATGGCCTACCCCTTATTCTTAAACTGTGGCCCCTGGTTCTGGGCTTCCCCAACATCGGGAACATGTTTCCTGCCTCTAGCGTTTCCAAACCCCTTAATGATCTTATATGTTTCAATGAGATCTCCTCTCATCCTTCTGAATTCCAGAGTGTGCAAGCCCAGCCGCTCCATTCTCTCGGCATATGACAGTCCTGCCATCCCGGGAATTAACCTGGTGAACCTGCGCTTCTTCTTCTTGCGAATGAAACATAAACCAAAGGAATAGTTAGATCTCAAGCTGGGTGTTGAGCAGCCAGGTTGTTGTCTCTGCGTCAATGTCTGCCAGGCCCTGAGCTCCATTTGGGTGGGTGGTAGGGCGGGCACCTAGAGATGACATGGTTGGCTGTCTGTTGTTCTGCCCCACATTCACAGGCTGGGCTCTGGCGGAGGGAGCCCCCATCTCCACACGCTGGCGTTGAAACGCCCAACTCCAGTACCAAGTCTGTTGAGCTTCACCCATGCTCCTCTGGGGAGCTCAGACCCTGGACAGCTTTTATCTGGAGAACCTACGCTGCACTCCCTCAATGGCAAAAAAAGATATTTCAATGCTGGATCAGTCGATTAAACGCAACCTCTTGCTTGCTGCGTCCCCTTATCCCTGTCTTCCCTGTGAAAGTTATTTATGCCCCTGTCCCACTTAGGAAACCTGATCGGAAACCTCTGGAGACTTTGCGCCCCACCCAAGGTTTCCGTGCGGTTCCCGGAGGTTTTTGTCAGTCTTCCTGCCTGCTTCCACTACCTACAACCTCCGGCAACTACCTGCAACCTCCGGGAACCGCACGGAAACCTTGGGTGGGGCGCAAAGTCTCCAGAGGTTTCCGTTCAGGTTTCCTAAGTGGGACAGGGCCATAATAATGAACCTGAATTCATCTCTCAGTCGGCCAGTGCGTTCTGATTATAACAAATCTCTCTGTACGGTTCTCTCCCCCCCCAAATTATCTCTCGTCTCCGCTGGCCTGCCCAACAGTCAACACTGCTTCACCTCATCTATCAAACATCGTTGAAGAATTCCGAACAGCACCGTTACTCACGGAAAAGCAATAAAATGTCGGGGCAGCTCCTTAAAATAAATATCATCCCTGGTCTCTGGCACTTGTTGGTTTTTTTAGTTGTTTTGTTGTTATGTCTTTGAGAGAGAGAAATAAAAAATCAATTAAGCAAACAGCCCTTGAAGACTCTTGGCTGAAGTGCTGATATGTGCAGACTGAGTCATCGAGTGCCAAGAATACTTGGCCCGGCGTGCAACCACAGAGACACATTCACGTGTGGGTTATGAGGGTGGAGGATGCCCACTCGCGAGGTCTCAGCACGGACGACTTGCTTTTATTCAACGCTTTCACAGCAGCTAATTAACTTACAAACAATATCACACGGCCAGCCGCTGTGGAAGACAGTAGGAAAGAAAGGTGGCTTGAAAACATGTCCACGGAGGAATAGTAACATCTTGAGTAATAGTTTGTGAGCAAATAGAGATGGGGAGACTGAATTCCAGAGTTTAGGGCTAAGCCTGCTGATGTTGCAGGTTCCAAAGGCATGCGTACAAGACGCCTGGGTAGGAGGGACCTGCAGATGCTGGTTGTCACTGGCGATCGATACAAAACGCTGGAGCAACTCAGCGGGTCGGGCAGCGTCTCTTGAGGGAAGGAATAGGTGATATTGCGGATTGAGCGGTCACGGTGGCGCAGCGGTAGAGTTGCCATCTTGCAGCGAATGCGGCGCCGGAGACCCGGGTTCGATCCCCGACTACGGGTGCTGCCTGTACGGAGTTTGCACGTTCTCCCCGTGACCTGCGTGGGTTTTCTCCGGGATCTTTGGTTTCCTCCCACACTACAAAGACGTGCAGGTTTGTAGGTTAATTGGCTTGGTGTAAAGGTGAAAATTGTAGGATAGTGTTAATGTGCGGGGATCGCTGGTCGGCGCGGACCCAGTTGGCCGAAGGGCCTGTTTCCACGCCATATCTCTAAACTAAACCAAACCTTATATCTAAACTAAACTAAACCTTGTCTGAAGAAGGGTCTCGACCCGAAACGTCGCCTATTTCCTTCGCTTCATAGATGCTGCCTCACCCGCTGAGTTTCTCCAACATTTTTGTCTACCTTCGATTTTCCAGCATCTGCAGTTCCTTCTGAAAAATAAACCTTATATCCGATCTATTGGGAAAGCACGCAAAACAAAGCTTTTCACTGTACCTCGTTACATGCAACAATAATACACCCAAACCTGCAGTACATGGTATTTTTGCTGTGGATTCCAACATCTGCAGTTTCTGGTATCGTCATCACTAGATTATCGTGGCAAATTTGTACCGGTTTGAGATGGAGAGAAAATGCTGGAGAAACTCAGCGGGTCAGGTCGCAACTTTTCTTCACACCTGAAACGTCACCCATTCCTTTTCTCCAGAGGTGCTGCCTGACCCGCTGAGTTACTCCGGCATTTTGTTTCAGTCACAAGAAGTCTGTTTTGAAGGCAGGGCAGAAAGGGCTCAAGATTAGAACGGCGACTAATGCTGAGAACCGACGCACGATGGCGCAGCAGTAGAGTTGCCGCCGTACAGCGGCAGAGACCCGGGTGTGATCCTGGCCAAGGATGCTGTCTGGACGGAGTTTATATGTTCTTCCTGTGTCCGTGTGGGTTTTCTCCAGGTGCTCCAGTTTCTTCCCACACTCGTGCAGGTTTGTTGGCTAATTGGCCGCAAAACTGTGATCGCGTAGAAATAGCGTGGAGGTGATTGTCGCTCGTTGCAGGCTCGGTGGGCCAAATGGCCAGTTTCCACACTGTATCTCTAAACATAGAAACACAGACATAGAAACATAGAAAATAGGTGCAGGAGTAGAGGCCATTCGGCCCTTCGAGCCTGCACCGCCATTCAATATGATCATGGCTGATCATCCAACTCAGTATCCTGTACCTGCCTTCTCTCCATACCCCCTGATCCCTTTAGCCACAAGGGCCACATCTAACTCCCTCTCAAAAATAGCCAATGAACTGTGGCCTCAACTACCTTCTGTGGCAGAGAATTCCACAGATTCACCACTATCTGTGTAAAAAATGTTTTTCTCATCTCGGTCCTAAAACACTTCCCCCTTATCCTTAAACTGTGACCCCTTGTTCTGGACTTTCCCCAACATCGGGAACAATCTTCCTGCATCTAGCCTGTCCAACGCCTTATCTCCGGGTGCCCGCTCTACCACCCACCAAATGGAGCTCAGGGCCTGGCAGACATTGACGCATGTGACAACAACCTGGCTGCTCAACACCCGGCTTGTTTCCTGCCTCTAGCTTTCCTGCCCAAACCCTTAACAATCTTATATGTTTCAATGAGATCTCCTCTCATCCTTCTAAACTCCAGAGTGCACAAGCCAGGCCACTCCATTCTCTCAGCATATGACAGTCCCGCCATCCCGGGAATTAATTTTGGTTAGCATAGACAAGGGGGTGGGGAGATTGCAACCTTCACGTGGTCCGCCCTGTTTCGACGAATGCAATCAACCCGGCGTGCACAATCAAATAAGATCAAATAGAACAAGTTATCCGACAGCTTTAGGCTGTGCACGCCATACGCAAGAAGAAGAAGCATAGACAAGTTGGGTTGAATGGCCACCCATGGATGAACCATGAAGCTCTTACCACGACTGAGCACGCCTCCGCTTTCCTTGTAGTCCAGAATCTCAGCGTCCTTCCTCTGTAAGAGCAGCGTGAGGTCCACAGTCTGCCTGTGCAGAGCCTGCATCATGGTCAGTAGTGGACAGACCATGTGGTGGGACACCTGGAAATGGAGACAATGGTTAGGTTTAAGGTCAGTGTGTCAGAACGGACTGCCCATGCTGGTTTAAACCAAAGACGGAGACAATAGACAATAGGTGCAGGAGTAGCCCATTCGGCCCTTCAATGGCTGATCATCCCCAATCAGTACCCCGTTCCTGCCTTCACCTCATATCCCCTGACTCCGCTATTTTTAAGAGCCTATCTAGCTCTCTCTTGAAAGCGTCCAGAGAACCGGCCTCCACCGCCCTCTGAGGCAGAGAATTTCACAGACTCACAACTCTCTGTGAGAAATAGTGTTTCCTCGCCTCCGTTCTAAATGGCTTACTCCTTATTCTTAAACTGTGGCCCCTGGTTCTGGACTCCCCCCAACGTCTGGAACATGTTTCCTTCCTCTAGCGTGTCTAAGCCCTTAACAATCTTATATGTTTCAATGAGATACCCTCTCATTCTTCTAAACTCCAGAGTGTACAATCCCAGCTGCTCCATTCTCTTAGCATATGACAGTCCCGCCATCCCGGGAATTAACCTTGTAAAAGCTGTAGTAACGCAGCGGGACAGGCAGCATCTCCGGAGAGAAGGAATGGGCGATGCTTCGGGTCGAGACCCTTCTTCACCCGTTCCTTCTCTCCAGAGATGCTGCCTGGCATCTGCAGTTCCTTGTTGTGCAATCTATGCTCAATTGAAATGCGAGCAGATCCATTTCATCTCTGATTTTTCAACTTCCGAAGGAGTTTAACGCTGCCCATATATATATATATACACACACAAGTAGCAGAAACAAGGAACTGCAGATGCTGGTTCATATACGTATCCTCACAATTTCCTGTACACGCAGGAAGGAACTGCAGATGCTGGTTTGAACCGAAGATGGACACAAAGAGCTGGAGAAACTCAGCGGGACAGGCAGCGTCTCTGGAGAGAAGGAATGGGTGATATTTCAGGTCAAGATCCTTCTTCAGACCCGTCTCAACTCTTCTTGACCCGAAATATCACCCATTCTTTCTCTCCAGAGATGCTTCCTGAGTAACTCCAGCATTTTATGTCTACACTTCGAACCAGCTCGCCGCCCGCTCCCGCATTCCGCGGTCTTTAATGCGGCTATATGTCGGGTATGCCCGAGGTCGTGGCCTGTATTCCCTTGACTGGGTCCTCCGGACTTCGCCCCGGGCTTTAACAGGACCTCTAGGTAGAGGTTCCTGTAGGAAGATAAAACCTGGAAAAGGTTTTAAAAACATACCTTTAGGTCTGAGTGTGGCAGGAGAATCACGTTCACCCTGCCAGTCGTACGCAATGCGTTAGACGATATGACACGCATGCGACCTGGCGGGTTCTTCACGTAGTCACTCACGTGACTCTGAAGTAAAATGTGAGGTTATCCACTTTGGCGGCAAATACAAGGGAGCAGATTATTATCTCAATGGGGTTAGGTTAGGTAAGGGGGAGGGGGGAGGTGCATCGAGACCTGGGCGTCCTTGTACTGAAAGTTGGTGTGCAGGTACAGCAGGCAGTGAAGAAAGCTAATGGATGTTGGCCTTCATAACAAGAGGATTTCAGTATAGGAGTAAAGAGGTTCTTCTGCAGTTGTATAGAGCTCTGGTAAGACCACACCAGGAGCATTGTGTACAGTTTTGGTCTCCTAATTTGAGGAAGGACATCCTTGTGATTGAGGCAGTGCAGCGTAGGTTCACGAGATTGATCCCTGGGATGGCGGGACTGTCATATGAGGAAAGATTTAAAAGACTAGGCTCGTATTCACTGGAGTTTAGAAGGACGAGGGGCCTTCTTACAGAAACATATAAAATTATATAAGGGCTGGACAAACTAGATGCAGGAAAAATGTTCCCAAATGTTGGGCAAGTCCAGAACCAGGGGCTACAGTCTTAGAATAAAGGGGAGTCCATTTAAGACTGAGGTGAGAAAAAACGTTTTCACTCAGAGAGTTGTGAAATTGTGGAATTCCCTGCCACAGAGGGCAGTGGAGGCCAAATCACTGGATGGATTTAAGAGAGTTAGATAGAGCTCTAGGGGCTAGTGGAATCAAGGGATATGGGGAGAAGGCAGGCACGGGTTATTGATTTTGGACGATCAGTCATGATCACAATGAATGGCGGTGCTGGCTTTAAGGGCTGAATGACCTCGTCCTGCACCTATTTTCTATGTTTGTGTGTATAGATAGGCCAGGTTTGGAGGGAATTGGGGCAGATGGGACTAGTGTTGCTGGGGACATGTTGGCTGGTGGTTGTTTGCAAGTTGGGCCGAAGGGCCTGTCACCATGTTGTGTGACTGTAAGAGAGGGAGACTGTGCAGAAGGCATCTCGCTTTGCAAGCCCAGCATAGTGAGCTACTTTGTATGACAGCCGGAATTTCCCAAGGATTGAAGTGCTGGAATTTCAGACACTGTAAAATGAAATCGTCCGCAGACATGCACTTGAAAAATATATAAATATGAATTGAGGTGGAGCCTTTACCACAGCCTGGCGATTGGTATCAGAATGAATAACTGTGAGGTTTGCTGCTGTAAATAAACTGAGGTTTTTGAAAGCGTCTCAAAATCATATAAGACGAAGTTTCACATTTTTCAGTATTTGGTCACTTCAGTGGCAGGTTCATTAAAAACCAACACTGGGTGCCGTCTCTGCCTTGGATGTGGTCGGCACTCTGGCCGGCCAGGGACGCACGAGTCTGGGATTCAAACAGGCAGTGGTGCGAGACGCCTCTCTGCTGGGGCGTTGCCATGTGTTATTGCTTCACCACCAAACACCCTCAACCTTGGCCGACGGTGTCGGCGAGCTCAACCCTCACCCCAAGTCACAATCTTGTGGCTTCGACCCTCCGTTCCGCGCAGCCTGGGGCAAAAAAGTCCCAGCAGCGCTCCCGGGGCCTGTCGTCTGAGGGGCGCACGCTGTGCCGCCCGAGTGGGAGGCTGATGCCTTTCACAGACAGACGATGAGGCGTGGGCGGCACGGTGGCGCAGCGGGTAGAGCCGCTGCCTCACGGCGCCAGAGACCCCGGTTCAATCCTGACCTCGGGTGCCGTCTGTGTGCAGTGTGGTGCAGTGCAGTGTAATGTAGTGCAGTGTAGTGCAGTGTAGTGCAGTGTAGCGTAATGTAGTGCAGTGTAGTGTAGTGTAGTGTAGTGTAGTGCAGTGTAGTGTAGTGTAGTGTAGTGCAGTGTAGTGTAGTGTAGTGTAGTGTAGTGCAGTGTAGTGTAGTGTAGTGTAGTGTAGTGTAGTGTAGTGTAGTGTAGTGTAGTGTAGTGTAGTGTAGTGTAGTGTAGTGTAGTGTAGTGTAGTGCAGTGTAGTGTAGTGTAGTGTGTAGTGTAGTGTAGTGTAGTGTAGCGTAGTGTAGTGTAGTGTAGTGTAGTGTAGTGTAGTGTAGTGTAGTGCAGTGCAGTGTAGTGTAGTGTAGTGTAGTGTAGTGTAGTGTAGTGTAGTGTACAGTGTGTAGTGTAGTGTAGTGCAGTGCAGTGTAGTGTAGTGTAGTGTAGTGTAGTGTAGTGTAGTGTAGTGTAGTGCAGTGTAGTGTAGTGTAGTGTAGTGTAGTGTAGTGTAGTGTAGTGCAGTGTAGTGCAGTGTAGTGTAGTGTAGTGTAGTGTAGTGCAGTGTAGTGTAGTGCAGTGTAGTACAGTGTGGAGTGTAGTGTAGTGTAGTGCAGTGTAGTGTAGTGTAGTGTAGTGCAGTGTAGTGTAGTGTAGTGTAGTGTAGTGTAGTGCAGTGTAGTGCAGTGCAGTGCAGTGTAGTGTAGTGTAGTGCAGTGCAGTGTAGTGTAGTGCAGTGCAGTGTAGTGCAGTGTAGTGTAGTGCAGTGTAGTGCAGTGTAGTGTAGTGCAGTGTAGTGCAGTGTAGTGTGTAGTGTAGTGTAGTGCAGTGTAGTGTAGTGTAGTGTAGTGTGTAGTGTAGTGTAGTGTGTAGTGTAGTGTAGTGTAGTGTAGTGTAGTGTAGTGTAGTGTAGTGTGTAGTGTAGTGTAGTGCAGTGTAGTGTAGTGTAGTGCAGTGTAGTGTAGTGCAGTGTAGTGTAGTGTAGTGTAGTGTAGTGTAGTGTAGTGTAGTGTAGTGTAGTGCAGTGTAGTGTAGTGTAGTGCAGTGTAGTGTAGTGCAGTGTAGTGTAGTGTAGTGTAGTGTAGTGTAGTGTAGTGTAGTGTAGTGGTAGTGTATAGTGTAGTGTGGTGGTACAGTGTGTAGTGCAGTGTAGTGTAGTGTAGTGTAGTGTAGTGTGTAGTGTAGTGTAGTGTGTTGTGTGGGGTGTAGTGTTGTGTGGTGTAGTGTGGTGTGTTTTGTAGTGCAGTGTAGTGTAGTGCAGTGCAGTGTAGTGCAGTGCAGTGTAGTGTGGTGTAGTGTTGTGTGCAGTGTAGTGTAGTGTAGTGTAGTGTAGTGTAGTGTAGTGCAGTGTAGTGTAGTGTAGTGTAGTAGTGTAGTGTAGTGTAGTGTAGTGTAGTGTAGTGCAGTGCAGTGTAGTGTAGTGTGTAGTGTAGTGTAGTGTAGTGTAGTGTAGTGTAGTGTAGTGTAGTGTAGTGTAGTGTAGTGTAGTGCAGTGCAGTGCAGTGTAGTGTAGTGTAGTGCAGTGTAGTGTAGTGCAGTAGTGTAGTGCAGTGTAGTGTAGTGTAGTGTAGTGCAGTGTACATCATGTCAATAAAGTTGTACGCTACGTTTTGGGTCAATAAACAATAGACAATAGGTGCAGGAATAGGCCATTCAGCCCTTCGAGCCAGCAACGCCATTCAATGTGATGATGGCTGATCATTCCCCGCCCCAATCAGTACCCTGTTCCCACCTTCTCCCCGTATCCCCTGACTCCGCTATTTTTAAGAGCCCTATCTAACTCTCTCTAGAAAGCATCCGGAGAACCTGCCTCCACTGCCCTCTGAGGCAAAGAATTCCACAGACTCACCACTCTCTGTGAGAAAAAGTGTTTCCTCGTCTCCGTTCCAAATGGCTTACTCCTTATTCTTAAACTGTGGCCCTTTGTTCTGGACTCCCCCAACATCGGGAACATGTCTAGCGTGTCCAAACGCTTAAGAATTTTATATGTTTCTATAAGATCCCCTCTCATCCTAAATTCCAGTGAATACAAGCCCAGTCGCTCCATTCTCTCATAATATGACAGTCCCGCCATCCCAGGAATTAACCTGGGGAACCTACGATGCACTCCATCAGTAGCAAGAATGTCCTTCCTCAAACTAGGAGATCAAAATTGCACACAATACTCCAGGTGTGGTCTCACCAGGGGCCTGTACAACTGCAGTAAGACCTCCTTGCTCCTAAACTCAAATATTCTCGCAATGAAGGCCAGCATGCCATTTGCTTTCTTCACCGCTTGCTGTCCCTGCATGCTTACTTTCAGTGACTAATGTACAAGCACACCCAGGTCTCGTTGCACCTCCCCTTTTCCTAATCTGACACCTTTCTGATAATAATCTGCCTTCTTGTTTGTGCCACCAAAGTGGACAACCTCACATGTATCCACATTAAACTGCACCTGCCATGCATCTGCCCACTCACCCAACCTGTCCAAGTCACCCTGCATCCTCATAGCATCGTCCTCGCAGTTCACACTGCCACCCAGCTTTGCGCCATCTGCAAACTTGCAATTCCTTTGCCTAAATCGTTAGTATATATTGTAAATAACTGGGGTTCCAGCACCGAGCCTTGCGGCACCCCTCGTCACTGCCTGCCATTCCGAAAAGGACCCGTTAATTCCTACTCTTTGCTTGCTGTCTGCCAACCAGTTCTCCATCCATGTCAATACGCTACATTTCGGGACAAGATCCTTCTTCAGTGGGAACCATGTGCTGTACGACTGCAGGATCTCCTTGCTCCGATACGCAAATCCTCTCGCTGTGCAGGTGAACATGCCATTTTCTTTCTTCACTGCCTCTGCTGTGACCCAGTGCATGAGGGAGGGGGAGGAGGGGGGGGGGGGCAGAAAATCAAAACAAAATATCTGAAGATGCTGGAAATTTTCAAATGAAGACGGAAAATGCTAGAAATACTTGGCAGGTCTGGCTGCACTTGCGGAAAGAAAAACAGAGTTGATGTTTCTGGTCAAAGACCCTTTATCAATGAAGGGAATTCCCTGCCGTCAACAGAGAGAGAGAGAGAGAGAGTTCACGCGAGAGACTGCAGACTCTGGAAACTTCAGCAAAACAAGAAAGTGCTGGAGGAACTCAGCAGGTCAGGCACGTGCTGACACGATCTCGCGGCGGGAGTCTGGTGGGGAGCGCCACGTACCGTAGTCTGAGGATCCGCCCGGAATGTCCAGCCCGCCCGAAGGTCTGGGGAATCCGAAGAGCTGAAGGTGAATGAAGCCCCTGTACCACTTTCATCACCTAATTCACGACCTCTGCCGAGTTTGCCCTTGACTCGTACTCGCAGCATGGTCGTCACGAGGTCGTAGGTAGGTCGTAGCAGGCCGTGATGCTAGTCGTAGGTACAAGTAGGTCGGGATGTTTTTTCAACATGATGAAAAATTTCCACCAGTAAGAAAGGTTGTGAATTAAGTCGTGAAAGTGGGACAGGCCCTTAAATCACCTGGACCCAATAGACCGCGCCCTAATGTTCAGAACCAGGTGGCGTTAGAATTCTACTCCTGTTACTTATGATCTTGTGACCTCATAACCCGCGCGGCGGACCGGAACTCGCCCAGAAGATCCGGCTCGCCCGTTGTGGATCGAGGGACATAGAACCCACCTGGAGAAACGGCGAGAAATTAGCTGCGGGAGGGAGTAGGCCGCTGGAGGCCCTGCGAGCCTGGGGCACCTGGCCATTCAATATGATCATGGCGTGATCATCCAACTCGGCCTACAGCGGCGTACCTGCGGCTACGCTCCAAGCCGGGAACGTCGCCATAACTGGACCTTCATGGCCAGAAAAAGAATCCCTTACGGCACTTAGCAACAACTGGGAGGAAATGGTGCCAAACTGGCGACTCTGTATACTGTCTCTGTGTACTGTATCCTGCTCTACACTTGCCCTGTGTCCGGGATCTTTCTCTAAGATGCATCTAAGTGCTGATGTACAATGATACTTGCACTGAACTGCCCCCAGAGGCCCACTCTGTCCATAGAATTCTTTGTCACAGAAGGCTGTGGAGGCCAAGGCAATGGATATTTTCACGGCAGAGAAGATCCCTTACTCGATTTGTACGGGTTACAACAACGGGGGAGGCAGGAGAATGGGGTTAGGAGGGAGAGATAGATCTGGCATGACTCTGTATACTGTCTCTCTGTGGGCCGAATGGCCTACTCTCTACGATCCCTTATGACCTGTATATTTGCGAGATTTTTGCACTCTGATATCCTTGAGGCATGTACAAAAATACTGGCACTGAAACTCAGCCCCAGCAGCCCATCTCTGTTCGAATGGAATTCGTTTCGGGCCGAAACCCTTCTTCAGGCTGTGGAGGCCAAGGCAATGGATGGGGACAAGAAAGGAAAGAGATAGATAGATTCCCGATTTGGAGGTACGGGTGGAGACAGCAGGGGACTGAGGACGGTGTGAAGGCAGGAGAATTGGGGAATTAGGATGGGGGTGCAGATCTGCCATGATGAGGTGCTGTTCCTCCAATTTCCAGTGCTGCTGGAGATGACATGTTGGGCCGAATGGCCTAATTCTACGATCCCTTATGACCTTATTATTTGCAATCTTTTTGCACCCATGATATCCTTGAGGCATCCTGTTTAGAACGCCAGAGGGGGTTGTTGGGGCAGGGACGATCATAGCATTTGGTTTAGTTTGGTTTACGGAATACTATATGGAAACGAGCACTGACCCGTTGAGTCCACACAGTCCATCGATCAGCCGTTCACTATGTTATCCCACTTCCTGATTGATCAGCCCTCCCCGTTGGATTGCTACCTCAGTGACCCCTAGAGCTATGCCAGCAGGCGATTTGTCTCCTGTTAGGGTCTCCCATGCTGGACAGGTCGAAGGGTAGAGGCGAGACGGAGAGCGATCCACTGGTCCTCCAGGTTGGATGTCGAGCACAGGGCTAACAAATACTGTCTCGTAAAACAAATATGTTACAGCTCGCCCCCTCCGTGACACACCGGTCAACCTGAGGAGCACGTTCAGCAACAGACTGATTCCAAGAAACAGCACAGAACGCCACAGGAGATCCTTCTTCCCTGTGGCTATCAAACTGTACAACTCCTCCCCCTTCTGTCACGGGGAGAACGTGCAAACTCCGTACAGACAGCACCCATGGTCGGGATCGAACCTGGGTCTCTGGCGCAGTGAGCGCAGTAAGGCAGCAACTCTACCGCCCCGTCCCCACCCCCCCCCGCCGAGGTCTCCTGCCTTTCACATCCCGACCCTCTAACATACAGACTCAAGATTAAAAGCTTTCCTTCATCTCCCCTCTAATCCATCTCCCAATCACTTAAACCTCTGCCCCCTGGGTTTTGGGCCCCACTGCTGGGGGAAACAGGTAGTATTTGCTTATTTACTCAGTCTTGCTTCACAAGGCATGCTGAGTGGTCTGCTGCGGCTCCAAGGCTCGGTGGGGGAGCACCACAGTCTAGGGTCCTTCCGCTGCTGGACATGGGGGGGGGGGGGGGCAGGGTGTGGTGGAGACGCCCCTCAAAAGAAAGGAAGGGATTCCATGCCAGTTGGCCACATGAGTGGCAAGGATGGGGGACAGATTTGTGAAATTTGAGCAATGAATATAGACCGTATTGAACAATTTTGTATAGCCTCCGAAAATGTCTTGTAAATATTTATTACCTGAATAAAGTCCATTTTTGAAAATTAAAAAAAATGAATGCAAAGTTGCCAGCGAGGTCTCGGAGGACCAGGAGACGGACCCGAGTCTGTACTCCCACTCTGATGTGAGTCAGCTCGCTTCTGCTGGAATAAATCAGTTGGATTTCACATTCCTTCGACTGCCGCGAAAAGGCTTGATC
Organism: Leucoraja erinaceus; assembly: GCF_028641065.1. Classification (NCBI taxonomy): domain Eukaryota; kingdom Metazoa; phylum Chordata; class Chondrichthyes; order Rajiformes; family Rajidae; genus Leucoraja; species Leucoraja erinaceus. The sequence goes on along the minus strand of NC_073383.1, from coordinate 77,984,200 downwards.
CACCTGTGTGCTTTTTCAGAAAGAAAAACTCCCCGAGGTCTTGGCTGAGTGCAGGCTGCTTTGACTGCCCATGCCTTACCCCGGCCAACAGTAGTCGGCCTTATGCTGTGGGGATAGTTTAAAAAAAATATATATATATATATATATATATAAAGCTGGGTCACTGACGGTAAAGAATCGAGCCTCTCCCCGCACGCCCACCTCCGTCACTCCGCCACTGGCACTGTGTCTGTAGCGGTCAACGTCTGGAATTCCCTCCGTAAACCACTTTTAAGACTTTCCCCCAAATCCTCCCTCTTTCATCGCGCACCTTGGTCCGTGTGGATGCGGCACGATGGCGCAGCGGTAGAGACGCTGCCTCACGGCGCCAGTGACCCAGGTTCCATCCTGACCACGGGGTGGCGTCCGTACGGGGTTTGTACGTTCTCCCCCGGACCCGCGTGGGTTTTCTCCGGGTGCTCTGGTCTCCTCCCACAGTCCAAAGACGTCCAGGTTTGTTGGTTAATTGCATTCTCTAAAATGTCCCCAGTGTGCAGGATAGCACTATGGTGACCGCTGGTCGGCGCAGACTCAGTGGGCCATCAATAGACTCAGTGGTATCATCACTAGACTCAGTGGTATCATCACTAGACTCAGTGGGCCATCACTAGACTCAGTGGGCCAAAGGGCCTGACACTGCCCGGTATCTCTAGATCCGAAACTAAATGCTAAAAAAGATATAGCCTCGTTTCCGATGATATCCTTGAGGCATCGTGTTTAGAACGCCAGAGGAGGTTGTTTGAGGCAGGTACGATCATAGCATTTAGTTTTGTTCCCAGGATACTACATGGAGACCAGTACTTCGACCCGTCGAGTCCACACAGTCCATCGATCAGCCGTTCACTATGCTATCCCACTTCCTCGTCCACTCCCTGCCATTTCCAGAGGCCACGTCTTTTCCAAATCCGCACGTCTTTGGAATGGTGGAAGGAAATCGGAGCACCCGGAGAAAGCCCAGGCAGGTCACGGGGAGAACGTGCAAACTCCACACAGACAGCAGCCAAGATCAGGTACAGGTGTCAGGGGGTTATGGGGAGAAGGCAGGAGAATGGGGTTAGGAGGGAGAGATCGATCAGCCATGATTGGATGGCGGAGTAGACTTGATGGGCTGAATGGCCTAATTCTGCTCTTTTACAGTGATCTTATGAACAGGAAACTGTGACCTCCAAGAACAACTTCTTCCCAGCAACCACCATATTTTTAAGCCAGAGATAGATAGATTCTTGATTAGTACGGGTGTCCGGGCTAGGGGAGAAGGCAGGAGAATGGGGTTAGGAGGGAGAGGTCGATCAGCCACGATTGAATGGCGGAGTGGACTTGATGGGCTGAATGGCCTAATTCTACTCCTATTCCTTATGACCTTATCAAACCCGGGTCTCTGGCGCAGTGAGCCAGTGGCTCTACCAACTGTGCCTCTACGCCACCCTAAAATACACCTGGACAGGTACATGGATATTCATCTGCAGTTCCCTCTTAAATACATGGATAGGAATGGGTTAGAGGTATATGGACCAAATGCAGTCAAATGCGACCAGGTGGGTGATGCATATTGTTTGTCACGGATGAGTTGTGCTGAAGACTGAGTCCAGGACAATATATACGCAAGCTCTTATTGTTATAAAGTGAATATTAGAGTCAGAGCATATAATAGTGCTCACCCAGAGAGTTATGAATCTGTGGAATTCTCTGCCACAGAAGGCAGTGGAGGCCGACTCACTGGATGTTTTCAAGAGAGTTCGATTTAGCTCTTAGGGCTAAAGGAATCAAGGGATATGGGGAGAAAGCAGGAACGGGTCAGTGATTGTTGTTGATGATCATATTGAATGGCGGTGCTGGCTCGAAGGGCCGAATGGCCTATTCCTGCTCCTATATTCGATGTTTCTATGTTGAATGCATTTCTGCGAGATCAGATCGACACTCTGAATGACGATTCAGCAAGTATAAAAGAATGCCATGCGTTACAGTGGTGTTGGGGTATGGGCCAGTCCCACTCAGGCGATTTTTTAGACAACTACAGGCGACTAGTTTGTCGCCACATGTTCGCCGGGCGTAGTCTCCTCATGCAAAAAGTCGTAGCGTCTTTCTGGTCGCTGGTTTCTTTTTGGCGACAGTGGGTTTAACGCCAACGAGCGTAGCTTGACTTCTCCTGACGTGTTTGCTGCCGTAGGAAGCCGCCAGGATGACGTAGGTTGGCGCCGGTTTTACGGCGACCTGCTACGACCATGACAGTCGCCGGCAGTTGCCTACAAAAATCGCCAAGTGGGACAGGCCCGTACGGCAGTGCCATTGATCTGGTGGCACGTGTTTGAAACCACTAGAGATGTAATGTTGAAACAAAGAGTGTCACCACAGCAACTGGAATATTAAATCATTGCAATTAAATAAATCTGGATTTTGTTTCTTAAGTATTTGCTTGACTGAAAAATACAGCATGGAATCAGGTCATAGGTTGATGAGGGATAGGAGCTGAATTAGGCCACTCGGTCCATCAAGTTGACAGGTTAAGGATAAGGGGGAAATCCTTTAAAACCGAGATGAGGAGAACTTTTTTCACACAGAGAGTGGTGAATCTCTGGAACTCTCTGCCACAGAGGGTAGTTGAGGCCAGTTCATTGGCTATATTTAAGAGGGAGTTAGATGTGGCCCTTGTGGCCAAGTGGATCAGAGGGTATGGAGAGAAGGCAGGTACGGGATACTGAGTTGGATGATCAGCCATGATCATATTAAATGGCGGGCAGGCTCGAAGGGCCGAATGGCCTACTCCTGCACCTAATTTCTATGTTTCTATGTTTCTATGTTCTTGATTAGTACGGGTGTCAGGGGTTACGGGGAGATGGCAGGAGAATGGGGTTGAGAGGGACAGATAGATCAGCCATGATTGAATGGCAGAGCAGACCTTTAGGGCAGAATGGCCTAGTTCTGCTCCTGTAACCTATGAGGTCTACTCCGCCATTCAGTCATGGCCAATCTAGTTTTCCCTCTCAATGCTCTTCACCTCGTAACCTTTGACATTCTTACTCATCAAGGTTCACCAGACTGATTCCTGGGATGGCAGGACTTTCATATGAAGAAAGACTGGATAGACTTGGCTTGTACTCGCTAGAATTTAGAAGATTGAGGGGGGGTCTTATAGAAACTTACAAAATTCTTAAGGGGTTGGACAGGCTAGATGTTGGGGAAGTCCAGAACTAGGGGTCACAGTTTAAGGATAAGAAGGAATTATTTTAGGACCAAGATGAGAAAAACATTTTTCGCACACAGAGAGTGGTGAATTTGTGGAATTCTCTGCCACAGAAGGTAGTTGAGACCAGTTCATTGGCTATATTTAAGAGGGAGTTAGATGTGGCCCTTGTGTCTAAAGGGATCATGGGGTATGGAGAGAAGGCAGGGATGGGATACTGAGTTGGATGATCAGCCTGGATCATATCGAATGGCGGTGCAGGCTCGAAGGGCCGAATGGCCAACTCCTGCACCTATTTTCTATGTTTCTATGTAAGAACCTATCAATTTCCACCTTAAAATACTCAATGACTTGGCCTCCACCGCCGTCTGTGGCAATGAATTCCACAGATTAATTGAACCTCTGACTAATCAACTACGGCCAGCTATTCCCACATACTAAACTATCCTACACACTAGTGACAATTTACTATTTTTACCTAAGCCAATGAACCAACAAACCTATACATTTTTGGAGCGTGGGAAGAAACTGCCGAACTTGGAGAAAACCCACGCAGGTCACGGGGAGAACGTACAAACGCCCGCAGTCAAGATCGAACCCGGGTCTCTGGCGCAGTGAGGCAGCAACTCAACCGCTGCGCCACCAATGACTGCAAGGAAATGCTTATTTCTTGAAAAATAAGGTACTTTTAAACTGACTCTGGCGCCTGGGTTTAATTAAATCTCGACCCTGGGTTTGCGAAAAATGACAGAAATCGACATTTCTGAGGGGAAAAAAATAATCATAGCCACATAATTAAAAAAAGAGACTGACGGTGGAAGGCAGCTATTTATCTCCCCGGGTTAGGCAGATGCCAAACGTGTCGGAAGCCAGGCGATTTTCCCAAAGTGGCCTAGAGCGAGAACAGAGACCAACGAGGCCTGTAGCAAGAAGCAGAATAGTGATAGAGTGGATGTGGAGAGGATGTTTCCACTAGTGGAAGAGTATAGGACTAGAGGGCACAGCCTCAGAATTAAAGGACGCTCCTTTAGGAAAGTGATGAGGAGAAATTTATTTCGTCAGAGGGTGGTGAATCTGTGGAATTCTTTGCTGCAGAAGGCTGTGGCGGCCACGTCAGTGGATATTTTCCTAATAGAAATAGAAACATAGAAAATAGGTGCAGGAGTAAGCCATTTGGCCCTTCGAGCCTGCACCGCCATTCAATATGATCATGGCCCATCATCCAACTCAGTATCCTGTACTTGCCATCTCTCCATACCCTCTGATCCCTTTAGTCACAAGGGCCACACTAACTCCCTCTTAAATATAGCCAATGAACTGGCCTTAACTACCTTCTGTAGCAGAGAATTCCACAGATTCGCCACTCTCTGTGTGAAAAATGTTTTTCTCATCTCGGTCCTAAAAGATTTCCCCCTCATCCTTAAACTGTGACCCCTTGTTCTGGACTTCCCCAACATCGGGAACAATCTTCCTGCATCAAGCCTGTCCAACCCCTTAACCCCTAATACACCTTGTGACCCAGAGAACAATAGCCAGATTCTGTATATCGCCACCACTGCACAGTCTTCAGTCATGAGTGAGGAAAGAGGCTCTTCGGCCCAGTTTGCCCACACCGACCAATTTCTTAAATCCATATGTACCTACACAGCTCTGCCTTCGTCAACCTCTTGAGTTCATAGGTTTATACGTAATAAGAGAAGAATTGGTCCATTCGGACAATCAAGTGTACTCCGCCATTCAATCGTGGCTGATCTATATCCTAATCCCATTCTCCTGCCTTCAACCCAATAACCCGTGACAAGAGGCAAGACAAGAGACAAGAGACATTTATTGTCACTTGCACCAATTGGTACAGTGAAGTTTGTGGTCATCCGTACAGCCGTACAAATAAAATAACACAGAACACGATAGTCGTTAACATAAATATCCCCGCACAGCGGTATCCAAGTTTCCCGCTGTGAGGGAAGGCACTTCAGTCATTCTCCACTTTGATGTTCCTTGATGACACCCGTACTAATCAAGAATCTATCAATCGCTGCCTTAAAAATATCCACTGACTTGGCCTCCACAGCCGTCTGTAGCAATTTATTCCACAAATTCACCCCCTCTGATTAAGAAAAAAATCCTTCTCCTCATCTCCTTTCTAAATTCTGAGGCGATGGCCTCTAGTCCTAGACTCTCCCACTAGTGGAATCATCCTCTCCACATCCACTCTAATCCAGGCCTTTCACTTTTCTGTACGTTTCAATGAGGTCCCCCCCCCCCCCCCCCATTCTTCAAACTCCAGCGAGTACAGGCCCAGTGCCGACAAACGCTCATCGTATGTTAACCCACTCATTCCTGGGATCACCCCAAGGGGCCATGAGTGCCGGGTGTAATGACATTTAGGAACACTATGTTGAAGAAAGAACTGCAGATGCTGGAAAAATCGAAGGTAGACAAAAATGCTGGAGAAACTCAGCGGGTGAGGCAGCATCTATGGAGCGAAGGAAATATACGACGTGTCGGGTCGAGGCCCTTCTTCAGACTGATGTCGGGGGGGGGGGGGGGGGGGAAAAAGAAAGGATGAGGCAGAGACAGTAGGCTGTGGGAGAGCTGGGAAGGAGGAGGGGGTGGAGGGAGAAAGCAAGGACTACCTGAAATTAGAGAAGTCACCTGTTAACATCGCCTATTCCTTCGCTCCATAGATGCTGCCTGGCCAGCTGAGTTTCTCCAGCATTTTTGTCTACCTTTAGGAACACTACGATACCACGGAAATAAATTTGTATAGGATCTCCGAGAACATCACGGGAATTTTGCACAGCTCCATTGTATTTTGTGCATCTTTTTAAAATTCTGAATGAAGTTTTTTTTTATTTTTTTTTTTTTTTTTAAAAGGTAGAGCATCATCTGAAGAAGGATCCTGTCCCGAAATGTCATCTGACCATTCTGTCCACTGCTCCATAGATGCCGCCTGACCCGCTGACTCCAGCAGTTTGTGTTTTACCCAAGATTCCGGCATCTGCAGTCTCTTGCGTCTTCATCCCACAGCCCCTCTCCATGCCTCTCCCTACCCCCCCCCCCCCCCCCCTACCCTCCCCACCCCCCCCCCCCCCACTAAAGCATCCCAAATGCCAAAGGACATCCTGCTAAGGACAGATTCATTGTGAATGGGAATAGACAGTAGATGCCAGAAGATCAGCCATGATCACATTGAACGGCAGTACTGGCTCGAAGGGCCGAATGGCCTACTCTTGCACCAGTTGTCCATTGGAATTGCAGATTCTGGTTTACGGAAAAAAGACCAAAAGTGCTGGAGTAACTCAGCGGTTCAGGCAGCATGTCTGAAGAACATGGATAATAGGTAACATTTCAGGTCTTCCGACTGATTATGATAGGGGGGGGGGGGGGGGGGGGGGGGAAACTCACAGGACTTTATCTTACACTACATGTTATTCCCTGTATCTGCGCACTATGAACAATTCGACTGTAATCATGTACAGACTTTCTGCTGACCAGATAGCACGCAACAAAGAAGGTATTCATTGTACAATAGACAATAGGTGCACGAGTAGGCCATTCGGTCCTTCGAGCCAGCACCGCCATTCAATGTGATCGTGGCTGATCATCCCCAATCAGTACCCCGTTCCTGCCTTCTCCCCATATCCCCTGACTCCGCTATCTTTAAGAGCCCTATCTAGCTCCCTCTTGAAAGTATCCAGGGAACAGGCCTCCACCGCCCTCAGAGGCAGAGAATTCCACAGACTCACCACTCTCGGTGAGGAAAAGTGTTTCCTCATCTCCGTTCCAAATGCCTTACCCCTTATTCTTGAACTGTGGCCCCTGGTTCCGGACTCCCCCCCAACACCGGGAACCATGGTACATGATAAACTAAATGAAGAGAGCGGGAAGAGAGGATGGGCGTGACAATGCTGGGAGGGCTTTTGATAGGCTGATGGTTGGACAAAGGCCAGGGATGAAAGGACAGAAGCCGTGAGACAAAAGGATTGGAACGTTGCAAATTGTGAAGCTAGAGGAAGGAATGTAATTGAACGGGGAGGGAGAGGGGCGGATATGGCACAGTGGAGGGGAGGGGAGGGGAGGGGGGGGGGAGGGGAGGGGGGGAGGGCTAGGACTTTGTGTTTGTGTTTGGAACAAATAGATAGATTGAGAGAACCAGTTCATGTTGGTCGCAAACGTTGCCACTGATGGCACTGACTAAAGTGGGGTTGTTCTACCCCCTAGTGGCAATGTGTGGCTCAGCAGCTTGAACTCCTGCCTTGCTTCTCACACAGGAGCATCTCTGGAGAACATGGATAGGTGACGATTCTGGTCGGGACCCATTCTTCAGACTGATTGTGGGGGAGGAGGAGGAAGGGGGGGGGAGGGGGGAAGAGAGGATGGAAGAAAGCTGGGCGAGAGAGAGAGAGAAGGGTCTTGTCCAGAAACGTCACCTATTCCTTTTCTCTACAGATGCTGCCTGGCCCGCTGAGTTCCCCCAGCTTTTTGTTTGGACACGCTAGAGGCAGGAAACATGTTCCCGATGTTGGGGGAGTCCAGAACCAGGGGCCACAGTTTAAGAATAAGGGGTTGGCCATTAACAACGGAGACGAGGAAACACATTTCCTCACAGAGAGTTGTGAGTCTGTGGAATTCTCTGCCTCAGATGGCGGTGGAGGCCGTTTCTCTGGATACTTTCAAGATAGGGCTCTTAAAGATAGCGGAGTCAGGGGATTATGGGGAGAAGGCAGGAACGGGGTACTGATTTGGGATGACAGCCATGATCACATTGAATGGCGGTGCTGGCTCGAAAGGGTTCAGAAAAGATTTACGAGGATGTAATGCCCATTGACTTGCCCTGGATAGTTGCTGGCTCGAAGGGCCGAATGGCCTACTCCTGCACCTATTGTCTATTGTGTCTACCTTTGATTTAAACCAGCATTTTCCACAGTTCCTTCCGGCACGTTTTGTGAGGTACTTACCATGCTGAGGGGGGCTTCGACACAGCGGAAAGCCCAATAGAAGGGGACTTCAGCCAGTTCGCTCCTCAAGCTGACCGTGAGCCCGCTGCCGGCTCGCTGGCACGTGAAGCCGGGGAGTAATCTGCGGCCCCCGTTTCCCAGCAGAGGCTCCAGCAGCCCAGAGAGGTGGCGGCAGAACGCAGACGCCGGTGCCTTCAGACGCTTGTTCAATTCCTGCAGAGACAGAGCGATAAATAGTCAAAGTCTCTTCCTCAAACGTCAAAGCTGGAGTCCAGAGCCTCAAGGTGAGAGGGATTGATGGACTTGCGAGCGTTATTGGGTGGTCGAAGCCACTGGGCCTGCACGCGCAGAATTAGACCATTCAGCCCATCAAGGCTACTCCGCCATTCAATTGACACAAACATTCACCACAGCATTCTTCACTGTGGTGGATGGCAACAAAGTTCAGCCAGTCCTCCTCCTTTGTTCACCTGTGGTCGGGGCCATGAACCCTCTGTAGTCGCCGCTATGGACGGCCGGATGTACAGGCCCTACTCCGCCCGGCGTGCTGTGTCTACTTTTGGGTGCAAGCGGCTTATGACCATCCCATGTTCTCGACTCGCAGGACCCACCTGTGCCCTCTGCTTGAGACTGTCCGAGTCGACCTCCTCCCACCAGACGCTGCTGAGATCGGAGAGCATCAGCCTGTAGGCGGCTTGGCTGAACGAGGCCTTCAGCAGGAAGGGAGAGTCCTCGATGTGCACGGGGCTCCAGGGCTTTGCCAGAAGTTCATCCGCCAACCTCTCCAACTCTGCCATCGAACCGTCCCCTCTGTGGGTCCTGGAGGAAAGACATGCATCGCTTAGCTCAGCTTAGCTCAGAGATACGGCGTGGACAGAGACCCACCGAGACCGCGCCGACCAGCCGGCACCCGTTCACGCTAGTTCTATGTTATCCCACTTTCCCATCCACTCCCGACTTTCCAGCCGCGGGCGGCGCTGACTTTAACATCGCTGAGCCCTGGGATCTCTCGTCGAGGTCGACAGAGTTGAATCCCCGCCCAGCTCGGCCTGTGGACTTCGGAAGCCGCGTTCTCCGGTAGGAAGCGGCCGATTCGGAGAGTGTTCTTCCGTTCGAGGGCCTGAAACATCGGGGACCCGTTGCAGCGACTGCGGAGGCCTCAAATACGCCCCGACCACGGGTGAACAGAGGAAGAGGACTTTGGTGCCTTCCCTCACAGTGGGAAACATTGATTCCGCTGTGGGGGGGGGGATGTTTTTTATGTTTTATGTTAAATTCTAAAGTGTTGTGTTTATCTTATTTGTGTGCCAGAATGGCAATTCAAATTTCACTCCACCAATTGGTGTAGGTGACAATAAATTGGCTTTGTCCTTGGAGCACCCCCTGCAGGCGACCTTGAACCCGCAGCCAGAGGCTGTTATCCGGTTCACCTTCCCACCGGCCCTTGCTCCTCAAGTCCGACGTCTCCGGCTCCCTCCCGAGTCTTGGCGCGGAGATCCCAGCTGACCACAGAGCCATCTGGGCTATGGGTCTCGCGGAACTGCAGGTCCTCTCAGATGTTTTCAGATTTCATTTTTTTTGCATTTCCGGCATCTGTTTTGACTTTTTTCCGTTGTTTGATCTTCATTTACATCCACGGATGAAGTGTATGTAGTCTCTGCTTCCAATGCAGTCCTCCAGAGATGCCGCCTGAGCCACTGTGTTCTGAAGTGTCGTCTCTGCTGCATCTTCACTGGAGTTTAGAAGGTTGAGCGGGAGGTCTTATAGAAACATATACAATTATAAAAGGACTGGACAAGCTAGATGCAGGAAAAATGTTCCCAATGTTGGGCGAGTCCAGAACCAGGGGCCACACAGTCTTAGAATAAAGGGGAGGCCATTTAAGACTGAGGTGAGAAAAAACCTTTTCACCCAGAGAGTTGTAAATTTGTGGAATTCCCTGCCACAGAGGGCAGTGGAGGCCAAGTCACTGGATGGATTTAAGAGAGAGTTAGATAGAGCTCTAGGGGCTGGTGGAGTCAAGGGATATGGGGAGAAGGCAGGCACGGGTTATTGATAGGGGACGATCAGCCATGATCACAATGAATGGCGGTGCTGGCTCGAAGGGCTGAATGGCCTCCTCCTGCACCTGTTTTCTATGTTTCTATGCAAGAAGAACTTCATCCTTCCAGGAAAAATGTTCCCCATGTTGGGGGGGGGGAGGGGTGTCCAGAACCAGGGGTCCCAGTTTAAGAGTAAGGAGTCAGCCATTTAGGACAGATGAGGAAAAACGTTTTCACCCAGAGGGTTGAGAATCTGTGGTTCTCTTCCTCAGAAGGCAGTGAAGGCCAAGTCACTGGATGGTTTCAAGAGAGAATTATGTAGAGCTCTTAGGGCTAATGGAATCAGGGGATATGGGGGAAAAAAAGCGGGAACGGTGTACTGATTTTGGATGATCAGCCATGATCATATTGAATGGCGGTGCTGGCTTGAAGGGCTGAATGGCCTACTCCTGTATCTAGTTCAAGTGAGTTTAGTGTCATGTGTCCCTGTATAGGACAATGAAATTCTTGCTTTGCTTCAGCACACAGAACATAGTAGGCATTTACTACAAAACAGATCAGTGTGTCCATATACCATAATACATATATATACACACATGAATAAATAAACTGATAAAGTGCAAATAACAGATAGAATCTATATTCTAAGTTTCTATCCTGGTTGCAACAAGTTGCGAGAATACCCCGATATCTCTGCTAAATATATCTGTGAGATCTTTTAAATGTAGGTTTAGCTTGATAATTCTAGCAGAGTCTGATGTGTAGCCCTGATCCAAAACATCACCTATCCATGCTCTCCAAAGATGCTAGATTTAGTTTAGACACTAAAAGATCTGGAGTAACTCAGCGGGGCTGGCAGAGAGAAGGAACGGGTGACGTTTCAGGTCGAGACCCTTCTTCAGACTGTGCCTGAACCCCTCTGTCGGTGGATCACCAGCATCCCGACAGACAGGAAGCAGCAAGTGGGGCTGGGAAAGCACATCTTGGTCCCGCAAACCCACAGCATAGGCTGCGTACTCTCCCCTCTCCTCTACTCTCTCTACACCAGTGACTGCGCCTCCTCTGTCAAGCTTCTCAAGTTTGCGGATGACACAATCCTCCAATTCGACGACCTTGAAAAGATCATCCACTCATTTATCTCCTCCCGCCTTGATTACTGCAGCTCCCTTTACACCGGCATCAGCCAATCTTCCCTGTCCCGCCTGCAACTGGTCCAAAACGCCGCAGAGAGCCGCCTGACGGGCACCCGAAAAAGGGACCACATCGTCCCGATCCTGGCCTCTCTCCACTGGCTCCCAGTGCGAATTCCGAATCAATTTCAAGCTCCTCCTTTATGTATACAAAGCCCTTAACGGGCTTGCCCCCACCTACATCAGAAATCTGCTTTCCCACCACTCCACCTCCAGGTGCCTCAGGTCGGTTACTGAATATCCCGCGGTCTAGGCATAAGCTCAGGGGCGACCGCGCTTTTGCGGTTGCAGCTCCTAGACTGTGGAACAGCATCCCCCTTCCCATCAGAACTGCCCCCTCCATCAACTTTTAAGTCTAGACTTAAAACCTATTTCTACTCACAAGTGTTTCCTGAGGTTCTCTGAGGGAGCGCTGTATGTATGTATTTATGTATGTATTGTTAGATCTATGTACCACTGTATGTAGCATGTTAGTACCTGCACTGATATAAAGCACTTTGGTCAACCAGAGTTGTTTTTAAATGTGCTATAGAAATAAAATTGACTTGACTTGACAACCCTGTTTGAACTGATCCAGGATGTGGAGGAATCTGCCTACGGACAGGAAGTGTCACAGCTGGCATCCTGGTGCCGTAGCAACAACCTGGAGCTCAATGCTCTTAAGACAGTGGAATTTGATTGCAGACTTTAGGAGAGCTCCCCCTCGCCTCACCCCACTCACCATCAACAACACCACAGTCACATCTGTGGAGTCTTTTAAGTTCCTGGGAACCATCATCTCCAAGGACCTTACGTGGGGGGGCTACCATCGACTCCACAGTCAAAAAGGCACAACAGAGGATGTACTTCCTGCGGCAGCTGAGGAAGCACAATCTGCCACAAGCAATGATGGTCCAATTCTACACGGCCATCGTAGAGTCTGTCCTCACCTTCTCCATCATGGTCTGGTTTGGCTCAGCCACCAAGCACGACACCTGGAGGCTGCAGCAAATCGTCCGATCAGCAGAGAAGGTTATTGGCTGCAAACCTTCCCTCCATTGACGAACTGTACACTGCAAGGGCCAGGAAGCGAGCGGACAAGATCATCTCTGACCCCTCTCACCCTGGCCACAAACTCTTTGAATCACTTCCCTCTGGAAGGCGACTGCGGACTGTCAAAGCTGCCACAACCAGACATAAAAATAGTTTTTATCCACAAGTAGTTGCTCTACTCAACAGCCAAAAATCTGTAGCCTCCCTTTGATCTGGTATTTTATTTAATTCACATGTTTAATCAATAATGTTTTATTAATAATGTTTAATGTTTTATGTGTCATTCCTGACTGTCACTGTATGTCATGTTGTCACTTTTGGGCGGAGCACCAAGGCAAATTCCTTGTATGTGAACACTTGGCCAATAAACGTATTCATTCATTCTTGAGTTTAGTTTAGTTTATTATCACAGGTATAGCGGAAAGCTTTTGTTGTGTGCTAACCAGTCAGCGGAAAGACGAAATATGATTACAATCGAACTGTCCACAGATACAGGATAAAGGGAATAACTTTTAGCGCAGGATAAAGTCCAGTTAAAGTCTGATTAAAGATAATGCCTGGGTCCCCAATGAGGTAGATGGTAGCTCAGGACCACTCACGAGTTGGTGACAGGATGGTTCAGTTGTCTGATAACAGCGGAGAAGAAACTGTCCCTGAATCTGGAGGTGTTCGTTTTCATGCTATTCCTTTTGTCGAATTATAGACAATAGACAATAGGTGCAGGAGTAGGCCACTCGGCCCTTTGAGCCAGCACCACCATCCAACGTGATCATGGCTGATCATCCACAATCAGTATCCCCTGACTCCGCTATCTTTAAGAGCCCTCTCTAGCTATTTAATTCTCTAATTTTAGAACACTGAATTCTCTAATTTTCGGTAACCTCTCCCTGGCCCCTTTTCGTAAACCCACCCCCTTCTCCCCCACATCTCCCTCTGAGGCAGAGAATTCCGCAGACTCACAACTCTCTGTGTGAGAATTGGAGAAGAGGGAGTGGCCTGGGTGAAACTGGTCCCTGATGATGCTGCTGGCCTTGCCGAGGCAGCGTGAGGTGTACATGGAGCCAATGGAAGGGAGGTTGGCTCATGTGACAGTCCGGGCTGCATCCACAACTCTCTGCTGACCTTCCTCGTTTCGCTGTTTCATCAAAGTCCTTCCCTCCATTCGAAGGCCAGAGCTGGAGATGCATACAGATAACTACACATCACACAGCACAGCTCTGAAGAAGGGTCCTGCCCCTCTTGCCTGATGGAAGAGGGGAGATGCTGCCTGGCCTGCTTAGTTACTCCAGCACTCTGTGTATTCTCTTGTAAATCAGCATATGCAGTTCCCCCTTTCCACAGTGAAAGATTTTGTTTTGCATGCTGCCCAAGCAGGGCAGTTGCAACATACATAAATAGTCAAGCCAAGTTCACCAGAGAGAGCAAATAGCATCTCAGGTTAACATCTTAAATGAGAGATAACTGCTTAGCACTCCCTCAGCAATGCAAATTTCTTTTTTAAGGGTCTTTCTCTCCTATTTCTACTCTTTCTTTTCTTATATACGCACTTCACGTTTTTCTATTTTCTCCTATCTATTTTTCCTCTTTTACTTCTCTCTATTTTTTTTTTCCTGTCTTTCTTACTTCCTTTTCAAAAACATAAAACTAGAGGTTGTACATGGAATGTATTACGTTATGACATAGTTGGCACTTAAAATTAGATCCCACTGTATTGTTTTGTATTGTATTAACTTCTAATAAAATGTTTAAAAAAAAAAAAAAAGCAATGCATTGTACATGTACCCCTCAACGCATTAGTGTCTGAAGAGAAACCTTCTCTCCTCTCATGCCTGTGGCTCATTCGTCTTTAGTTTAGCGTAGAGATACAGCACGGATTCAGGCCCTTCGGCCCGACGAGTCCGTGCCTACCAGCGATCCACATACGCTAACGGCACGGGGGTGCAGTGGTAGAGTTGCTGCCTTACAGCGCTTGCAGAGCCAGTGACCCGGGTTCAATCCCGACTACGGGCGCTTGGCTGTCCTGAGCTTGTACGTTCTCCCCGTGACCACGCGGGTTTCTGCTGAGATCTTTGGTTTCCACCCCACACCCCAAAGACGTACGGGTTTGTTGGTTAGTTGCCTTCGGTTTGTATTCCTGATACAAGTGTAAATTGTCCCTATTGTGCGTAGGCTTGTGTTAATGTGAGGGGTTCGCTGGTCAGCACGGACTCGTTGGGCCGAATGGCCTGTTTCCGCGCTGAATCTCTAAACTAAACTAAACTAGCATCAGTCTGGAGAAGGGTCTCGACCCGAAACGTCACCCATTCCTTTTCTCCAGAGATGCTGCCTGTCCCACTGAGTTACTCCAGCATTTTGTGTCTATCTTTGAACTAACTAACACTTGTCGCAGGAAAACACTGGGGACAATTCACAATTTTACAGAAGCCAATTAACCCACAATCCTGTGCGTCTTTGGAGTGCGGGAGGAAACAGGAGCACCCGGAGAAAACTCATGCAGGTCACGGGGAGGAAGAACAAACTCCGTACAGACAGCGCCCGTAGTCGGGATCAAACCCGGGTCTCTGACGCTGTTGAGTCAGCGACTCTACCGCTGCGCCAACGTGCCCGCCACTTATCCATGTTCTCCACAGATGCTACCTGACCCGCTGAGTTACTCCAGCACTCTGTGAAACGTCACCTATCCATGTTCTCCACTGATGCTGCCTGACCCGCTGAGTTACTCCAGCACTCTGTGAAACGTCACCTATCCATGTTCTCCACTGATGCTGCCTGACCCACTGAGTTACTCCGGCACTCTGTGAAACGTCACCTATCCATGTTCACCAGAGATGCTGCCTGACCCGCTGAGTTACTCCAGCACTCTGTGAAACGTCACCTATCCATGTTCTCCACGGATGCTGCCTGACCCGCTGAGTTATGGCGCAGCAGCATCTACGGAGCTAAGGAAATAGGCAACGTTTCGGGCCGAAATCCTTCTGGAAATAGGCAACGTTTCGGGCCGAAATCCTTCTGGAAATACCATAAGGGTTTTTCGGCCCGAAACGTTGCCTATTTCCTTAGCGCCATAGATGCTGCCTGTCCCTCTGAGTTACTCCAGCACTCTGTGAAATGTCACCTATCCATGTTCTCCATAGATGCTGCCTGACCCGCTGAGTTACTCCGGCACTCTGTGAAACGTCACCTATCCATGTTCACCAGAGATGCTGCCTGACCCGCTGAGTTACTCCGGCACTCTGTGAAACGTCACCTATCCATGTTCTCCACAGATACTGCCTGACCCGCTGAGTTACTCCATTTCTAGTTCTATGTTATCCCACGTTTGCATCCACTCCCTACACACTAGGGACAATATTACAGAGGCTCACACGTCTTCTGGATGCGGGAGGAAACTGGAATAAATGCATCCATCACAGGGAGAACATCAAACTGCACACAGACAGATATTGAGATCAGGATTGAGCCCGGATCTCTGGCGCTATGAGGCAGCAGCACTACCAGCTGCACCACACTGCCGCCCTCTTTGGTCATTCTGAATTGGTTCTCTTTGATAATTTTGAATTGGTTCGTTTGATAACACAGTCCAGATTCTTAAAAGTCTCAAATGCCTGTAATGTATAGAGAATATTAACATAGCCATCACATTTGCAGGCAAGTGTTTAGAACCATCATCTGCTGTTCCTTGTCTCCACATCTCCCTAAGATAATTATTAGCTGGTGAAGTTGGGGGGGGGGGGGACTGAAAAGTTAAAATTCTTCCTCTTATTCTCCCCTCAACATCTCCGCTGACCTCTCTTGGACCCACAATACCTCAACACTGGTCAAGAAGGCTCACCAGCGTCTCTTCTTCCTGACTGAAGAAGGTCCATCTGTCTCCTCAGATTCTGGTGAACTTCTACCGCTGCACCATCGAGAGCATCCTTACCAACTGTATCACAGTACGGTATGGCAACTGCTCTGTCTCCGACCGGAAAGCACTGCAGAGGGTGGTGAAAACTGCCCAACGCATCACCGGTTCCTCACTCCCCTCCATTGAGTCTGTCCAAAGCAAGTGTTGTCTGCGAAGGGCGCTCAGCATCGCCAAGGACTGCTCTCACCCCAACCATGGACTGTTTACCCTCCTCCCGTCCGGGAGGCGCTACAGGTCTCTCCGTTGCCGGACCGGCAGGTTCAGGAACAGCTTCTTTCCGGCGGCTGTTACACAACTTAACTCTGCACCTTGGTGATTGCCAATCACCCCCCCCCCCCCCGGACACTCCTTCCTCCAGGAAGAAAATACTATGACTGTATGCACGTAAATAGATTTATTTATTGCTCATATTTATGTCGCTTTTCTAACTGTATCTCGTTGTCTCTGTACTGTACACTGCACAATGACAATAAAGTTGCATCTGAATCTGAATCTGAATCTGAATCTAAATAGTCAAACAAGGTTGTTTAAAACAAGAATGGCAGACCAGAAATAATAAGTTAAAAAAAAAGCCCAAAGCACTAATTATACATTGTCTAAGCTGAGTTCAGTTTGGTTACACATTGCATATCATCACATAAACACGGTTACAACTATTCCAGGAGTTTTAAATCTTTTCTAAAGCAAGATAATGTTAAAAATGATGAAATATGACATAAAGAGGTTTTGCTGGCATTGAAGGCAAGTGTGGGGCCGGCAGAGTCAACAGGGCCCCAGTAGTGAAGTTACATTTAAAGATTTAGTGGTTGAAATTGTCTGAAAATATCTAGTTTTATAAATAGATAAACAAACCTCTCTCCCTCTCTCCCTCTCCCTGTGACTTACTTACTTCCTGGTGCTGCAGCCTGGCCGTCCGCAATCTCCCTGCACACAACACAGAGCTCCTCACAAACGTTCCGCCCTCAGCGCTGACTCTGCCACACAGAATTACTTCCCCCACCCCCCACAATGTTTCTTGACAATCAAATGGTGATTTTGTTTCCCCTCATTTCCCATGAATCCAACTGCATTTCAAACCTGTGAGGAAAGAGTTAACAGGCATGGTTGATTTAGACTAGGGATAGAAAAATAACTTAGAAAGAAATAAGGCAGAAACCAGACTGCTAGTAGATTAGAAAGTAAAGATATAAGAACAGAGAGAAATTCTTGTGATAATAATGAAATGGAATGTATAAAGATAGAAAGCATCTCCATCTTCGGTGTGCCTCTAGGGGACATCAGAGGAGAGGCACCTATTCTGCAGAATATGAAATTAATAAAAACACTTCTTTGTCTGAATTTGTCTCAAGAGCATTTGTGATTTTTGAATCTCACAAAACCCAAGAAAACAAACATCCTACTTGTCCATGGAGTTTAGTAAGTAAGTAAGTTTTAAGTCAACTCGCATTGACACCAAAGTGCTTTACATAAATTAAATAATAAGTTTCCATTACAAACCATAGAAAAAGGTTAAAAAAAAATGAATGAAATGGACACAACACATTGTAGAGTTCAACACAAACGTCCCCCCACAGCAGAATCAAAACTTTCCACTGTGGGGAAAGGCACCAGAAAGTTAAGCCTCTTCCTCTGTGAAACACCCGAGGTCGGGGCCCATTTGTGGCCGTGCAGCCAGTCCGATGATTTTCAGGGCCCTCTTGCCGTGAAGATGTGTGAGAAAAGGGTTAATAGGGATCGTTGATTTATACTAGAACTCTGAAAAATATAACTTAGAAGGAAATTAGCTTATCAGCAGAAGCCAGTCTGCTGGTAGAATAAAGTAACAATATACAGAACAGAGAGAAATTCTAGATAAAAAGTAGCAAACAGATAGAAACTTCAGCAGAAGGCCTTGGGAGTCTTTGACGTCAGGAGATGGTCCGAGACATTCCTGGACTTTCTCGTGGGAATGTGGGCTTTATGTTATGATTGGACGAAACTCGATGGGGAGATATGAGGTAGTGACCATAGTGAAGAAGGGTATAAAGATAGAAAGCATCTCCATTTTCTTTGTGCCTCTAGGGGACATCAGAGGAGAGGCACCTATTCTGCAGAATATGAAATTAATAAAAACACTTCTTTGTCTGAATTTGTCTCAAGAGCATTTGTGATTTTTGAATCTCACAGATGGAACTTCGGCGTCGGGTAAAACATTCCTCAGCGGCTTGGAAAAGTCTGGAGCGGCTGCCTCCTCCCCGGAGACCGCGGCACTCGTAGTCCTCAGGCCGCGCCGGCTGGAGCTCCGACCCCGGCGAACTCGAACCCTGGCTCCACGGCGCTCCAAATCCAGCGCCGCCCGCGGCCGGACGCCCGCAGCCCCAGCTCCGCGATGTTGGGATCGACGGCCACAGCGCTCCGGAGCTTACCGCACGGCGACCCGGTAAGGCATCGCCTGCTCCGTGTTGGTATCCCAGCGCTGCGCCATCGCCGCCGAAGCTGTAGTCCCAGCCGGTCCCGACAGGAAACGGCGCTCCATTCTCGATGGTAGGCCGCGAGGACGGGGCAAAGAAGCAGCTTGGAGGGATTCTGCCTCTCCGACCAAGTAGGTGACTAAGAAATAAAGTTTCCCCCTTCCCCACCCCCACCCCCCACATAGAAGACCTCCACTAACATTTTTGCAACAGGACTTAAAATAAAATAAAATAAAAAAAGGTGTAGAGACGGACTGCGGGCAGGCTGCCATACACAGACGGCGCCCACTCCCGCTCCGTGCTCCGAGGTTGCCTCTACCCGAGGACGATAAAGGGCCTGTCCCACTTGGGCTGTCATTTGCGCCTCACTTACGTGTCTTATGTAAAATAGGTCGATGCATCGTGACGCGTGGGGTGCGTGTGGGTGACGCACGCGTTGCGCATGGTGATGCGTGGAATCGCATGCGGTGTCGCGCGGCGCTCCAGGGTGTACAGATACATGTGCAGCACGTAACCCTTGCGCACCACCTGCATGATGTATCGCGTAACCGCGCTGACGCGTTGGGTACGCACGCTGATGTATCGCGTACGCACGCTGACAAATTGGGTACGCACGCTGATGCATTGGGTCCCCACGTTGGCATCCCGACGTCTCACGTGCATCGCGCGGTGACGCATGGTTACGTCACTGTGCGTGACCATGCGCCGCTGCGCGCAGCAGGGTATTCTAATGACGTCACGCGGACCAGACAGCATCACGACGGGTCGACCTATTTTACATATGACGCGTAAATGAGGCGCAAATGAGGCGCCAAGTGGGACAGGCCCTTATGGGAATGGAATATGTTACCACCCACCACACGCGTGCTGCTCCCGATGTTAAGTCATTTAACAGGAGGAATGAGCAACTGGATCTCCTCAACTTGGTGAAAAAGGCCCACTTCAAAATCAAATCGCTACTCTACTCACTCCGACCTGCGCCACATCACGACTGATGAGGTGTTTGCGCAGTTATCAACCAGAACCAGAACCAGAACCAGTACAGCTTTTTCCAGACAAAATATGTAGGAAGGAACTGCAGGTGCTGGATTTTACCGAAGATGATGCTGCCTGGAGATGCTAAATTATCTATGCTGCTTGCAATTTCATTTTAGACCGAGAAACAAGGACACACATATCCATAAAAGACGGATCCCAACCTGAAACGTTACCTGTCCATGTTCTTCAGAGATGCTGCCTGATCTG
Source organism: Leucoraja erinaceus (assembly GCF_028641065.1). Taxonomy (NCBI): domain Eukaryota; kingdom Metazoa; phylum Chordata; class Chondrichthyes; order Rajiformes; family Rajidae; genus Leucoraja; species Leucoraja erinaceus. Next base: position 77,964,153 of record NC_073383.1, on the reverse strand, counting down.
CTGAGTTACTCCAGCCCTCTGTGTCCTTTGTGTATTAACCTGTAGTTTGTTGTTTGTAGCAGCAGGAACAAGAAACTGAGGATGTTGGTTCATACACAAAACACCACTGAAGATAAATGGGGATACTGTGGATAGGGTGAGCTGCTTTAAATGCCTGGGAGTCCACATCTCAGAGGATCTGACATGGACATCACACGCTGCAGCACTGGTGAGTAAGGCAAGGCAGCGCCTTTACCACCTCAGGCAATTGAGGAAATTCAGAGTGTCTCCGAGGATCCTCCACTGCTTCTACTCGGTGGCTGTGGAAAGCATCTTGGCCGGAAACGTCACAATCTGGTTTGGGAACTGCTCTGCCCAGGACACGAAGGCTCTGCAGAGAGTAGTGCGTTCGGCCAAACGCACTATAGGAACTACACTCGCCTCCCCTGCAGGAAATGTGTATCTGAAGGTGAAGATCCAGAGCCAACAAGATCATGGGAGACCCCTTCACCCCTGCAATGGACTGTTCCAGCTGCTACGGTCAGGCAAACGCCTCCGTTGTCATGCTGTGAAAACAGAGAGGTTGAGAAGGAGTTTCTTCCCAAAGGCCATTAGGACTGTAAACTCCTATCTCACCAGGGACTAACTTTACTGAACCATTCTACTGTTGGGTGGCGTCTTTTTAAAATTGCTATTTTTTCTTTTTTTTCTCCCACAAATATATAATATGTGAATATGTGTTTCTGTTCCATTCTGTTTTGTAGTTTTGTTGCACAATCCGCGAGCATTGCCACTTTTCATTTCACTGCACATCTCGTATGCGTATGTGACAAATAAACTTGACTTGACTTGAGGACATGGGGATGGGGTAACTCAGCGGGTCAGGCAGTATCCCTGGAGGAAAAGGATAGGTGACTTTACGGGTCGGAACCCTTCCGTTTGAAGCAGGGTCTTGACCCAAAACATTACCTGTCCTTTTACTCCAGAGATGCTGCCTGACCTACTGAGTCACTCCAGCATAACTCACCGGATCAGGGAGCATTTCTGGAGAAGATGGATTGGTGATGTCTCGAGTTGGGACCCCTCTTCCAGGCAATTATCAGGCAACTGAACCATCCTACCATACCAGAGAGCAGTCCTGAACTACTATCAACCTCATTGAAGACCCTTGGACTATTTTTAATCGGACTTTACTGTCTTTATAATGCACTAAATGTTATTCAAGTTATTCCCTTCATCATGTATCTGATTCAGATTCAATTTTAATTGTCATTGTCAGTGTACAGTACAGAGACAACGAAATGCATTTAGCATCTCTCTTGAAGAGCAACATAACAACGATTTGAATAAAAAAATAATAATAAGTGTCCTTATTGGCAGTCACCGAGGTACGTTGTTGAGTAGAGTGACAGCCGCCGGAAAGAAGCTGTTCCTCGACCTGCTGGTTCGGCAACGGAGAGACCTGTAGCGCCTCCCGGATGGTAGGAGGGTAAACAGTCCATGGTTGGGGTGAGAGCAGTCCTTGGCGATGCTGAGCGCCCTCCGCAGACAGCGCTTGCTTTGGAACGACTCAATGGGGGGGAGCGTGGAACCGGTGATGCGTTGGTCAATTTTCACCACCCTCTGCAATGCCTTCCGGTCGGAGACAGAGCAGTTGCCATACCATACTGTGAGCAGTTGGTAAGGATGCTCTTACACGTGATGGCTGGATTGTAATCATGTGTTGTCTTTCTGCTGACTGGAAGGCACGCAGCAACAGCTTTTCACTGTACTTCCGTACACGTGACAATAAACTGAACTCAAACTGAACTGAGGCCCTACAGCCCTACTGGGCCATGTCACCCAAGAGCTAAGCCTAGTCCCACTTAGCTGTTTGTCCCATATGCTGCTAAACCTTTCCTCTAAACTTATATATGACCTAAGTGACGTGACAAATCTCCTCAAACACCTGAGGAAGTCGAGGTGTGGTGAGTTTTATTTGCGATTGCTTCAACGTGCTGGACTCAGCTCAGATCTTAGAAACAGAGAAAATAGGTGCAGGAGTAGGCCATTCGGCCCTACGAGCCAGCACCGCCATTCAATATGATCATGGCTGATCATCCAAAATCAGTACCCCGTTCCTGCTTTCTTACCATATCTCTTGATTCTTTTAGAGCTAAATCTAACTCTCTCTTGAACACATCCAGTGAATTGGCCTCCACTGCCTCCTGTGGCAGAGAATTCCACAGATTCGCAACTCTCTGGGTGAAAACGTTTTTTCCTCATCTCAGTCCTAAACGGCTGACCCCTTATTCTTAAACTGTGTGACCCCCTGGTTCTGGACTCCTCCAACATGGGGAACATGTTTCCTGCATCTAGCCTGTCCAATCCCTTAATAATTTTACATGTTTCTATAAGATCTCCTCTCATCCTTGTAAATTCCAGTGAATACATATCTTCATAGACTTCAAACTGGGGTGGCATAGTGTCGCAGTGGTAGAGTTGCTGCCTTACATCGCCAGAGACCCGGGTTCGATCCTAACTACGGGTGCTGTCCATACGGAGTTTTCACCTTCCCCCCGTGACTGCGTGGGTTTTCTCTGGGTGCTCCGGTTTCCTTCCGCATTGCCGTGCGCCTTCGGGATGAGGGAGGGAGCCGGGACACCCGGAGGAAACCCACGCGGTCACAGGGAGAACACGCACACTCCGCACCCGAGGTCAGGATCGAACCCGGGTCTCTGGCGCTGTGAGGCAGCCGTGGCACCGTGCCGCCGGTACTTGTCAAGGAACGAGGCCAAAGCAGTGGTAAAATAAACCTGAGATCAAAATTCAGTTGCATTAACACCTTTAATTATTTTATTTATACAATGAAAAGGCACTGTTTGCAAACTCTCTTTAATAACAAAAATTGGAAAACTAAACAAAATTTAGTTATTAAATTCATCCTTTACATTGAGTACCACTTAGCCTAAAACATCTCATGCAACAGTTAATCTTTCCATTGTATAAATTTTAAACAGTGTGAACATTTTTACTAACTTTACTAAAAAATAAAACATAAATTTAATCTGATAAAATACATATTTTTAAAATCCCGGATTGACCCCGTCGAGTCTTATACTCCTCTGTTTTGTATTTGGTCCAGTTCAAAGTCCCAGAGTGGTGCTTTCGTGCCCGTGCACCTCCGCTGGGGAAAGGTTACCGCGAGACTCAGATGTTTCGGCCGCGGAGAATACTCAAGGCCGAAAGGCCTTTGACAAAGACAGTGGGCTTTAGCCATCGCCTGCTCGGGATCCCGCTGTGGGACTGCGACTTCAATTTCAAAGGTGTAAGTAGTCCTGGCCTCCGCAACTCAGGCATGCTCTTGGCTCTGGTTGAAGAAGCAAGGGGGGAAATAGAAACATATATAAATTGTCCGTTAAGACTGAGACGGGTCGGCTGTATGAGAAAGCACTGCAGATCCTGGAAAAATCGAAGGTAGACAAAAAATGCTGGAGAAACTCTACGGGTGAGGCAGCATCTATGGAGCGAAGGAATAGGTGAGTATTCCTGTCCTGGGCAGAGCTGTTCCCAAACCAGATTGAGATGTTGCCGGACAAGATGCTTTCAACAGCCCCAGAGTAGAAGCACTGAAGGATCCATCAGTCTGAAGAAGGGTCTCGACCCGAAACGTTACCTATTCCTTCGGATGCTGCCTAACCCGTTGAGTTTCTCCAGCATTTGTGTCTACCAGGCCAGCTGTATTATCATTTAAAGATAGTATTGTTTCAAAGGGCTGAATGGCCTATTGCAGTTGATATTGAGACTCGGGAACTGTCTGAGGTGATTGCACAACTGAATTTAGATGTCAGTTTTATTTTACACACATAGGGTGGTGGGCATATAGAATGAGTTGCCGGGGGTGGGGTGGGGGGGAGTTTAATTTCAATTAGAAATACAGCGCGGCCCACTCAGTTCGCTCCAACCAGCGATCTCCGCGCACTAACACTATCCTGCACACACTGGGGACAATTTACAATCTTTACCGAAGCCAAATGACCTACAAACCTGCTCGTCTTTGGAGCATGGGAGGAAACCTGGAGACCCGGGGAAAACCCACACAGGTCACGGGTAGAACGTACAGACAGCGCCCGTGGTCAGGATCGAACCCTGGTCTCTGGTGCAGTAAGGGAGCAACTCTACCGCTGTGCCCCCGTGCCACCCTATCAACCAAGGAGGTAGTTGGGGCAGGTACTATTGTAACACTTAAGAGACATTTGGACTGGTGCATGGATGGCAGAGGGGGGCAGGTAGGACTAGTATGGATGGGACAACATTCTTTGAACAGCAGTAAGCATGCAGATACAGCAGGCAGTGAAGAAAGCGAATGGCATGTTGGCCTTCATAACAAGAGGAATCGGATATAGGAGCAAAGAGGTCCTTCTGCAGTTGTACAGAGCCCTAGTGAGACCACACCTGGAGTATTGTGTGCAGTTTTGGTCCCCTAATTTGAGGAAGGACATTCTTGCTATTGAGGGAGTGCAGCGTAGGTTCACAAGGTTAATTCCTGGGATGGCGGGACTGCCATATGATGAAAGAATCGAGCGACTGGGCTTGTACACTCCGGAGTTTAGATGAGAGAGAATCTCCTTGAAACATATAAGATTGTTAAGGGTTTGGACACGCTAGAGGCAGGAAACATGTTCCCGATGTTGGGGGTGTCCAGAACCAGGGGCCACAGATTAAGAATAAGGAGTAAGCCATTTGGAACGGAGACGAGGAGACACTTTTTCTCACAGAGAGTGGTGAGTCTGTGGAATTCTCTGCCTCAGTGGGCGGTGGAGGCCGGTTCTCTGGATGCTTTCAAGAGAGAGCTAGATAGGGCTCCTAAAGAAGGCGGAGTCAGGGGATATGGGGAGAAGGCAGGAACGGGGTACAGATTGGGGACGATCAGCCATGATCACATTGAATGGCGGTGCTGGCTCGAAGGGCCAATTGGTCTACTCCTGCACCTATTGTCTGTTGTCTAAATCAGGACTGGAAATAGATGACCTCGGGAAGTGTGGGGAGAGAGAGGGGGGGGGGAGAGGGGGGGAGAGGAGAGGGGGGGAGAGGTGAGGGGGGAGAGAGGAGAGGAGGGGGAGGAGAGAGAGGGGGAGAGAGGAAGGAGGGGAGGAGAGGGAGAGAGAAGGAGAGAGTAGAGGAGGAGAGAGGGGATAGAAGGAGAGAGAGGGAAGGAGGGAGAAAGGGGGGAGAGGGAGGGAGAGAAGGGGAGAGAGGGGGGAGGAGAGGGGAGAGAAGGGGGGAGAGAGGGGGGGAGAGGGGAGGGGGGAGAGAGGGGGAGAGGGGAGAGGGGGAGGGGGAGAGAGGGGAGAGAGGGAGAAGGGGAGAGAGAGGGGGGGGAGAGAGGGGGGGATGAGAGGAGAGAAGAGAGAGGGAGAGAGAAGAGAAGGAGGGGAGAGAGAGGGGAGGGAGAGGAGAGGAGGGAGAGGGGGGGAGGAGGGGAGAGAAGGGAGAGGAGAGGGGGGAGAGGGGGAGAGTGGGGAGAGAGAGAGAGAGAGGGGAGGGAGAGGGGGGGGAGAGAGGGGGGAGAGGGAGGAGGGGGGGGCAGGGGCAGGAAATTAGAGAGAGTGAAGAGAGAGAGGAGGGGGTAAGGAGGAGGAGGAAAAATTAGGGGGGTGGGGGGAAATTTGAGAAGGGAGGGGGGGTCCCATTCCAATACTAACAGGAGAGAAAGGAGAAGGGAAGGGGGGGGAGGGGAGAGGGGAGGGGGAGAGAGGGGAGAGGAGGGGGAGGGGGGGAGGCGAGGAGGAGGAGGGGGGGGAGGAGGGGGGAGGAGAGGAGAGGGGGAGGGGGAGAAGGGGGGAGGGGAAGGGGACGGGGAGGAGGAAGAGAGAAGGGAGAAGGGGAGGGAGGGGAAGGGGGGAGAGAGGAGGGAAGAAGAGGGGGGGGGGGAAGGGAGGGGGAGAGGGGAGGGGAGGAGGAGAGGGGAAAGAGGAGGGGAGGGAGAGGGGGGGGAGGGGAGGGGGAGAGGGGAGAGAGAAGGGGAGGAAGGGAGAGGGAAGGAGAGGGGAGGAGGGGGAGAGGGGAGGAGGGGGAGGGGAGGGGGAGAGGGGAAGGGGAAGAAGAGGGGAGGAGAGGGGGGGAGAGGAGGAAGGGGAGGAGGGAGGGGGAGAGAGGGGGAGAGAAAGGGGAGGGAAGGAGACAGAGGGGAGGGGGAGGGGAAGGAGAGGGGAGGAGGGGAGAGGAGAGGGGGGGAGGGGGAGAGGGAGAGGGGAGAGGGGGGGAGAGGAGAGGGGGAGGGGGGAGAGGGGAAGGAGGGGAGGGGGGAGAGGGAGAGGAGAGGGGAGGGGAAGGGGGAAGAGGGAGCAGGAGAGGAGGGGAGGAGGGAGGGGAGAGAGAAGAGAGAGAGGGAGGGGAAGGGGGGAGGGAGGGGGAGGGGGAGGAGAAAAGGAGAGAGGAGAGAGGGAGAGGGGAGGGGGGAGAGAGGAGGGGAGAAGGGGGGAGAGAGGGGGGGGGGGAGAGAGGGGAGAGGAGGGGGAGGGAGAGAGAGAGAGAGGGAGGGAGGGGGAGAGAGGGGAGGAGAGGGGGGAGAGAGAGGGAGGGGGAGGGAGGGAGAGGGGGAGGGAGGAGAGAGAGAGAGAGGGAGGAGAGAGGGAGGGAGGAGAGGAGAGGGGAGGAGGGGAGGGGGGAGGGGAGAGGAGAGGAGGAGAGGGGAGAGGGGGGAGGGGAGGGGGGAGAGAAGAAGAGAGGGGAGGAGGAGAGGGAGAGAGGGGAGGGGAGAGGGGGAGGGAGGGGAGGGAGAGGGGAAGGGAGGGGAGGGAAGGAGGGAGGAAGGGGGAGGAGGGGGGAGGAGAGGGAGAGGAGAGGGGGAGAGAGGAGAGAGGGGGGGAGAGAGGGGAGGAGGAGAGGGGAGGGGGGAGGGAAGAGGGAGAGAGGGAGGGGAGAGAGGAGGGGAGGGGGGAGGGAGGGGGGGGGGGGAGGGGGGGTGGGTGGGGGGGGGGAGGGGGGGAGGAGAAGGGGGAGGGGAGGAGGGAGAGGAGGGAGGGAGAGGGGAGGAAAGGGGAGGGGAGGGGGGGGGGGAGGGGAAGGAGGGAGGGGGGGAGGGGGGAGGGGGAGAGGAGAAGAGGGGAGGAGGGGGAAGGGGAGGGGAGAGGGGGAGAGGGGGGGGGGGGGGAGGGGGGGAGAGAGGGGAGGGGGAGGAGAGGGGAGGGAGAGGGGAGAAGAGAGAGGGAGGAGGGAGGGAGGAGGGGGAGGAGGAGGGGGGGGGGGAGGAAGAGGAGAGGGACAGGGGAGGGTAGAAGGGGAGGGGGAGGAGGAGGAGAGGGGGGGGAGGGAGAGGGGGAGGGGAGGGAGGGGAGAGGGGAAGGGGAGGAGAAGGAGGGAGGGAGAGGGAGGAGGGGAGGGGGGGGAGGGAGGAGAGGGGGAGGAGGGGAGAGAGGAGGAGAGAGGGAAGGGGAGAGAGGGGAGGAGAGGGAGGAGAAGGGGAGGGGGAGGGGAAGGGGAGGGGAAGGGAGGGGGCTGAGGGGAGGGGAGAGGGGAGGGGGGGGGGAGGGGGAGGGGAGGGGAAGGGGAGGGGAAAGGAGGGAGGGGAGGGGGAGGGGAGAGGAGGGGAGGAAGGGGAGAGGGGGGAAGGGGGGGGAAGGAGAGGGAGGGGAGGGGAAGGGGGAGAGGAGAGGGGAGGAGGGGGAGAAAAGCATAGGAGAAGGGAGTAAGGACAAGGGGATAATGGAGAGTAGGACAAGAGAGGGAGAGAAGAGGAGGAGGGGGGAGGAGAGGGGAGGAAGGAGAAGGAGAGGAGAGGAGAGGGAAGGAGGGAGGGGAAGGGGAAGAGAGGGAGGGGAGGGGAGGGGGGAGAGGGGAAGGGAGGGGGGAGGGGAAGGGAGGGGGAGGGGGGAGGGGAGGGGAGGGGAGGAGAGGGGAAAGGGGAGGGGGGAGGGGAAGGAAAAGAAAGGGGAGGGGAAGGGGTAAGGGGAAGGGGAGGGGAGGGAAGGGGAAAGGGGAAGGGGAAGGGGAGGGGAAAGGGGGGGGGAGGGGGGGAGGGGGAGGGGAGGGGGAGGGGGAGGGGGAGGGGAATGGGAATGGGAAGGGGAAGGGGGAGGGGAATTAAAATTGTTGTCAGCTGGGCAATCACGTATTCCGATGCGGACTGAGAGGAAGTGTTCAATGTAAGCTGACTCTGACTAGCCGGATGCATCTCCACAGAAGCCCGGGCAGGGTTGCTTCAGTGCACCTTGTACTTTATACACACAGCGGCCAACTATTGGTGGCGGCATTGAAGGAGTTAACAATCGCGCAGGGCGACTTTGTTCCGAACACAGTCAAACGTCTTGAGTGGACTCGGAGCTACTCCCATCGACAAGTAGGGAGCAAATCAATAACACCACAGAGATTGTGCCTTGCAAGGGCCTTGAAAGGGAAGATTGTTAAGGGTTTGGACACGCTAGAGGCAGGAAACATGTTCCCGGGATGACGGGACTGTCATATGCTGAGAGACTAGAGCAGCTGGGCTTGTACACTCTGGAGTTTAGAAGGATGAGAGGATACCTCATTGAAACATATAAGATTGTTAAGGGTTTGGACACGCTAGAGGCAGGAAACATGTTCCCGATGTTGGGGGAGTCCAGAACCAGGGGCCACAGTTTAAGAATAAGGAGTAGGGCCATTTAGAACAGAGATGAGGAAACACTTTTTCTCACAGAGAGTGGTGAGTCTGTGGAATTCTCTGCATCAGAGGGCGGGTGGTGGAGGTCGGTTCTCTGGATGCCCTGGGATCAATGGAAGGGAAGTTAGTTTGTGTGATGGTCTGGTCTGGGCTGCGTCCACAATTCGCTGCAATTTCTCGCGGTCTTGGATGGAGCTGTTCCAAAACCGTGCTGGGGTGCATCCCGATAAAATGCTTTCCATGGCGCATCTGTAGAAGTTGGTGAGAGTTGTGGGGAACATGTCAAACTTCCTACGCCTTCTAAGGAAGTAGAGGCGTTGGTGTGCTTCCTTGTTCGTTGCTTCAATATGGGTGGTCCAGGAGAAGTTGGTGCTGATATTGACTCCTGGGAATTTGAAGTTTTCGACCATCTCTACTTCGGCACCGTCAAGGCAGACTGGGGTACGAGCACCGCATTGTTTCCTGAAGTCGATCACTATCTCCTTTGTCTTGCTGACAATCGAGAGGAAGCTTGCTGTCTCGACACCAGGACACGACGTTCTCAATCTCCTCCCTGTACTCCGTCTCGTCATGAGTTGAAAGTTGATGTCTTGAATATCAATAATGGATTCAGAAGGAGATTCCGGGATGGCGGGACTGTCATATGAGGAAAGATTGAAAAGACTAGGCTTGTATTCACTGGAGTTTAGAAGGATTAGGGGATATTTTATAGAAACATATAAAATTATAAAAGGACTGGACAAGCTAGATGCAGGAAAAAATGGCCCCAATGTTGGGTGAGTCCAGAACCAGGGGCCACAGTCTTTTAGAATAAAGGGGAGGCCATTTAAGACTGAGGTGAGAAAAAACGTTTTCACCCAGAGAGTTGTGAATTTGTTGAATTTGCTGCCACAGAGGGCAGTGGAGGCCAAATCACTGGATGGATTTAAGAGAGTTAGATAGAGCTCTAGGGGATGGTGGAGTCAAGGGATATGGGGAGAAGGCAGGCACGGGTTATTGATTGGGGACGATCAGCCATGATCACAATGAATGGCGGTGCTGGCTCAAAGGGCCGTATGGCCTCCTCCTGCACCTATTTTCTATGTTTCTAAAAGGAAATTATGAACCTCTTCTGGAGACTGGTTAGCATGCAACAAAAGCTTTTCACTGTACCTCAATACATGCACCAATAAACTAAACTAAACTGGCATGGCCTGGCATTTCGGGGCAATTAATATAACTTACCATTTATCATGGTCGACACAAAATACTGGAGCAACTCAGCGAGTGAGGCAACATCTCTGGAGTGATGGAATGGGCGACGTTTCGGGTTGAGACCCTTCTTCACACAGATGTCAGGAGAGGAGGTGGGACTAAGATAGAATGTAGTCGGAGACAGTAAGACTGGTGGGAGAACTGGAAAGGGGGAGGGGATGGAGAGAGAGAGAAACCAAGGGCAATCTGAAGTTAGAGAAGTCAATGTTCATACCGCTGTGGTGTAAACTACCCAAGCGATATATGTCTCGACCTGAAGCGTCACCTATTCCTTCGCTCCATAGATGCTGCCTCACCCAATGTGTTTCTCCAGCAATTTTGTCCACAAGTGAAATATGAGGTGCAGTTCCTCCAATATGCGCTGGGCCTCACTCTGACAGTGGAGGAGGCCCAGGACAGAGAGGTCAGTTTGGGAATGGGAGGGGGAGTTGTAGTGCTGAGCAACCGGGAGATCAGGTAGGTTAGGATGGACTGAGCAGAGGTCCATTTGTCATCCCTCGTATTAAGCTTTCTCAGGGCTGCCTTTATAAAACCAGGTATTGCGTACAGTTTTGGTCTCCAAATCTGAGGAAGGACATTCTTGCCATAGAGGGAGTGCAGAGAAGGTTCACCAGACTGATTCCTGGGATGTCAGGACTGTCTTATGAAGAAAGACTGGATAGACTTGGTTTATACTCTCTAGAATTTAGGAGATTGAGAGGGGATAGATAGATAGATAGATAGATAGATAGATAGATAGATAGATAGATAGATAGATAGATAGATAGATAGATAGATAGATAGATAGATAGATAGATAGATAGATAGATAGATAGATAGATAGATAGATAGATAGATAGATAGATAGATAGATAGATAGATAGATAGCCTTTTATTGTAAAAGCTATAAACCTTTTATTGATCTTATAAAAACTTACAAAATTCTTAAGGGGTTGGACAGGCTAGATGCAGGAAGATTGCTCCCGCTGTTGGGGACATAGGACAAGGGGTCACAGCTTAAGGATAGAAACATAGAAACATAGAAATTAGGTGCAGGAGTAGGCCATTCGGCCCTTCGAGCCTGCACCGCCATTTAATATGATCATGGCTGATCATCCAACTCAGTATCCCGTACCTGCCTTTTCTCCATACCCTCTGATCCCTTGGCCACAAGGGCCACATCTAACTCCCTCTTAAATATAGCCAATGAACTGGCCTCAACTACCCTCTGTGGCAGAGAGTTCCAGAGATTCACCACTCTCTGTGTGAAAAAAGTTATCCTCATCTCGGTTTTAAAGGATTTCCCCCTTATCCTTAAGCTGTGACCCCTTGTCCTGGACTTCCCCAACATCGGAAACAATCTTCCTGCATCTAGCCTGTCCAACCCCTTAAGAATTTTGTAAGTTTCTATAAGATCCCCTCTCAATCTCCTAAACTCTAGAGAGTATAAACCAAGTCTATCCAGTCTTTCTTCATAAGACAGTCCTGACATCCCAGGAATCAGTCTGGTGAACCTTCTCTGCACTCCCTCTATGGCAATAATGTCCTTCCTCAGATTTGGAGACCAAACTGCACGCAATACTCCAGGTGTGGTCTCACCAAGACCCTATACAACTGCAGTAGAACCTCCCTGCTCCTATACTCAAATCCTCTTGCTATGAAAGCCAACATGCCATTCGCTTTCTTTACTGCCTGCTGCACCTGCATGCCTACCTTCAATGACTGGTGTACCATGACACCCAGGTCTCGCTGCATCTCCCCCTTTCCCAATCGGCCACCGTTTAGATAATAATCTGCTTTCCCGTTTTTGCCACCAAAATGGATAACCTCACATTTATCCACATTAAACTGCATCTGCCAAACATTTGCCCACTCACCCAGCCTATCCAAGTCACCTTGCAGTCTCCTAGCATCCTCCTCACACCTAACACTGCCCCCCAGCTTAGTGTCATCCGCAAACTTGGAGATATTGCCTTCAATTCCCTCATCCAGATCATTAATATATATTGTAAATAGCTGGGGTCCCAGTACTGAGCCTTGCGGTACCCCACTAGTCACTGCCTGCCATTGTGAAAAGGACCCGTTTACTCCTACTCTTTGCTTCCTGTTTATAAGGGGGAAATCCTTTAAAACCGAGATGAGAAGAAAGTTTTTCACACAGAGAGTGGTGAATCTCTGGAACTCTCTGCCACAGAGGGTAGTCGAGGCCAGTTCATTGGCTATATTTAAGAGGGAGTTAGATGTGGCCCTTGTGGCTAAAGGGATCAGAGGGTATGGAGAGAAGGCAGGTACGGGATACTGAGTTGGATGATCAGCCATGATCATATTGAATGGCGGTGCAGGCTCGAAGGGCCAATGGCCTACTCCTGCACCTATTTTCTATGTTTCTATGACCGTTTGACTATGATTGTTTGACATGGACAGAACAGAGCAGTAAAATGGCGAGTCAAGGAACGGCAGATGCTGGAATCCAGAGCTGGAGGCAGGAGCATCTCAATGAGTCAGGCAGCGTCTGCGGAGGGAATGGATAGGTGACATTTCGGGGGTCGGGACCCTTCTTTAGAACTGTGCAGTGTGCAACTATCTGCATGTACCCCCACCTCTGACCTGAGGGTGGAGGGAAGGACTCTGATGAAAACAGCGAACGGGTTCTGAGGAAGTTCAGCCGAAAATTGCAGAAGAGTTGTGGACGCAGCCCAGACCATCACACACACAAACCGACCTCCCTTCCATTGACTCCATCCACACCTCACGCTGCCTCGGCAAGGCCAGCGGCATAATCAAGGACCAGTCTCACCCTCTCCACCCCTCTCCCATTGGGCAAAAGGTACAGAAGTGTGAAAATGCACACCTCCAGATTCAGGGACAGTTTCTTCCCAGCTGTTATCAGGCAACTGAACCATCCTACCATCAACTCTAGAGCGATCCTGAACTACTATCTATCTCATTGGTGACCCTCAGACTATCCTTGATCGGAATTTACTGGCTTCACCTTGCACTAACTATTATTTGTATTATTCCTTTTGTAATGTACTTGTACACTGCGGACGGCTCAATTGGAATCATATACCGTCTTCCCAGTGACTGATGAGCACGCAAAGGCTTTTCATTGTACCTCGGTACATGTGACAATAAATATACTCATCTTCAGCAGCAATATCCTGGAAATGAGTTGCTTGTCTCCTGTGGAGTTGCTTCTCTAAAGATGCTTTGCTTGTTCCTGAACCATTTGGAGTGTGTTGGGTGCAGCGGCCAGTGAAGATGGTTTTCTTCGATTCTCATTGACTTGAATTGTACTTGGACCAGGCCACTCTTGGCCAAAACGCCGCCTTAACGAATCGTCTACTGAATTTGTCTCTTTTGACCCCTGCGTCTGGGCCTGAAGGATCCTGGAGGAAGCCAGATCATCGGAGGACAAGGGTTTGGTGAGGAACTGATGCTCGGTGATAGAATTGATGCCACTTTCAATCTACCTTATTGTGGACTGAGAGTTACGGGCCCGTCCCACTTGGGCGACTGCCGCAAAAATATCCAACGCGTTGAAAAATGTTTGGTGATAGTGGCGACAATTTTTGCTGTTTGTCGGTTTTCACCAGGTGTCGTAGGTCAATTCCATTAAAACTAGACCTCAAGAGTCGCCTAAGTGGGACAGGCCCATCAGGGACTTGTTCATCAATTGCTTTTTGGTCACAACGGGAATCTTTGGTATTAAACGGGTAACCGTGGGATAAAAAGTGAGTGTTTTACCTACGCAAGTTTCTCGTAAGTAAAGCAGAGTGCTGGGGGCAGCACAGTGGATCAGGCAGCATCTGTGGAGGGAATGGACAGGCAACGTTTCTGGTCGGGACACCAGCAGACGGATACTAGCAGGGGGTAAAAAGCTGATGAAGAGCTCGTGGCAGAGTCAACCCTGGCGAGTGTTAGGTAGAAGCCGCAAAGAACTGCAGAGTCTGGAATCTTGCATTGAATACACAGTGGACTGGGCAGCGCCTCTGGAGGAAGTTTATGGTCAGGTCACTTCTTCAGATAGATGGATACAGGCGAGGGGGAGCTTGGTTGGCAAACAGGTGGATTGAGTGACAAGGGCGAGAGATGAAAAGGAGGCAAAGGGATATCAGATATGTAGGAAACATGTTCCCCATGTTGGGGGAGTCCAGAACCAGGGGCCGCAGTTTAAGAATAATGGGTAAGCCATTTCGAGCGGAGACGAGGAAACACTTTTTCTCACGGAGAGTTGTGAGTGTGTGGAATTCTCTGCCTCAGAGGGCGGTGGAGGCAAGTTCTCTGGATGCTTTCAAGAGAGAGCTAGATAGGGATCTTAAAGATAGTGGAGTCAGGGGATATAGGGAGAATGCAGGAATGGGGTACTGTTTGGGGATGATCAGCCATGATCACATTGAATGGCGGTGCTGGTTCGAAGGGCCGAATGGCCTACTCCTGCGCTTATTGTCTATTGTGTATTGTCAGGTAAGGAAAGGGCAGATAGGTGTGCTATCTGAGTCAGAAGAAACTGCAGATACTGGTTTATACCGAAGATAGACACAAAATGCTGGAGTAACTCAACGGTACAGACGGCAGCTCAGGAGAAAAAGAATAGGTGACGTTTTGGGTTTTCCAGCATTTTGTGTCTATTTTAGGTGGAACGACCTTGCTGGCAATTCCTCCAGAATAGGTTTGAAATCTGCCAATCCTGCCGGAGGCACCTGGATAGGGACAGGGAAATCTTGCAGCATCGGAGACACAAGAGACTGCGGATGCCGCAATCATAAGTGTGACTCAAAGTCCTGTAGGATCTCAGTGGGTCAGGCAGCACCAAGAAGCAGACACTGTCAGACCCACTAAACCTCCTCCAGCCCCTTTGCGTTTGCTGCAGCCTTGCAGAATGAATTGCACGTTTAACGCCTCGGTCGATGAGATTCGCTCCAATTGGAGGGCCAGCACAAGAGGATTGACAATAGACAATAGACAATAGACAATTGGTACAGGAGTAGGCCATTCGGCCCTTCGAGCCAGCACCACCATTCAATATGATCATGGCCCATCATCCCCAATCAGTACCCCGTTCCTGCCTTCTCCTGATATCCCCTGACACCGCTATTTTTAAGCCCTATCTAGCACTCTCTTGAAAGCATCCAGAGAACCCGCCTCCACCGTCCTCCGAGGCAGAGAATTCCACAGACTCACCACTCGATCTGTGAGAAAAAAATGTTTCCTCGTCTCCCTTCTAAATGGCTTTACCCCTTATTCTTATACTGTGGCGCCTGGTTCTGGACTCCCCCAAGACCGGGAACATGTTTCTTGCCTCTAGCGTGTCCAAACCCTTCAGAATCTTAGTAGCCATTGGGCCAAATGTCCTTTTTCTAACCTGCAATGTTTGTGGTTCTGTTGGTTGCATTCTATTCCTTCTTATAAATATCTTATAGGAGGCTGAACACGCTAAGGCTATGTTACTTCTGAGGTACTAACTTCACTTACTTGAGACGTTCGTGCTGTAGGTCACTCGCTGAAATCTTGGTTGCACTAATTTCAGCAGCTTGTGTACTAAATTCAGAGAAAGCTAAAGATTACTATCAGATTTAATTAAGCTAATATCAGGTTATTCCTCAGAGGTTGAGCATTGGACTATGCCATTGAGTTTAAGTCTGTCCATAACCTGGTCACAGTCTGAGCAGCTGTGGGAGAAAGCCATTGCCATCAGCATTCCTGACCTAAAAAAAAAACAATGGGAGAATGAGGACCTCTCCCGGGATTATCGCTGAAGGGCTGTTGGGCTAGTACCGAGGATTAACTACTGTATCTGTCAAAAGGAGTGAAGGTTGATTAAAATAACTATTATTTTATAATGCTACCCGCTCAAGGAGACTTGATTATCCAAAGCTGCGCAGAACACCACAGGGTTGTGTGTATGGAGGGTCTCTGATAGACTGCGATGGACTGTGATGGCTGCTTTGAGTTGCCCCTCGGTAAGAGAGAATGGAAAGGTAGCTGCAGAGGTTCTGATCGTCACCAGGAACGAGCCCTTGGAACTATAACCCTGTACTCTTTGCCTGAGACAGGTCAGGAAGACACGGTTTGTATTAACCACCTCTCGGTCGCGCGGGGTTAATCAACTCCTCTGAGATCACCGAGGCAGAAGATTCGCACATTTAGAGTCGCTTTGCAGAAGCAACAAACTGCACATGCTGGTTAATACACAAAAGGACACAAAATGCTGGAATAACTCAGCAGGACAGGCAGTATTGCTGGAGGGCACGGACAGGCGACATTTCAGTTTCAGACCGAAGGAGGGTCTTGGCCCGAAACGTCGCCTATCCATTTCCTCCAGAGATGGCTGGCTGAACCGCTGAGCTACTCCGGCACATTAGGAGTCCTTAGGCGTTGTTTCATTTTGTAGCGTTTTACTGATTTCAAGCTTGTTTGCATCTCCACCTGATTAACTTGTATCTCCGTTTAACTTGATTCAACCAAAAAAAGCTTAATTTAAAAATTAATATTTCATCTTACTTTTGTCGAGCTTGCAAAGAAGGGAAAGACTGATCACGTTTTACACCAAGCGGGATCAATGATCGCGTTTGAACATGTGGCCATCAGAAGAAAGCAAATTCGTGTGAACAATAGGCAGCAAACTATCAGAGTCGCTCAGGTTGCAGAGAACGCTGAAATGCTTGAAAGGTCAACGAACAAAATGGAAACTGCGTGGAGGAGTATTAAAATCGATTAAGTGGGACCAATGAATGTCCAAAAAACAAAAAGCGTTGCGAGGGAAGAAATTGGAAGAGATTAAGGTTCATTAGGCGGAAAGATTTTTAACGAGGGAAAAGATGGGAAGGTGTTGAAGAAGATGTCAGTGGTAGAGTAAATAGTTTCCTACCAACGTTCACTGCTTTAGGCAGTGCTCAGAGGTACTGGAAGATTCGCAGTGCCAGTCTCCTTTACCCCATCTTTAGGTCCACTCCTACAGAGGAGAAAATCGGGATATTTTTTTTATAAATACCAGTTTATATGTTGCAATGCAAATTCGACCTGCGTGCAAAATCCGTTACACTCTTAACACGACAACGACTGTTCTTCCTGAGGACATTGTAACAAAGACTGGTCTGCCCCAACAGCTGCTGACAACCTTCTACCGCTGCACCACAGAGAGCATCTTAACGTATGGCATCTCTGTGTGGTATCTCAGCTGCACGGAGGCGGAGAGGAGAGCTCTTCAGCGCAGAGGATTATTGGGACACAGCTACCAGCCTTGGAGGGCATCTACCGCACACGGTGCCTCAGGAAGGCCACCAGCATCCATAAAGACTCCTCACACCCTTGTAATGGACTGTTCGAACTATTTCCCTCCGGCAGACGTTACAAGGCCTTCTACGCCCGAACCTCCAGACTCAGAAACAGCTTCATTCCCAGAGCTATAGCGGCTCTGGACCGGCCCTGCTGAGTGCCACCCCCCCCCCCCCTGGACTGTCTCCCTCGGATGGTCACGTCGCACAGTTTAATTATTTATTTTTTTGACATCGGTTGAAATCTGCATACCAAATCTCGTTGCACTGATATGCAATGCCAATAAAAGAAATTATTATTATTATTATTATTATTAACATATCACACCATTCTGAAAACTCCGCCACTGTAGTAAATGCTTCCCTGGTACGAAAAGCTGGCAGCAAAAATGGAGATGGCGGGCAAAATATGGACCAACCAGGCAATGACAGCATTCAATAGCGACAGGAGGAGCAGTGTCTAATTTCTCCACAGCAACCAGAGCCAACACTGCTCTCTATCTTTCATCTATCCTTCCTGTAGATTTGGCTATTGCACGCTTTGTTAGTAGTGTTTGTTAGTAGTAGCCCCGCCTGGTACGTGTTTTATAATAGTAAGAACCTGCCTAGGTCAGGCAGTAGATGTGGCAGCTCGGAGCTGAAATGTACTGTAGATCCTATGCCGTAACGTGTTGTATCTTAACGTGTGGTTGAGACATTTCATTACATGGTGTCAGAAGTGGGATTGATGCAGATGTGGATTGCACTTCCCAAAGAGATGATAATGGTGTTTAAGAGGCTTTTACATAAGCACACATGGATACACAAGAAATAGAGGGATATAGGATCACGTGCAGGCAGATGGAATCAGTTTATCCTGCATTATGCTCAGCTTAGATACTGGGGTCTGTAGGACCATTTCTTGTGCTGCACTTTTCATCAGTTATAGAAACATAGAAAATAGAAATTAGGTGCAGGAGTAGGCCATTCAGCCCTTGTAGGAGCAGAATTAGGCCTTTCGGCCCATCTAGTCTACTCTGCCATTCAATCGTGACTGATCTATCTTCCCCAGGGGAACCCCGTTCCCCTGCCTTCTCCCCATAAACCCTGACACCCGTACTAATCAAGAATCTGTCTATCCCTGACATATAAATATCCATTGACTTGGCCTCCACAGCCTTCCGTGGCAGATTCACCACCCTCTGACTAAAGAAATTCCTCCTCATCTTCCTAAATGGACGTCCTTTTATTCAGAGGCTGTGACCTCTGCTCCTACACTCTCCCAGCTGTGGAAACATCCTCTCCACATACGGGCCTGCCACTATTCGACTGGCCAACTGCTTACTATGCGAGTGTGACTTCTGGTATTAGACATCGTAGCCGGGCGAAATATCTTCCCTGTCAAGCTCTGTAAGAATAATATCAATAATAATAACAACACTATAATTAATAATCAATAATATCACTATTTATTTTCTAAACCAGACCTAGATCGTGGCTTTTTGCTCCTCCCAGCTTTCCTCTCTTGCTTTCTCCCATCCCGTCTCCCCTGACTATTCATCGTCTCGTCCCTCAGCTAAACTTGTTGACGATCCTTTCTCCCTTCGAATTGTGCACAGAGGGGGGGGGGGCTCTTAAACTGGTGTTATCCCATCCAGCAATTGGTCCAGCTATCCTCGGGTCAGCCACTGGCCTGAAACGGGGAGAAAAACATATTGAAGTCCTGCCATTAAATGTGCAGGTCTCTTAAAGTCACTTTATCCCTGGTGGTCTAACAATTTGTCGCTGTGTGGGAGATGTAATGCAAAGTATTGGAGTTTCCGTAAGAGAAACTGTAGCAACATGAAACCAAAGCAACTAATTCCACCGCTTCACGCGACAGTTAAGGGCCTGTCCCACTGTACGAGGTAATTCACGAGCTCTCCCGAGTTAAAAACAAAAAATCAAACTGAGGTTCGATTTTAACATTTAAAAATAAATTGGATAGGTATATGGACGGGAAAGGAATGGAGGGTTATGGTCTGAGTGCAGGTAGATGGGACTAGGTGACTAGGTAAGTGTTCGGCACGGACTAGAAGGGCCGAGATGACCTGTTTCCATGCTGTAATTGTTATATGGTTATTTGGTTATATGGTAAGTATGTAAAATGTACGTAGCGGCTACATCAGAGCTCGTGACGCCTCGCAGCGGCTCGTAACGCTAACATAGAAACATAGCGGCAGGTTCTCAGGAAATGCGGTAACTCGTGAAGTTTTTTCAGCACCGTGTAAAAGGTTCACGAGAGCCCCGAGTACCTACGAGCGGCTATTACCGTAATTCTCCGAGTTCGAATCAGGGGAAACTCGGGAGAACTCGTGGATTACCTCGTACAGTGGGACGGGCCCTTTAGTGAACAAAAACTGGCTCAAAATTTGATAACAAGCACATTAGTGCACAGTTGGTTTCAAGGAGAGCAGTAAAGGAGGAAAGAGGTGGAGGCCGAGGGGTTCCTTAATGAGGGAGTTTCAAGGGCTGGAACCGAGCGGGACAGCTGAAGGAAATGGTGATTAAAAACCAGAGAAACTCAAAAAAGGCCAGAATAGAGGAAATTCACAGATCTCGGGAGCGTCGAGGATGTAACAGAGATAGGGTGGGGTGAAAACATGTTGGGATTTGAGAGCGAGGACGGGAAATTCAAAATGAGTTATTGCCACAGGTCAACAAGCCAAGGGTGTTAGCTGAACACAACGCTGGATGTTATGAGTAGGAAGGAACTGCAGATGCTGGTTTAAACCGAAGATAGACACACAAAGCTGGAGTAACTCAGCAGGACAGACAGCAACCTCTGGAGAGAAAGAAGAGGTGGCGTTTCAGGTCGAGACCCTTCTTCAGACTGAGAGGCAGGGGGAAATGAAATGAAAGATATTACGACATGGTTAGCAGGGCTTCAGAAATTAATGGAGTGACAAAAACACTGGCAGGCAAAATTGAACGAGACATGTGGAGGTTTAAGCAAAGGATGAACATTTTAGAAAATGAGTGTTATCAGGGAACGGCAACGTTAAGAAACTAGATCCACGTAGAATTAATGATCGGCCAAGTAAATCTTGTCAAGAATGTTTAATTGTCACATGGACTGGTACAGGAGCAGGGAAAGCCTTACTTGCTGCATCTTTGCAGACACATTAACGCAACATCACAACTAACATGTTTAGCACCAGACGGCATCGCATTTCACAAGGGAGGACGGCGTTACTCATAAGGAGGAGTCCATGTCTCTCCCGAACGTTGGAGACACAGTTGGATAGGATAGTGATAAAGACCCAGGTGGTTCTGCTTTAACACGTTTCCATGGCACAATCTGTCATAATAACATAATGATAAGTTAAGGGCCTGTCCCACTTAGGCAATTTTTTTAGGCGATTAGGCTGTCGCCACATGGTCTCCGGAGTCGTCTCCTCAGTCGCCCAAAGAGGCGTAGCGTCTTTCTGATCGCCGCTGGATTTTCAACATTTTTCGGAGACAGTCGGTGACAGTGGGTTTGACGCCAAAGAGTTCGACTTCTCCTGACGTGGGTCTGCTGTTCGTTGTCGCCAGGTTAACGTAGGTTGTCACCAGGTGCTGACTGTTTTTTTTTGTTGTTTAAGTAATTAATCGATGTCAAATATTATGTCGTAGGTGGGTGGGGGGGGGTTCTAGTCGCCGTATTTTCGGGGACCTGCTACAACTTATGACAGTCGCCGGCGGTTGCCTAAAAATTGTCTAAGTGTGACAGGCCCTTAATGGAACATGACTTGATTTACTTGGACCAAACTGGTTACAATGCTATTTCCATCAGGAGCTGCAGGACCACTTAAAAATTACTTTGGAAATTGGCAAGCAGGAAAATAGCAGTCTTGAGAAAAAAAGTTTACATGTAACTTGGAACCTGGAATAATCAGACACCATTGACTATTAAGAACACAACTGCTATTTCAACAGTTGGTGACCATTGAAGTTCTCAGGCAATCACTTTGACTCACACTTGTGCAATGATACTACATGTTAGAAAATGTAACATTAAGTCTTTAGTCATTTTAACTTGCAGTAATAAAAATAAAGACAGCGTTATTGAAAATACTTCCATTTATAAAATCCTGTGGGAATTAGAGACCTTTGAACTATCTTTAAGGGCCTGTCCCACTTACGTGATTTGTTTCGGCGACTTGCCGGCACCCGTCATAGTTGCCGCAGGTCGCTGAAAATTTCCAACATGTTGAAAATCCAGCGGGGAGCGGAACAAGGTACGACTCTTTGGGCGACTGCTTACCGCCACACAGGCGTCACCCTGCGACATGTCGTGGGGTGACATAGAAACATAGAAAATAGGAGCAGGAGGAGGCCATTCGGCCCCCCCAAGCCAGCACCACCATACATTGTGATCATGGCTGATCGTCCCCAATCAATAACCCGTGCCTGCCTTCTCCCCATATCCCTTGACTCCACTAGCCCCTAGAGCTCCATCTAACTCTCTCTTAAATCCATCCAGTGACTTGTCCTCCACTGCCCTCTGTGGCAGGGAATTCCACAAATTCACAACTCTCAGGGTGAAAACGTTTTTTCTCACCCCAGTCTTAAATGACCTCCCCTTTATTCTAAGACTGTGGCCCCTGGTTCTGGACTCTCCCAACCTTGGGAACATTTTTCCTGCATCTTGTCCAGTCGTTTTATAATTTTATATGTTTCTATAAGATATCCCCTCATCCTTCTAAACTGCAGTGAATACAACTCCAGTGACGCCTGTTTGGTGGTGAGCAGTCGCCCAAAGAGTCGAGAGATCCTGTACGAGTTGATGTGAAGTTCGAGTGAAGTCCGCGGGAAGTTTGCGTTAGGCGTACGGCGTAGAGACGCTGCGCACGCCCGTCGAGGCGGTGCGTACGGCCTCAATGCGGCTGCAGGCCGACAGGCCGTTGCCGCGCGGAATTTTTGGACAGTGTCAGTTTCTCGGAGCCCCGCGCGATGTCGGGACCAGCTCCGCACAACTCCATACGGCTCCACCGATCGAAGTGGGACCGGCCCCGCGAGGCCGTACGGCTCAAACGACCACGTTAGGTCGCGCTTGCCACATGCAGTCACATGCTGGTGGGACAGGCCCTTAAGTCTATTAATTACTTGCAAACATGATGCAGCAATTTAATTTGTGAAAATTATGACTTTAAACTGAATAGCGATTTATTAGTAGGTGATTTGCTCCTTTAACCAATTTGAAATTATGATTAGCAAAGGATAGATGACAATTCTATTAATCCGGCATGCTTGAGACATTGGTGATTCCGATCAAGGGATTTTCAGGACGACTGGATATTATTCCCAATTAATGATACAACATGCTTTTAAACCCAGTTTCTTTGCATTTTGAACAATTATACGTTTTCCAGTGAACATAATGATCAAAGTTAGCATAAAAAAAGGCCACATTAGGTTTCAAGGGAAGAAGAGGAAAGGTTTAGTTTAGAGAGATACAGCGCGGAAACAGGCCCCTTGGCCCACCGACCAGTGGTCCCCGCGCATCAAACACTATCCTAGCCTGGTGACAATTTACATTTACAACAGGTCGCGGGGAGTATGTACAAACTCTGCACAGGCAGCACCCGTAGTCGGGATCGAACCCTAGTCTCTGGCGCGTGTAAGCGTGCAAGGCAGCAACTCTACCGCTGTGCCACTGTAGCACCCAGTTTTAGGTGAGTTTCCAAGGAACTAGAGTAACAGAACCATCGGTAGTCATGATGCACTAAATGGAGGATCACAAAGTTACCCTAGTTATGTAACGCAAATCCTTCAGTGGCCCAGTGACACGACGTTCTCACCTGGAAGCAAACCAGGTGAGAGAAATTCAGGCATCTAAGATAAGGAGAAGTATTACAGAGAAAGGTTGAACAAGTTGAACAAGTTAGGTCTTTAGGGGGGACTTGATAGAGGTCTTTAAAATGATGAGAGGGATAGACAGGGTTGACGTGGATAAGCCTTTCCCATTGAGAGTAGGGACGAGTCAAACAAGAGGACATAGAAACATAGAAACATAGAAATTAGGTGCAGGAGTAGGCCATTCGGCCCTTCGAGCCTGCACCGCCATTCAATATGATCATGGCTGATCATCCTGACATGACTTGAAAATTAAGGGACAAAGGTTTAGGGGTAAATTGAGGGGGAACGTCTTTACTCAGAGAGTGGTAGCTGTGTGTGGAATGAGCTTCCAGTGGAAGTGGTGGAGGCAGGTTCGATTTTATCATTTAAAAATAGATTGGATAGTTATATGGACGGGAAAGGAATGGAGGGTTATGGTCTGAGTGCAGGTAGATGGGACTAGGTGAGAGTAAGTGTTCGGCACGGACTAGAAGGGCCGAGATGGCCTGTTTCCGTGCTGCAATTATTATATGGTTATATATTTGGACACTTTGATGGGAGAGGTTTAGAGGGAATGTATAAGAAGGAACTGCAGATGCTGCGTTGCACCGAAGATACACATTTTGGGCGGCATGGGCAAGTTGGGCTGAAGGGCCTGCATCCGTGCTTTGTGACGCGATGACTTGGGAGTCAGGATCTGATTTACCCCTCAGCCCTTAAAGCATTAAGGGTCACAAGAATTGCATTAACCTTCATTTGACATCTGCCTCATTAACCAAACATATTTAATTATTGCAGATAAGTCAAATTACTTGAAGGATATCGTGTTATGTCTGCTGAATAAATGAAGTTAGGATCTACAGAGGAAAAGTAAAAAGGAAAGATAATTTTCATTGTTAGCAATCTGCAAAGCATCAGATTGTGAAACACAAGGAACTGCAGATGCTGGTTTACAAAAAGAGGCACAAAGTACTGGAGTAACTCATTGGGTCAGGCAGCAAGATTGGGTGATGTTTCATGGCAAGACTATTCTTCAGACACTGAACGATCCCAATCTGATGAAGGGTCAGACACTGAAGAAGGGTCCCGACCCCCAAAAAGTCACCTGTCCATGTTTGGAGTGATCCATCATGGAGTGATACAGCGAGGAAACAGGCCATTCGGTCCAACTTGCCCACATCGGCCAACATGTCCCATCTACTCTAGTCCCACCCGTTGGGCCAATATCCCACCAAACCCGACCTATCCATGTACCCATGATCACATTGAATGGCGGTGCTGGCTAGAAGGGCCGAATGGCCTACTCCTGCACCTATTGTCTATTGTCTACCCGTCTAACTGTTTCTTAAACTTTGGGATAGACCCTGCCTCAACGACCTCCTCTGGCAGCTCATTTCATACACCCACCACCCTTTGCGTGGAAAAGTTACCCTTCGGATTCCTCTTAAATCGTTCCCTATTCACCTTAAACCTAGGTACTCTGGTTCCCGACCCACTTACTCTGCGCGGTCTATTCCTCTCATGATTTTATATACCTCTATAAGAGAGAGGCATGCTTGACTGCCAAGTTACTTGAGCACTTTGCATCTTTTTTTATGTAAGTATCGGCTGGTATTGGGAGCAAAGGTAGACAAAAATGCTGGGGAAACTCAGCGGGTGAGGCAGCATCTATGGAGCGAAGGAATGGGTGATGTTTCGGGTCGAGACCCTTCTTCAGACTGGCCGGAGTACATGAGCAGTTACGGGATCCAACGTCCATTCTGTTGGGGGGAGTCCAGAACCAGGGGCCACAGTTTAAGAATAATGGGTAAGCCATTTAAAACGGAGACGAGGAAACACTTTTTCTCACAGAGAGTGGTGAGTGTGGAATTCTCTGCCTCAGAGGGCGGTGGAGGCAGGTTCTCTGGATGCTTTCAAGAGAGAGCTAGACAGGGCTCTTAAACATAGCGGAGTCAGGGGATATGGGGAGAAGGCAGGAACGAGGTACTGAGTGGGGATGATCAGGCATGATCACAGTGAATGGCGGTGTTTGCTGGAAGGACCAAATGGCCTACCCCTGCACCTATTGTCTATTGTTGCAGAAGAAGCAGTAGTGATATTGGGCTCAGAGCATCCTACCACAGAAGAAAAGTCACCAACCCTGGCAGCAATGCATGGCTGAGATTCAATGGCTGACATCTTCTTCTCAGGAGCTAGTACAGCCCTAGGCATGATGGCCAAATGCTTCCATGCTGTCACTTCTGTAATTCCGTGAAACATAACATGCACAAATTATACATATTGTATAAGAAATGTATTTTTATTGGGAGGGAACATCACTTACTCGGAAGGGTCACGGTCCAATTCCTCCTTAACCACCGTAATCTCATGTGTACTCAAAGGCTCCAGACTGCTCCTAAATTCAAAATAGAAGATGGGAATTTTAGTTGAGTTTAGTCTAGTTTAGAGATACAACGCGGAAACAGGCCCTTCGGCCCATCGAGTCCGCGCCGGCCGACCAGCGATTCCCACACACTAATCCTATCCTACACGCACTAGGGCCAATTTACATTTATTGCAAGCCAATGAACCTACAAACCTGCACGTCTTTGGAGCGTGGGAGGGACCTGGAGCACCCGGTGAAAACCCATGCAGCTCACGGGAAGAACGTGCAAACTCCGTGCAGACAGCACCCGTCATCAGGATCGAACCTGGGTCTCTGGCGCTGTAAGGCAGCAACTCTACCGCTGCACCACCGTGATGCCCTTTTGTGAAGTTTCTTACAATAGATGGCATGATTGATTGAAACTAGAGCGTGGAAACAGGCTCTTCGGCCCACCAAGTCCATGCCATCCTGTGAAGTTCCTTACAGCAAACTGTATGATCGATTGAAGGATACAGTATGGAAATCTTCTGCTGACCAAATCCATGCCAGCCATCACACACAGTTTTGGAAAAGACAACAATTTTCATGTTGCGCGGGAAGGAACTGCAGATGCCGGTTTCAGCTGAAGATAAACACAAAAATGCTGGAGTAACTCAGTGGGACAGGCAGCATCTCTGGAGGAAGGAACGGGAGAAGGAATTCTTCTGGCTGAAGAAGGGTGTCGACCTTAAATGTCACCCATTTTCTTCTCTCCTGAGATGTGGCCCACCATTTTGTGTCTATAATATCCATGCTGTTTCTTCTTCTTGCGCATGGCGCACACAGCCTAAAGTTGGAAGACAACTTGTTCTGTTTGATCTTCTGTTTGTGCACGCCAGGTTGATTGCATTCGTTGAAACAGGGTGGACCACGTGAAGTTGGAATCTCCCACCTCCCATGCTGTTTGACTCAGTGACTCCAAGTAGAAACATGCCCTTCAAACCGCTAACCATCGATCACCCGTCCACACTATGCTATATGTCATCCCACTCTCTCATCCACTCCCTACACTCTATAGGCAATTTACAGAGGGCCAATTAACCTACAAGCCTGCACGTGATTGGATGTGGGAAGAAGCGGGAGGAAACCGACACGGTCACAGTGAGTTTTAAGAAGGAACTGCAGATGCTGGAAAATCGAAGGTACACAAAAAAGCTGGAGAAACTCAGCGGGTGCAGCAGCATCTATGGAGCGAAGGAAATAGGCAGCGTTTCGGGCCGAAACCCTTCTTCAGGCGGCGGGGGGAGGCAGGGAGATGAAAAGAAAAAGGAGGAGGAGGAGCCCGAGGGCTGAGGTAGGAAGGGGAGGAGTCAGCAAGACTTAACAAAATTGGGAGAATTCAATGTTCATGCCACCAGGGTGCAGACTCCCCAAGCGGAATATGAGGTGCTGCTCCTCCAATTTCTGGTGTTGCTCACTCTGGCCGTGGAGGAGGCCCAGGACAGAGAGGTCGGATTCGGAATGGGAGGGGGAGTTGAAGTGCTGAGCCACCGGGAGGTCTGGTTGGTTTTTTTAAGCGCACCGAGCGGAGGTGTTCGGCGAAACGATCGCCAAGCTGAGTTTCTCCAGCATTTTTGTGTACCTACGGTCACAGGGAGGACGGGCAAACTCCACACAGGCAGCACCCGAGGTCAGGATTGAACCCGTGTCCATGGCGCGGTGAGTCAGCAGCTCTACCAACTGTGCCACTGTGTCACCCTCTCATGTTCTGTTCATTGACTAAATAGCTACGTGAAGAAAAAAAACACAGGGCTACACAGTGCAGAACAGATTTAAGGTCATAAGGGATAGTTTAGAATTAGGCCATTCGGCCCATCGTCTACTCCCCATTCAAACATGGCTATCTATCGCTACCTACTAACCCCATTCTCCTGCCTTCTCCCCATAACCTCTGACACCCGTACTGATGAAGAATCTATCTATCTCTGCCGAAAATATTCATTGACTTTGGCCTCCACAGCCTTGTGTGGCAAATAATTCCACAGATTCACCACCCTCTGGCTAAAGCAATCTCTCCTCTGCTCCTTCCTAAAAGAAAGTCCTTTAATTCTGAGGCTGTGACCTCTGGTGCTAGATTCTCCCACTAGTGGAAACTTCCTCTCCACATCCACTCTATCCAAGCCTTGTTTCTATGTATCTATGTATCGGGAACATGTTTCCTGCCTCTGGCGTGCCCAAACCGTTAATAATCTTACATGTTTCAATAAGATATCCTCTCATCCTTCTAAACTCCAGAGTGTACAAGCCCAGTCGCTCCATTCTCTCAGTATAGAAACATAGAAACATAGAAATTAGGTGCAGGAGTAGGCCATTCGGCCCTTCGAGCCTGCACCGCCATTCAATATGATCATTGCTGATCATCCAACTCAGTATCCCGTACCTGCCTTCTCTCCATACCCCCTGATCCCCTTAGCCACAAGGGCCACATCTAACTCCCTCTTAAATATAGCCAATGAACTGGCCTCAACTACCCTCTGTGGCAGAGAGTTCCAGAGATTCACCACTCTCTGCGTGAAAAAAGTTCTTCTCATCTCGGTTTTAAAGGATTTCCCCTTTATCCTTAAGCTGTGACCCCTTGTCCTGGACTTCCCTAACATCGGGAACAATCTTCCTGCATCTAGCCTGTCCAACCCCTTAAGAATTTTGTAAGTTTCTATAAGATCCCCTCTCAAACTTCTAAATTCTAGAGAGTATAAACCAAGTCTATCCAGTCTTTCTTCATAAGACAGTCCTGACATCCCAGGAATCAGTCTGGTGAACCTTCTCTGCACTCCCTCTATGGCAATGACAGTCCCGCCATGTTTCAATAAGATCCTCGCTTGTTTGGCACAATGTCACAATATCAAGGCCATCACTCATCTACCTGGTCAAAACCCATATCACTCACATTGGTTGCAGATCAATGTGAGGTGTAAATCCTTCTTCACAGAGAGTGGAGTGAGTGTATGGAACCAGCTGGCAGAGGAAGCAGTTGAGGCTGCTTAGTAATAACATTTAAAAGAAATTTCAAAAGAGAGACAGAGCAGTAGTTACCATGACGGAGAAAGAGAAACCAACACCTGTGCTGTGGAGTGGCACAGCTGTTAGAGAAGCTGCCTCACAGCTCCAGACAGCGGGCTCCATGCCAACCTCAGATGCCAACTGGGTAGAGTTTGCACATTCTCCCAGTGACTGCCTGGATTTCTTCCAGGTGCTCCAGAGCTCCAAAGATGCGTGTAATACGAAGGAACTGCACATGCTGGTTTAGACGTAGGGGCGGCACGGTGGCGCAGCAGTAGAGTTGCTGCCTTACAGCGCTTGCAGCACCAGAGACGGGGGGTTCAATCCCGACCACGGGTGCTGGAGTTTGTACGTTCTCCCCAAGAACGCGTGGGTTTTCTCCGAGATCTTCGCTTTCCTCCCCCACTCCGAAGACGTACAGGTTGGCAGGTTAATTGGCTTGGGTTTGTATACTTGGTACAAGTGTGAATTGTCCCTGGTGTGTGTAGGATAGCGTTAATGTGCGGGGATCGCTGTTCGGCACGGGCTCGGTGGGCCGAAGGGCCTGTTTCCGCGCTGTATCTGTCAACTAAACTAAACTGAATGCCAAAGATAAACTCAAAATTCTGGAGTAACTCAGCGGGTCAGGAAGCATCTCTGGAGAAAATAGGTCGGAAGAAGGGTCCCAACCCAAAACGTCACCTATCCGCTTTCTCCAGAGATACAGCCTGACCTGCTGAGTTACTCCAGCACGTTGTGTCTGTCAAAGATGTGTGGGTTGGTACATTACTTGGTAGCTGCAAACTGCCCATATGTGCGGTGGAGTGGTAGATCGTGGCATTGTTGATCACATTGTGGAATGAATGGAAGATGTGGAAATGTGCTGTTTGTTTGATGATTTTAGTTTGATGATGTTACAGAGCGGAAACAGGCCCTTCGGCCCGCCCAGCGATACCCGCTCACTAACAATATCGAGTTAGATAGAGCTCTAGGGGCTAGTGGAGTCAAAAGTTAGATAGTTAGCTCTAGCGGCTAGTGGAGTCAAGGGATATGGGGAGAAGGCAGGCATGGGTTATTGATAGGGGATGATCAGCCATGATCACAATGAATGGCGGTGCCGGCTCGATGGGCCGAATGGTCTCCTCCTGCACCTATTTTCTATGTTTCTATGGTTCTACTCGTAGGGTCGATTTACACTGATACCATGAAAACAAAACCAAGCCAATTAACCTGCAAACCTGCACGACTTTGGGGTGTGGGAGGAAACCGAAGATCTCGGAGAAAACCCACGCATGTCACGGGGAGAACGTACAGACGACAACCGTAGTCGGGGTCGAACCCCCGCTGTACAAGCGCTGTAAGGCAACAGGTCTACCGCTACACCACCATGCCGCCCTATCGATTGGCATTGACTTGATGGGAGGAAGAGCCTGTTGCCATGCTGTTTCGCGATATTGATTTTGCATAAAACTTGCAATGAAAGAACTGCATACTGCCATTAGCAAACAGCAGACTCACAACCCCGAGGCAGCCTTCATTGTTGCGGGTGACTTCAATCACTCCAACCTGAAGACTGTACTCCCCAAATTACACCAACATGTATCCTTCCCCACTAGAGTAGACAAGACACTGGACAAAGTTTACACCAATATGGCTGAAGCTTACAAAGCCATCCCCCTTCCCCACCTTGGACTGTCTGATCACCTCTCATTGTTCCTGCTCTTCCCTACGACTGTTACACAACTTAACTCTGTACCTTGGTGATTGCCAGTCACCCCACCCCACCCCCCTCCCCTGACACTCCTTCACCCAGAAAAATTGCCCTACTGCTACTGTATGTACATATATATATCTTACTGTTCCATTATTCTATGTTCGCTCTTCTGGGTGAGACGCTAACTGCATTTCGTTGTCTCTGTACTGTACACTGCACAATGACTATAAAGATTGAATCTGAATCTAAATCTGAATCTGATTTGAAAGAGCACTGGCGCAACATGGGAACATCGATTTATTTGTTGGAGCGCAGGAGGATGGGAGGTATTCTAAGGGACATGTACAAAATCATGAGAAGACCAGAAGACATAGGTTGGGGGGGGGAAGATTTAATTAGAACCTGAGGGGTAACTTTGTTTTGTGGATATATGGAACGAGCTACCACAGTAGGTTGTTGAGGCAGGTACTATCATAACGTTTAAGAGACATTTGGACAGGTACGTGGATAGAAACATAGAAACATAGAAATTAGGTGCAGGAGTAGGCCATTCGGCCCTTCGAGCCTGCACCGCCATTCAATATGATAGGACAGGTTGAGACAGTTAAGGGCCAAGCGGGTACGTGTGATGAGGGCATGTTAGCCGGTGTGGCCAAGTTGAACTGAAGGGCCTGTTTCCATGCAGTATGACGCTGTGACTACAGCCACCTGTCTACCCTCAGCGTTCGCTCCGACTACCTAGCCTGCTCTGCTCAAGTCTCTCGGACTTGACTGTGGGCTCAGAGTGAGGAGCACCATCCACAGCTGGCATTAACCTTACACGGACTAGGCTAGAATTGGTTTAGAGGGTTATGGGCTAAGTGGGCAGGCGGGACTTGTGTAGTTGTGTTCATTGGCTATATTTAAGAGGGAGTTAGATGTGGCCCTTGTGGCTAAGGGGATCAGGGGGTATGGAGAGAAGGCAGGTACGGGATACTGAGTTGGATGATCAGCCATGATCATATTGAATGGCGGTGCAGGCTCGAAGGGCCAAGTGGCCTACTCCTGCACCTAATTTCTATGTTTCTATGTTTCTAGATGGGTGGCATGTTAGTCGGCGTGGGCAATTTGGGACACAGGGCCTGTTTCCACGTTGTATGACTCTACGGGTTTGTTACCATGTGAAGTGTTTCCTGAATGAATTATCAGATTAACTTAAAAAACAATTATTCCAATAGACAATAGACAATAGGCACAAGAGTAGCCCATTCGGCCCATCGAGCCAGCACCACCATTCACTATGATCATGGCTGATCATCCACAATCAGTACCCCGTTCCTGCCTTCTCCCCATATCCCTTGACTCTGCTATCTTTAAGAGCTCTATCTAACTCTCTCTTGAAAGCATCCAGAGAATTGGCCTCCATTGCCTTCTGAAGCAGAGAATTACACACATTCACAATTCTCTGGGAGAAAAAGTGTTTCCTCATCTCCGTTCTAAATGGACTACCCCTTATTCTTAAACTGTGGCCTCTGGTTCTGGACTCCCCCAACATCGGGAACATGTTTCCTCCCTCTAGCGTGTCCAATCCCTTAATAATCTTATATGTTTCAATAAGATCTCCTCTCATCCTTCTAATGCCCAGCCGCTCCGTTCTTTCAACAAAGGACAGTCACACCATCCCAGGAATTAACCACGTGAACCTACGCTGCACTCCCTCAATAGCAAGTATGTCCTTCCTCAAACTGGGAGATCAAAACTACACACAATACTCCAGGTGTGGTCTCACCAGGGCCCTGTACAACTGCAGAAGGACCTCTTTGCTCCAATACTCAACTCCTCTTGATATGGAGGCCAACATGCCATTAGCTTTCCTCACTGCCTGCTTGCTGTACCTGCAAACCTACTTTCAGTGACTGATGAACAAGGACAACGGGTCTCGTTGCACTTCCCCTTTTCCGAACTTGACAGCATTCAGATAATAATCTGCCTTCCTGTTCTTGCCACCAAAGTGGACAACCTCACATTTATCCTCTGGAGAGGGGATTTGCGCTAACGCCAAACATTCTCTCCCGCTCGAACCTTCTTCGAGTCTTACCTGGAAGTCAATGGTGGCAAGGCGATCACCCGGGGCCGAGCTGTCAAGACCACCTCCCCCCGACTGGCTTCAATCACTATATTCTGCAGGGTGTTCTCCAGAATCAGCTCCAAGAGGTCGCTGATCTCGGGGAGTCTAGAAAGAGACGGAGATGGAAAAGAGGGAGTTTACCGATTGCCGAAATAAAGTTTAACGTTTAGTTTAGTAGACACAAAATGCTGGTGTAATGCAGCAGGACAGGCGGCATCTCCGGAACAAAGGAATGAGTGACGTTTCGGGTCGAGACCCTTCTTCAGACTGAGAGTCAGGTGAGAGGGAGGTATGGAGATAAGGGAGGGTGAGGTGTGAAAACGAGGCGTCAAAGCGGAAGAAGTCTAAGGAAAATGTAGAATAGATCGTTGTTAGTTATAAGGTGACAATGAAACATACAATCTAATCAAGGGAACAATGAGACTGGAGAACTAGGAAGGGGGAGGGATGAAGAAAGAGGGAAAGCAAGGGCTACTGTACTTGAAGTTAGAGAAGTTAATATTCATACCACTGGGGTGTAAGCTACCCAAACAAAAATATGAAGGTGGACAAAAATGCTGGAGAAACTCAGCGGGTGAGACAGCATCTATGGAGCGAAGGAAATAGGCGACGTTTTGGGTCGAGACCCTTCGTCAGACCCGAAACGTCGCCTATTTCCTTCTCTCCATAGATGCTGCCTCACCCGCTGAGTTTCTCCAGCATTTTTGCCTGCCTTCGAATTTCCAGAATCTGCAACTCCTCCTTAAATAAGCAAAGTATGAGGTGCTGCTCCTCCAATGTGCGCTGGGCTTCACTCTGAAGATGGAGGCGGCCCAGGACGGAAAGGTCAGCGTGGGAATGGGAGGGGGAGTTAAAGTGCTGAGCAACCGGGAGATCAGGTAGGTTGAGGCGGACTGAGCGGAGGTGTTCAGCGAAGCGATCGCCGAGCCTGCGCTTGGTCTCGCTGATATACAGTAGTCCACACCTGGAACAGCGGGTTTGGTTTAGTTTTATTATTGTCACCTGTAACGAGGTGAAGTGAAAAGCTTTTGTTGCGTGCTAACCAGTCTGTGGCAAGACTGTCCATGATTACAATCAAGCCGTTGGCAATGTACAGGTACAGGATAAAGAGAAACAATGAAATTCTTACTTGCTGCAAGCTTTGGAGACACATTAACGCGACAGCACAACAAATAAATGAAGCATAAATTGTCTGTTATTATATAGAAAATAGACAATAGACAATAAATGCAGGAGTAGGCCATTTCGAGCCAGCACCGCCATTCAATGTGATCATGGCTGATCATCCCCAATCAAGTACCCCGTTCCTGCCTTCTCCCCATATCCCCTGACTCCGCTATCTTTAAGAGCCCTATCTGGCTCTCTCTTGAAAGTAACCAGAGAAACGGCCTCCACCGCCCTCTAAAGCAGAGAATTCCACAGACTCACCACTCTCTGTGGGAAAAAGTGTTTCCTCATCCCCATTCTAAATGGCTTGCCCCTTATTCTTAAACTGTGGCCCCTCGTTCTGGACTCGCCCAACATCGGGAACATGTTTCCTGCCTCTAGCTTGATAATCTAATATGTTTCAATAAGATCGCCTCTCATCCTCCTAAACTACAGAGTATACAATCCAAGTCGCTCCATTCTCTCAGCATATGACAGTCCCGCCATCACGGGAATTAACCTTGTAAATCTGTAATTGTAGGTAAAGGATAAAGCTCCATCTACGAGCGCAAGAAATCGCAGCGTATTGTGTACGCAGCCCAGACTATCACACTAGTTAACGATCAGTTAGCGATCGTTTCGCCGAACACTTCCGCTCGGTCCGCAAGAACCTACCCTCCCGGTGGCTCAGCACTTCAACTCCCCCTCCCATTCCCAATCCGACCTCTCCGTCCTGGTTCTCCTCCATTGCCAGAGTGAGCAACACCGGAAATTGGAGGAACAGCACCTCATATTCCGCTTGGGGAGCC
Organism: Leucoraja erinaceus; assembly: GCF_028641065.1. Classification (NCBI taxonomy): domain Eukaryota; kingdom Metazoa; phylum Chordata; class Chondrichthyes; order Rajiformes; family Rajidae; genus Leucoraja; species Leucoraja erinaceus. The sequence continues at coordinate 77,930,041 of NC_073383.1, read as the reverse complement.
TGCATCTGAGGGGCATGAACATTGAATTCTCCCAATTTTGTTAGCCCTTCCTGTCTCCTCCCCTTCCTTAGCCCTCGAGCTGTCTCCTCCCATCCCCCAACCCTTGGGCTCCACCTCCTCCCTTTTTCCTTCCTTCTCCCCGCCACCCACTATCAGTCTGAAGAAGGGTTTCGGCCCGAAACGTTACCTATCTCCTTCGCTCCATAGATGCTGCTGCACCCGTTGAGATTCTCCAGCATTTTTGTGTACCTGCACTACTGTCTACCTCTTTGGTGACCCTTGGACTATCCTTGATTGGACTTTGCTGGCTTTACCTTGCACTAAACGTTATTCCCTTATCATGTGTCTATGCACTGTAAATGGCTCGATTGTAATCATGTATTGTTGGTCTGCTGACTGAATAGCACGCAACAAAAGCTTTTCATGTACCTCGGTACACCTGACAATAGACTAATCTGAAACTGAAAGGGGATAATGTTTAGCGCAAGATGAAGCCCAGTTGAAGATAGTCCGAGGGTCTCCAATATTAGTTAAGGGCCTGTCCCACGGGTATGCGACTCCATGCGGCAAGCACGACCTAAAGGGCCGGTCCCACCAGCATGCGCCTGCATGCGGCAAGCGCGACCTAACGTGGTCGCTTGAGCCATACGGCCTCGCGGGGCCGGTCCCACTTCGATCGCCGGAACCGTATGGAGTTGTGCGGAGCTGGTCCCGACATCGCGCGGGGCTCCGAAAAACTGACCGTGTTCAAAAATTCCACGCGGCAACGGCGAAAGGGTAGGCCAGAGCCGCTCTCTGCTGTTAGTTGAATGTGGACGGATGCGATAATGGAGGTAATGATGCTGGATAAAGGGTGTAATGTTTAGTGCATGATCTATTGAAATAAAGATTTAAAAGCGTGGAGCAAATGTCATGAATGATAGCAGATCAGATCCACTTCTGGGACCGGCACGCAAATAACCGCCTGGATGTGGCGCCATCTTGGATCCTTGGAAGCATCAATAGACCTGCAGCAAACAGAATCGCAGACAGAAGTGAGTTAACGTCAGCCAGGATATGCATGCACCGTCACCGTCTGAAAGAGAATGAGAGACACGACATGCTGGAGTCACGCAGCGGGAGAGGCAGCATCTCTGGAGGAGGAATGGGTGACGTTTCGGGTCGGCAACCGCAGTTCTTTCCCACACATCTGAAAAAGAACGATGAGTTAACCTACTGATGAGCGCACGCACACCGGGCATTCCCTCTTCTCCCCTCCCCCGCTGGGATGAAGGCGCAAAACCTTGAAAGCACGGACCATCAGATGTTTAATGTTTTATGTGTCATTCCTGACTGTCACTGTATGTTGTTGTTGTCACTTGCAGGCGGAGCACCAAGGCAAGTTCCTGTATGTGAATATTTGGCCAATAAACTTATTCATCCATTCATTCATGCATTCAATCATTCATTCATTCATTCATTCATTCATTCATTCATTCACTCAAGAACATCTTCTTCTCCATTGTTATCTGGCTCTTGAAATAACCTCCCTAAGAATGAATTTCTCGATCTTCCAATCTACCCAGTCGCAGCCCTTGTACTTTTTCTTAATCTGCACTTTCTCTGCAGCAGTAATGCTATATTCTACACTCTGTGCTGGAGCAACTCCGTGGGTAGGAAGTGTTTGCTCTAACATAGATCAGAACAGCACAGCAGTACAGAACGCCACAGGTGATCCTTTTTCCCTATGGCTATCAATCTGTACAAATCCTCCCGCTACTGTCATCGGGTAGACTGACTCCCCTCCCTTTCCCCACCCCCCCCCCAAAAATCTTTGCACATCCCCAATCCTGGACTTTCCGCTCGTTACTTTAATTTCACGTCTCATGTACCTTGTTGTGTTTTAGGTAGATAAAAATGCTGGCGAAACTCAGCGGGTGAGGCAGCATCTATGGAGCAAAGGAATAGGTGACGTTTCGGGTCGAGACCCTTCTTCAGACTGATGTGGGGGTTGGGGGGGCGGGAAGAAGAAAGGAAGAGGAGGAGACAGTGGGCTGTGGGAAAGCTGGGGGGGGGGGGGGGGGGGGGGGGGGAGAAGGGAAGGAGGGAGAAAGCAGGGACTACCTGAAATTGGAGAAGTCAATGTTCATACCGCTGGGGTGTAAACTGCCCAAGCGAAATATGAGGTGCTGCTCCTCCAATTTACGGTGGGACTCACTCTGGCCATGGAGGAGGCCCAGGACAGAAAGGTTGGATTTGGCAGACCAATTTCCATCCTGAGATAAATAAAGTTTTTGATCGTCCGGACGAGACGACCTGAACATCTGTAGCGGCGACTGGAGAGTTCAAGGCCCCGACCACGGGTGAACAAAGCAGGAAGATGACTGAACATTATTGCTTTCCATCGCAGTGAAGAATGCTGATTCCACTGTGGTGGATGTTTGTGTTAAATTCGATTGTGTTTAGTGCTCTCTTTACTTGTACGGCAACTCAAATATCACTGTACCTTAATTAACTTGAAGTTCTATCATATCGTATTGCTATCAATATATCACTGGAACAGGCCCTTCGGCCCTTCATGTCCCGTGCCGATCATGATGCTAGTTTTTTATCGCTTACCTTTTCAGGTGTTGCCGTCGAGCGAGCTGCTCTTCGATACGAATTGCATTCAGAGACACCTGCCCCTCTTCCGTGAGTAACGTTTCATCCAAGTCAATGCTCTCCGCAATCGTGGCCTGCTTGGTGTCTGAGCTCGCCGGATCAGATAGGATCGACCCTTCCTCAGGCCCTGCCAACTGGGTATAGTCCTGCCCTTGTTCACCGACGGAGAGCATGCTCAAAGCCTCCGCCTCCGCCTCGGCTAACTTGGCGTTCTTTATAGCCAGCTCTTCGCCTTCCTCGCTCCAGAACTGCACAAAGTACGGAATGGGTTCGGTCGACTGTGCAGCCAGCACCTGCTGAAAGGAAAAGTCTTCCAACAGGCACCTTCAATAAAAACCAAAGAGCTGTCAGCATTAAATCTAGAAACTTTGAAACATAGAAAATAGGTGCAGGAGTAGGCCATGCGGCCCTTCGAGCCTGCACCGCCATTCAATATAATCATGGCTGGTCATCCAACTCAGTATCCCATACCTGCCTTCTCTCCATACCCCCTGATCCCCTTACCCACATGGGCCCCATCTAACTCCCTCTTATATAGCCAATGGACTGGCCTCAATTACCTTCTGTGGCAGAGAATTCCAGAGATTCACCACTCTCTGTGTGAAAAATGTTTTTCGCATTACGGTCCTAAAAGATTTCCCCCTTATCCTTAAACTGTGACCCCTTGTTCTGGACTTCGCCAACATCGGGAACAATCTTCCTACATCTAGCCTGTCCAACCCCTTAAGTACTGTGATATGCGAGCAGGACAAATCGGCGCCCCCTGCCTCTGCAGATGCTGGTTTACACCAAAGTTAGGACACAGAGAACACTGGAGTAACTCAGCGGGACAGGCGGCATCTCTGGAGAGAAGGAATGGGCGACGTTTCGGGGCAAGACCCTTCTTCAGACTGAGAGTCAGGGGAGATATGGCATAGTTAAGGGCCTGTTACACGAGCATGCGACTTGCATGCGGCAAGCGCAACTAAACCGGAAGCGGGGGCCGCGCGGGGGTCGTGTGATCCCCGTACAGGAACTGTCCCATGAGCATGCGCCTGCATGCGGCGAGCACGACCCAACCGGAAACGGGGCCGCGCGGAGGTCGAGTGAGTGACGTGAAGTTTGAGCGAAGTCCGCGGGAAGTTCACACGTGACGTACGGCGTCAAGACGCTGCGTACGCCGTCAAGACACGGCGTACGACGTCTAGACGCTGCGCACGCCTGTCGAGGTGGTGCGTATGGCGTCGAGGCGGCTGCAGGCCGGCAGGCCGTTGCCGCGCGCAATTTTTGAACACGGTCAGTTTTTCGGAGCCCCGTTCGATCGGGACCAGCTCCGCACAACTCCATATGGCACCGGCGATCGAAGTGGGACCGGCCCCGCAAGGCTTTATGGCTCAAGCGACCACGTTAGGCCGCGCTTGCCGCATGGAGACGCATGCTCGTGGGACAGGCCCTTAAGGTGCGAAAACTACAAGTCAAAGCAGACGATGCTGTGACCAAAATGCAGAATGGTTCATTGTTAGCTGAGTGGAAGGTGGCAACGAGGCATACAAGCAGTAAAATTAATCAAAAGGACAGTGAAACTACTCAGGTGGGGGGGAAGACAGAGAGAGAGGGAAAACAAGGGTTCCTTGACGTAAGAACAAATCAATCTTCATACCGCTGGTTTGTAAGCTGCCCAAGTAAAATATAAGGTGTTGTTCCTCCAATTTGGGTTGGGCCTCAGGATGAGTTACTCCAGCATTTTGTGTCTATCTTCGGTGCCTCCCAGCTTGTAGCTTTGAGTCTCCAGATTCATCGCCCCGTATTTAACAAGGCAAAATATTAACAACTTTAATGGCCTTCGCCTTTATTGCAAATCAGAGACCCACACCACCCTGGCCATGCACTCAGATGGAAGGACTTAAATCGGCCTCCTACCGTGCCTTGGGATGGTCTGGGCGTCTAAAATGCAATGGAGATTCAGCTCAAAAGTCCGAGCGGCGACAAAGTTCACACTTACCTCAGAACCGTAGAGAGGATGTCGGTCGTAAGTCTCCTGTCGTCTTTAGAGGCAAAAATCAGGGGGTCCGTGCAGGTATCGGCCCACTTGCCCCAAGACCTGCCACCGCTTCCAAAAGGCGAAATGCCCGAGAGCGGCGCTGAAATAAGGTTTCTGCCAAAACAGAATTTAGTGAACAAATTATTGTTGAAAAAAAACCATAGGACATAGGAGCAGAATTCGGCCGTTCAGCCACCACGTGTCTGCTCCGCCGTTCAATCATGGCTGATCTATCTCTCCCTCTCCAACCCCATTCTCCTGCCGTAAGAATGCAGTGAGAAAGAACTGCAGATGCTGGTAAAATCAAAGGTAGACACAAAATGCGGGAGTAACTCAGCGGGACAGGCAGCATCTCTGGAGAGAAGGAATGGGTGACGTTTCGGGTCGAAACGTCACCCATTTCGTCTCTCCAGAGATGCTGCCTGACCCGCAGAGTTACTCCAGCTTTTTGTGTCTACCTCCCATTCTCCTGCCTTCGCCCCATAGCCTCTGACACCCACACTAATCAAGAATCTGTCAACCCCTGCCTTAAAAATATTCATTTACTTATCATCCACAGCCGCCTGTAGCAATGAATTCCACAGATTCACCACCCTCTAAAGAAATAACTTCTCATTTCCTTTCTAAAGGTAAAGTACATCCTTTTATTCTGAGGCTGTGCCCTCTGGTCCTGGACTCTCCCGCTAGTGGAAATATCCTCTCCACATCCACTCTGTTGTAAGACCATAAGACACGGGAGCAGAATTAGACCATTCGGCCCATTCAATCATGGCTGATGTATTTTTTCTCTCAACCCTATTCTCCTGCCTTCGCCCCGTAAGCATTGAATTGGATTCCTTTCTTCCCAAACTTTTGTTACTCTGTTATATGACAGTGTGTTCCAGTACATGGGGGCACACCGGCTCAGCTGGCATAGCTGATGCCTCACAGCGCCAGAGACCCCAGTTCGATCTTGACCTCGGGTGCTGCCTGTGTTAAGTTTGCACGTTCTCCCTGTGAGCGTGTGGGTCCCATGCGTGTGCTTGGGTATTATCTCAATATAATCGCTTCGCCCAACACCTCCGTTCAGTTCGCACTAACCAACCCGATCTCCCAGTGGCCCAGCACTTCAACTCATCCTCCCATTCCGAATCCGACCTTTCTGTCCTGGGCCTCCTCCATGGCCACTGTAAATTGGAGGAGCAGCGCCTCATATTTCGCTTGGGTAGTTTACACCCCAGCGGTATGAACATTGACTTCTCCAATTTCAGGTAGTCCCTGCTTTCTCCCTCCTTCCCCTCCCCTTCCCAGCTCTCCCACAGCCCACTGTCTCCGCCTCTTCCTTTCTTCTTTCCACCCCCCCCACCACATCAGTCTGAAGAAAGGTCTCGACCCGAAACGTCAGCTATTCATTCGCTACACAGATGCTGTCTCACCCACTGAGTTTCTCCAGCTTTTTTGTCTACCTTGGGTATTATCTCATATCATTAGGACATGCAGGCTTGTATGTTAATGGCCCTGCGTAAAAGAAAGCCTCAAATGTGTCGGGAGTGTGTGGAGAAAAGGGATAACATCGAACTAGTGTGAACGGATGGTTGATGGTTAGCAAAGACAAGATGGGCCAAGTTTCAATGCTGCATCTCCAAAACTAATGAGAACCTGAGAAATAGAAGCACGAGAAGTGCAGACAGCCCCTGAAACCTGCTCTGCTATTCCTAAGTGACAGGGGCAGTATAAGGCCATTCGGCCCATTAAGTCGACTCCACCATTCAATCATGGCTGATCTATCTCTCCCTCCTAACCCCATTCTCCTGCCTTCTCCCCCTAGCCTCTCACACCCTTGCTAATCAAGAATACATCTATCTCTGCCTTAAAAATATCCACTGACTTGGCCTCCACAGCCGTCTGTGGCAAAGAATTCCACAGATTCACCACCCACTGACTAAAGAAATCCATCCTCATCTTCTTCCGAAAGGAACGTCCTTTAATTCTGAGGCTATGACCTCTGGTGTAGACTCTCCCACAAGTGGAAACATCCTCTCCACATCCATTCTATCCAAGCCTTTCACAATTCGGCAAGTTTCAATGAGGTACCCCTTCATCCTTCTAGACTCCAGCGAGTAGAGGCACAGTGCCATCAAACGCTGATCATATGTTAATCCATTCATTCTTGCATACCATTCAACATAAGGGCTGATCTTCCATCAACGTTACTTCTCCTCACTTTCCTCATATCCTCTGCTCCTTACACTGGCTAGAAATCTGTTGATCTCAGCCATGGATAAGCTCACCAGCTGACACTCCACAGGGCTTTGGTCTCAGTATAAATCTCACCAAGAATTTTAATTCGCAATATGATCACTTCTCATTCCTCTAAATTCCAAATAGACAATAGATAATAGGTGCAGGAGTAGGCCATACGGCCCTTTGAGCCAGCACCGCCATTCATGGCTGATCATCCACAATCAGTACTCCATTCCTGCCTTCTCCCCATATCCCCTGACTTCGCTATCTTTAAGAGTTCTATCTAATTCCACAGACTCACAACTCTCTGTGTGATAAAGTGTTTCTTCATCTCCGTTCTAAACGGCTTACCCCTTATTCTTAAACTGTGGCCCCTGGTTCTGGACTCCCCCAACATCGGGAACATGTTTCCTGCCTCTAGCGGGTGCAAACCCTTAATAATCTTATATGTTTCAATAAGATCTCCTCTCATCCTTGTAAATTCCAGAGTATACGTCCAGCCGCTCACGGCCCTAGCGAGACCACATCTGGAGTATTGTGTGCAGTTTTCGTCTCTTAATTTGAGGAAGGACAATCTTGTTATAGAGGGAGTGCAGCGTAGGTTCACCAGGTTAATTCCCGGGATGGCGGGAGTGACATATGATGAAAGAATGGATCGACTGGGCTTATATTCACTGGAATTTAGAAGGATGAGAGGATATCTCATAGAAACATATAAAATTCTTAAGGGATTGGACAGGCTACATGCAGGAAAATTTTCCCGATGTTGTGGGGGTCCTAAACCAGGGGTCATAGTTTAAGAATATGGGGTAGGGCATTTCGGAATGAGATGAGGAAATGCCTTTTCACCCAGAGAGTTGTGAATCGGTGATATTCTCTGCCACAGAAGGCAGTGGAGGCCAATTCACTGGATGTATTCACGAGAGAGTTAAATAGAGCTCTTAGGGCTAACGGAATCAAGGGATATGGGGAGAAAACAGGAACTGGCTACTGATTTGGGATGATCAGGGATGATTGGGATGATTGAGAGAATGAAGCAGCTGGGCTTGTACACTCTGGAGTTTAGAAGGATGAGAGATAGTCTTATTGAAACATATAAGATTGTTAAGGGTTTGGACACGCTGGAGGCAGGAAACATGTTCCCGATGTTGGGGGAGTCCAGAACCAGGGGACCACAGTTTAAGAATAAGGGGTAAGCCATTTAGAACGGCTGATCATCTTTTTCCACACAGTGAGTTGTGATAGGGCTCATAAAGATAGCGGAGTCAGGGGATATGGGGAAAAGGAAGGAACTGGGTACTGATTTGGGCTGATCAGCCATGATCTCATTGAATGGCGGTGCTGGCTCAAAGGGCGGAATGGCCTACTCCTGCACCTATTGTCTATTGTCTATTGATTGGCCATGATCATATTGAATGGCGGTGCTGGCTCAAAGGGCGGAATGGCCTTCTCCTGCACCTATTGTCTATTGTCTATTGATCAGCCATGATCAGATTGAATGGGAGTCCTGGCTCAAAAGGCCGAATGACCTACTCCTGTACCTATGTTTCTATGCATGTGCTTTTCTAAATGCTTATTTACCGTTGCTTTATAGTACCTGCTTGATCTACCTCCTCCGGCAGCTCGTTCCCATGCACCCACCACCCTTGTCCTACCTCATGATGTAGTGCCTGGAGACGTCGGACGTGAAGTTCTTGTGATACTCCTCCATGGAGTGAGCTCTGGCCGTGACCCCCAGGTGCAGCAAGAAGGCCTGCGGTGGCTTCGGCTTCTTCCACAATCCGGGTGGGAGCTTCTCCACGTTCCGGCCTTCCCATGTCTCCGCGATCTCCTTGATCGGAGGCAGGGTCTGCGCACAGCAAATTGACATTTTTGACCACTGTATTTTGCTTGAACTTTAGTTCTTTAGCACGCTTCCCAAGATGGCGCCCGACCCCAGGCGACTGTTTGCGTGCTCGTCACGGAAGCGGAGCTGCAGTTACGCATTACAGTCGCTACACACGTTTAAATCTCGACTCCCACAGCAACACTTCTTATCTATGATCTACTTCAACTCTGTACACTGTAAATGGCTCGTTTGGAGTTTCAGAGTCATAGAGTGATACAGTGTGGAAACCTTCGGCCTAACTTGCCCACACCGGCCAACATGTCCCAGCTACACTAGTCCCACTTAACCATGTAACCCTATAACAATTACAGCACGGAAGCAGGCCATCTCGGCACTTCAAGTCCGTGCCGAACATTATTTTTCCCTAGTCCCATCTACCTGCATTCACATAACCTGTGCCTGCGCTTGGTCCATACCCCTCCAAACCTGTCCTATCCATGTACCTGTCTAACTGTTTCTTAAACATTGGGATAGTCTAGTTTTAGTTTGGTTTAGAGATACAGCGCGGAAACATGCCCTTCGGCCCACCGGGTCAGTGCCAACCAGTGATCCCCGCATATTAACACCATCCTTTTCCCCACAAAGGATGATTTTTACATTTACCAATTAACCTACATACCTGTACGTCTTTGGAGTCCCAGCCTCAACTACCTCCTCTGGCATCTTGTCCCATACACCCACCACCTTTTGTGTGAAGAAGTTACCCCTCAGATTCCTATTAAATATTTTCCCCTTCACCTTGAACCTAAAGCCCCTGTCCCACTTTCCCGAGTTACTCACAAATTCTCCCGAGTTTTCCCCTTGATTCAAACTCGGAGATGCCAGCCGCAGGTACTCGGGTCTATTTTTTGTTACTCATGGATATTTTTCAACATGCTGAAAAACCGGCCCCACTTACCTGATGCCCCGAGTACCTACGGCTGACATTACGAGCCGCTACGAAATATCTACCGACTCCTATGGCCTCCTACGGATTCGCGAAGGACTCCTACGGACTCGCGACGGACATTCTCCGAGTTTGAATCAAGGGGAAAACTCGGGAGAAATTGTGAGTTACTCGGGAAAGTGGGACAGGCAGGGGCTTAAGTCCTCTGGTCCTCGATTCCCCTACTCTAGTCAAGAGATTATGTGCCCATCTGCGCCATCTATTCCTCTCATGATTTTATATGCTTTGCGATCACGTATTGTCTTTCCGCTGACTGCATTGCTCGCAACAAAAGCTTTCTCACTGTACCTCGGCACACGTGACAATAAACTAAACTGAACTAAACTAAGCCTGGAGAAATTGAAAGATGGCTTTCCCAAATTATTTTGAAGTCAGCATCGGGCATCCCATAGATTTGTAGCATAGATAATGCACGTGACTAAAATGTATTCAGTTTTTCGAACAATACATCACAGCACCTAATCTCACAAACCTAATACATTAGAATCCAGACATGACCAGTCCTGTAAATTAAGAGACTGCATGGTTCCTTGAAGATGGAGTCGCAGGTTGATAGGGTGGTCAAATAGGCTTTGGGAACATTGGCCTTCATCAGTCAGAGTATTGAGTAGAGAGGTTGGCAGGTCATGTTGCAGTTGTATAAGACGTTGGTGAGGGCATACATACAGTGTTATCTTCAGTTCCAGGATGTCATAGGAAAGATGTTGTCAAGCTGGACAAGGGTACAGAGAAGATTTACGTGGATGTTGCCAGGACTCGAGGGTCTGAGCTATAGGGAGAGGTTGAGTAGGCTGGGACACTATTCCTTGGAGCGAAGGAGGATGAGAGGTGATCTGATAGAGGGGTACAAAATCATGAGAGGAATAGATCGGGTAAATGCACAGAGTCCCTTGCCCAGAGTAGGTGAATCGAGGGCCAGAGGGCATAGGTTTAAGGTGAAGGGGAAAAGATTTAATAGGAATCTGTGGGGTGACATTTTTGCACAAAGGGTGGTGGGTGTATGGAACAAGCTATCAGAGGAGGTAGTTGAGGCAAGGACCATCCCAACGTTTAAGAAACAGTTAGGCAGGTGCATGGATAGGACAGGTTTTGTGGGAAATGGGCCGATTGCGGGCAGGTGGGACTAATGTAGCTGGGACATTGTTGGCCGGTGTGGGCACATTGGGCAGAAGGGCCAGCAGGCAGTGAAGAAAGCAAATGGCATGTTGGCCTTTATAACAAGAGGAGTTGAGTATAAGAGCAAATAGCTGCAGTTGTACAGGGCCCTAGTGAGGCCACACCTGGGGTATTGTTTGCAGTTTTGGTCTCCCAATTTGAGGAAGGACAGTCTTGCTATTGAGGGAGTGCAACGTAGGTTCACAAGGTTAATTCCCGCAATAGCGGGACTGTCATATGTTGATAGAATGGAGCGGCTGGGCTTGTATCCTCTGGAATTTAGAAGGATGAGAGGGAATCTTATTGAAACATATGATTTTTAAGGGTTTGGACACGCTGGAGGCAGGAAACATGTTCCTGATGTTGGGAGGGTCCAGAACCAGGGGCCACAATTTAAGAATAAGGGGTAAGCTATTTAGAACGGAGATGAGGAAATACTTTTTCACACAGAGAGTTGTGAGTCTGTGGAATTCTCTGCCTCAGAGGGTAGTGGAAGCTGGTTCTCTGGATGCTTTCAAAAGAAAGCTGGACAGAGCTCTTAAAGATAGCGGAGTCAGGGGATATGGGGAGAAGGCAGGAACGGGGTACTGATTGGGGATCAGCCGTGATCACATTGAATGGCGGTGCTGGCTCGAAGGGCAAATGGCCTACTCCTGCACCTATTGTCTATTGTTTGTTTTACTTCAGAGTCACGTGAGTGACTACGTGAAGAGCCCGCGCGACATATCGTCTCACGCATTGCACCAGCGACGGGCAGAGGAAGAGCTCTCCCGCGGCAAAATTGAAAAACGGACCTACACGTAACAATTTTTATTCTAAGGTCGTATTTCTTCCCCTTGTTGTGCTTTGTGTTGTAGCACTATGGACAAGGGGAAGAAAAACGGGTCGCGTCTCGTATGGCTGCGGGGAACCGTGAAAGTTCCGACAGCCGGGGGCGACCAGCGGCACGTTGACCTCAGTCTCTGCGGTCCACAGTCACGTCAACTCTGCACAGCTGAGCCCAGCGCTGCGAGCTGTACAACCGTAAACAGCGCAGCGGGCTGGAGGCAAGCACAGCAAGAGTCGGTCCGGCCGATAGACTCGGACGATTCCGGCCAGCACGACGCGCTGCCCGAGGGCAGTGGAAGTGACCGGCTGGAGCGGTTGCTGTGGTCCAGTAACCGACGTCAACTCTGCTCAGCCAAGTCCAGCACCGCAAGCTGTACAGCCCAAACCAACACAGCGGGCTGGAGGCAAAGCCCAGCAGGAGTCGGTCCGGCCGATATACTTAGATGAGTCCGGCCGGGATGAACAGCTGCCCGAGTGCAGCAGAGGTGCCGCCTCTCCCGCATGAAGCGGTTGATGGAGCAAATGCTCTGGGAGATGGAGCAAGCTCACTATGGGAGTCTTCGCACTCCCAAACAGCACCTTACCTAGGGCTGTCCAATTCATCTCCCTCGACAGAGTGGAGCATTGCGGGCCAGGGCTGGGCTGGTCCTGATGAAGGGGATGTGGCTGAAGAAATCGGCAGTGTGCTGGGGGTGCAGGATCCTAAGGAGCTACTGGGAGTAGTCACCAAATTTGCGGACCACCGCAATGATGAGTACCATTGCAGACCAAGCTGGCGGCCAGCATCGACTACCCGTCTTTCCATCCTCTGCAGGAACAGGTAGTTAACGAATCTACGGAGATGTATATGCCTCCTGCGAACTTTACTTTGTTAAATGTGCCCGCAGTAATCAGTGTGATCGGGGGGTACAGTGGGACTGGCATAAGAACCCAGGAGGTCAGACTACAGAAGATTCTAAAACTTCTGACAGCGGGCATAACATTGTTTGCTCGTTCAGTCGATGGTACTGAGATGACGGACACTCAGCAGGACACTGGCATTGCTCCGTAATACCCAGTATGAAATCAATTGCTTGCAAAAGAGCGCAACAAAACCTGCACTAAACCCCAAATTTGCAGGGTTGTGCAAAACAGCTGCAACACAACCGCAGATACTGCTGTTTGGGGGGGGGGGGGGGACTTGTCTAAACAAGTAAAAGAGCCCGACGAAGAGTTTAAAGCCGTTGGGCTCATGAGGGCGTCATCAGCAACGGGCAGACCACACACCTCAGACAGCAGCACCCCTATGCATCCACCAGCAGGCAGCAACCACAAAGGTCCTTTTTAGGCCAAGGCCCAGAGCGACCCTCATGGAAAATGTGCCAACCCCGCACTCCGACGCCTCGTCCGCGGAAGAGGCAGAAGCAGAAGAAGTGAACGTACCACTGGCAACCATGGAGATAGGTGGGTCTGGTTCCTTCCAGAACACAAGAGGTGTAGGACCTGTACTAACAGGGGGAATGTTACACTTGTTTTGGGAAGCATGGAGGTTTATTACCACTGATAAATATATACTACAGAGTATTCAGGGATACGAAATTGAGTTAATCCAAAAGATATGGCACCAGTTCAACATGTGCCTGACTGAAAGTTGTACTCTCACAACAGGAGAAATTGGAAGGACAGGCAGAACTGGAAAGGTTATATACCAAAGGTATAATAGAGAGGTCGGCAAAAAGATGGTGGATGATGCATCATCATTGACTTAACAAAACTGAATACTTATGTAAAGTATACTCATTTCAAAATGGAAACATTTGTTACTGCCAAACAATTAGTTTCAGAGGGATACTTCACGGCATGCATTGATCTAAAAGGTGCATACTATTCAGTACCCATACATAGGGATCATCGTCGATACCTAAAATTTAACTGGATGGGGCAACTATGGCAGTATATAGCGTTGCCTAATGGGTTAAACTTCAGCCCCAAGACTGTTCACCAAGATATTAAAACCGGCCTTGACAATACTTAGGAAACAAAACATATGGTCATGGCATATCTTGATGATATATTAAATGTGGGGAAAACCCTGGAACTAGCTAAATCAGCAGTTTAGCTACCAAACATTTGTTTGAAACTCTGGGGTTCATCAGACATCCAGGTAAATCTAAGTTGATGCCATCCACAACTATGGACTAACAATTAACACTATCCACATGTCTGTAACATTGCCGAAAGCAGCAGACTTTGTGGAAGCCTGCAACAAGGTCAGCGCTCATGGCTGGGGAGCTACTAACACTATACCCAGTACTGGTGGTAGATGGAACATCAGGAATCATCATTACTAAAAACACTGGGTATAAATTATCTAGAGATGTTGGGTGCGTTTCATGGGCTAAAAACCTACTGTTCACAATGCACCATCTGCATGTCCGCCTACAAATTGATAATACCACAGTGGTGGCATATCGAGCCATTCAATCGTGGCTGATCTCTGCCTCCTAATCCTATTTTCCTGCCTTCTCCCCCTCGCCCTGGACACCGTTGGGGCGGCCACGGTGGTGCAGCGGTAGAGTTGCTGCCTTACAGTAAATGCAGCGCCGGAGTCCCGGGTTTGATTCCGATTATGGGTGCTGTCTGTACGGAGTTTGTACGTTCTCCCCGTGAGCTGCGTGTGTTTTCTCCGAGATTTTTGGTTTCCTCCCACATTCCAAAGACGTGCGGGTTTGCAGGTTAATTGGCTTGGTGAATGTAAAAATTGGCCCTAGTGGGTGTTAATGTGCGGTGGGGGGGATCGCTAGTCGGCACGGAACCCGGTGGGCCGAAGGGCCTGTTTCCATGCTGTATCTCTAAGCTAAACTAAACTAAACCTGCTCTAATCAAACCTATGCCTAATCAAATCTACTCCTGCTCCTAATTCAGTATAATGCAGTATAATGTGGATAAATGTGACGTTATCCATTTTGGTGGCAAAAACGGGAAAGCAGACTATTAACTAAATGGTGGCCGATTGGGAAAGGGGGAGATGCAGCGAGACCTGGGTGTCATGGTACACCAGTCATTGAAGGTAGGCATGCAGGTGCAGCAGGCAGTAAAGAAAGCGAATGGTATGTTAGCTTTCATTGCAAAAGGATTTGCGTATAGGAGCAGGGAGGTTCTATTGCAGTTGTACAGGGTCTTGGTGAGACCACACCTGGAGTATTGCGTACAGTTTTGGTCTCCAAATCTGAGGAAGGACATTATTGCCATGGAGGGAGTGCAGAGAAGGTTCACCAGACTGATTCCTGGGATGTCAGAACTGTCTCATGAAGAAAGACTGGATAGACTTGGTTTATACTCTCTAGAATTTAGGAGATTGAGAGGGGATCTTATAGAAACTTACAAAATTCTTAAGGGGTTGGACAGGCTAGGTGCAGGAAGATTGTTCCCGATGTTGGGGAAGTCCAGGACAAGGGGTCACAGTTTAAGGATATGGGGGAAATCTTTTAAAACCGAGATGAGAAGAACTTTTTTCACACAGAGAGTGGTGAATCTCTGGAACTCTCTGCCACAGAGGGTAGTTGAGGCCAGTTCATTGGCTATATTTAAGAGGGAGTTAGATGTGGCTCTTGTGGCTAAGGGGATCAGGGGGTATGGAGAGAAGGCAGGTACGGGATACTGAGTTGGATGATCAGCCACGATCATATTGAATGGCGGTGCAGGCTCGAAGGGCCGAATGGCCTGCTCCTGCACCTAATTTCTATGTTTCTATGTTTCTATGTAATGTTGGAGTAATTCAGTGGGTTAAGCAGAGGGTGGATGGCCGTCTGGGGGAGTCTGTGGAGCAGGCGGAGAGGCAGGCATTAAAGCCCTGTCCCACTGTACGAGTTCATTCCAAGAGTTCTCCCGAGTTTGGTCGGTGGGGGCGCTGCAATGGTGGCAGCCCTGTCAGCAGCGCATTAGTTATTTTCAACTTTTTTTATTTTTTTTGTATGTTTTTAATGTTTTTAATGTTTCTTTGTGTGTTTTGTGTTGGGGGTGGTGTGGGGGGGTTAGGGGGAAACCGTTTCGGTCGCCTCCTCCAAGGAGAGGCGACTTTTTCCAGGTCGCCTCCCCCGTGGCCTAACAGCGAGGATCGGCGCGGCCTTTCCCGGAGAAACGCCCGGGGCTCGGGGCTCCGGCGGCGGGTGCAGCGTGGACTGTCAACGCGGAGCGGGCGAGCCCTTGCTGGGGCGAGCTGGAGGGGAGCGCTCCGTTTCATTGGCCCGCTGCAGCCGGCAGCCTGAAGCCGCGATCTGCACAGTTCCAGCTGGCGTGGCGTTTACAGCCCGGGATCCCTCGGGGGGGACCCGGGGTAAGAAGAAGCCATCACTGCCGGCCCGCGGCCAACTTCTACCGCGGGTGCGGTATGGACTTAACATCACCCCTGGAGGGGAGTTTCGACCGCCGGCCCTGCAGTCTGCGGTGCTTCTGGCTGCGGCATGGAGGGAATATTAAATCTTCGACCGCCGGCCTGCGGCCTACACCAACTTAAAGCCGCGGTCTCCGGTGGGGAAGAGCCGACTCTGGACTTACCTGGACTCGTACCTTGTCCTTACCAGCTGGACGCCCGCAGCAGCGGCTGCGGAGGGTTGAGGTCCCGACCACGGGGGAAAATGGAGGAGGACTGGCCAAATTGTGTGCCTTCCACCACAGTGATGAATGCTGTGGTGGATGTTTATGTTAAATTTTTATTGTGTTTTTGTGTGTGCTCTTTATCATAGTATCGCTGCTGACAAATCCATTTCCCTTGCACTTTTTTGCAAAATGACAAATAAACCGTATTGTATTGTATTGTATTGTGAGTTTGCCATGATTCGAACTCGGAGATTTACGGTAATGGCCGCTCGTCGGTACTCGGGGCTCTCGTGGACAATTTTCAACATGTTGAAAAATCTTCACGAGTCTTCTCGAGCTTACTTGCCATTAGCGAGTCTTCCCGAGTACCTGCGTTAGCATTACGAGCCGCTAAGAGACGTCCCTGAGCTCCGATGGACCCGCTATGTTCATTCTCCGTGCTTACCACGAGTTTGATTTTTTTTTTTAAACTCGGGAGAGCTCTTGGATGAACTCGTACAGTGGGACAGGGAGACAGGTTAGTGACTAACTCCTGCTCCTAATTCGTATGTTCACATGTAATCGCACAAAATGGTGAATGAAAATGATTTATCAGGCTGGGGCTCATGTGGTCGACCTCCCCGTGTGGTGAGCCCTGTCATCTGACCTCAGTCAGGCCAACAACAAGAAACAGACACAGCAGCGGCGCCAACCCGGAGCATGCGCCCTTATCAGGGCGGGCACCTACGGACGTCGAACCGGATGGCATCCCTGCTGCGGACCTCTGCTGCCTCAAACGCAAGAAGAAGATTTATCAGACAATTCGACACAACATATCTAATTATATTAAGTCGCTGCCTCAAAAAGGCTGCCAGCATCATCAAAGACCCACAACTTCCTGGTCACACACTCCTCTCTCTGTTGACATCGGTATGAAGGTTTAGGAGATTGAAATCGGGAACATCCAGCTTCTTCCCCACAACCATCAGGCTATTAAACTCGACAACAAACAAGCTCTGAACAATAACAGTCTATTATTACTATTGCACTTTATCTGTTTATTTATTGTGATCGTGGACTTTAGGAGGACACATCATCCGAAGACGTACACACCATTGAAGAGAAAATGGGGATACTGTGGATAGGGTGAGCTGCTTTAAATATCTGGGAGTCCACATCTCTGAGGATATGACATGGACATCACACGCTGCCGCACTGGTGAGTAATGCAAGGCAGCGCCTTTACCACCTCAGGCAATTGAGGAAATTCAGAGGATCCTCCAGTGCTTCTACTCAGCAGCTGTGGAAAGCTTCTTGTCCAGAAACATCACAATCTGGTTTGGGAACTGCTCTGCCCAGGACAAGAAGGCTCTGCAGAGAGTAGTGCGTTCGGCCGAACGCACTATGGGAACTTCACTCGCCCCCCTGCAGGAATTATACATCAGAAGGTGCAACTCCAGAGCCAACAAGATCATGGGAGACCCCTTCCACCCCAGCAACGGACTGTTCCAGCTGCTACGGTCAGGCAAACGCCTCCGTTGCCATGCTGTGAGAACGGAGAGGTTGAGAAGGTGTTTCCTCCCAGAGGCAATTAGGACTGTAAACTCCTATCCCTCCAGGGACTAACTCTACTGTACCATTCTACTGTGTGGTCTCTTTTTGAAATTGCTGGGTTTTTTTTCTTTTGTTTCTCCTACAAATATGTAATATGTGAAGTGTTTTAAGAGGGAACTGCAGATGCTGGAGAATCGAAGGTTACACAAAAAAGCTGGAGAAACTCAGCGGGTGCAGCAGCATCTATGGAGCGAAGGAAATAGGCAACGTTTCGGGCCGAAGAAGGGTTTCGGCCCGAAACGTTGCCTATTTCCTTCACTCCATAGATGCTGCTGCACCCGCTGAGTTTCTCCAGCTTTTTTGTGTAACCTGTAATATGTGAATATGTGTTTCTGTTCCATTCTGTTTTATAGTTTTCTTGCACAATTTGCGAGCATTGCCACTTTTCATTTCACTGCACATCTCGTATGTGTATGTGACAAATAAACTTGACTTGACTTGGCTTATCTTCTGTTCTGTATTAAGTTTACATATTCTGTTGTGCTGCAGCAAGCAAGAATTTCATTGTCCTATCTGGGACACATGACAATAAAACTCTCTTGACTCTTGAATCTTACGGCATATTGAACTTGTTCAAGAGCAATTATCTTTTCCTTGGATCAACCCCTTTGCTTTTCATCTCCCGTCATTCCAGGCAGCACCCCTATCCTTATTTCTCACCTTGTACTTCAAGATCTTGGTGTTTGCATCCACGTGTGCCTTCTGAGCGCAGGCTCCAAGAACGTCCCTGCAACACTTTAAGAAGTAATAGCAGTGAAAAAATGCGGAAAAGTCCATGCAACATTCCCAGTATTCATGGGCTGGATGAATGAACCAATATCGGAGCGCTTCAGCAGACCAATATCCCCCCCCCACCCTGGGTTGAGACCTTAATTACGATATGATGGAACTTTATATATCCCAGGCGGTAACAGGAAAGTAGACTATTATCTGAATGGTGGCCGATTAGGAAAAGGAGAGATGCAACGAGACCTGGGTGTCATGGTACACCAGTTATTGAAAGTAGGCATGCAGGTGCAGCAGGCAGTGAAGAAAGCCAATGGTATGCTAGCATTCATAGCAAAAGGATTTGAGTATAGGAGCGGGGAGGTTCTAATGCACTTGTACAGGGTCTCGGTGAGACCACAGCTGGAGTATTGCGTACAGTTTTGGTCTCCTAATCTGAGGAAAGACATTCTGGCCATAGAGGGAGTACAGAGAAGGTTTACCAGACTGATTCCTGGGATGTCAGGACTTTCATATGAAGAAAGACTGGATAGACTCGGCTTGTACTCGCTAGAATTTAGGCGATTGAGGGGGGATCTTATAGAAACTTACACTATTCTTAAGGGGTTGGACAGGCTAGATGCAGGAACATTATTCCCGATGTTGGGGAAGTCCAGAACAAGGGATCACAGTTTGAGGATAGAGGGGAAATCCTTTAGGACCGAGATGAGAAAAACATTTTTCACACAGAGAGTGGTGAATCTGTGGAACTCTCTGCCACAGAAGGTAGTTGAGGCCAGTTCATTGGCTATATTTAAGAGGGAGTGAGATGTGGCCCTTGTGGCTAAAGGGATCAGGGGGGATGGAGAGAAGACAGGGATGGGATACTGAGTTGGATGATCAGCCATGATCATATTGAATTGCGGTGCAGGGTCGAAGGGCCGGATGGCCTACTCCTGCACCTATTTTCTATGCTTCTATGTTTCTCTGGTAGGGAGATTGCAACCTTTGCGTGCTCCGCCCTAATGCAATCGACTAATGCAATCAACCTGACGTGCACAAACAAATAGATCAAATAGAACAAGTTGACCAACAACTTTCAGCTGTGAACGCCAAGAAGAAGATATATCCCAGGAGGGAAATTGATCTGCCAACAGTCATGAAACACAAGTTACCCGAAATGTGAAATTTAAGTGACGAGTGGAATGGATTGGGGATGTGCAAAGCTCGGGGAGGTGGGGGGATGGGGGGATGGGGGGGGGGGGGGGGGGGGGGGGGTGGAGGGTGGGAGGGGAGTCAGTCTACCCCACGACAGAAGGGGGAGGAGTTGTACAGTTCGATACCCACAGGGAAGAAGGATCTCCTGTGGCGTTCTGTGCTGCATCTTGGTGGAACCAGTCTGTTGCTGAAGGTGACCAGTGTGTCATGGAGGGGGTGAGAATGTGCTGATGAGGCTGAGCTCAGCATACGAAGTTGTCTCCATATTGAGTTTAAGAAGGAACTGCAAATGCTCGAAAATCGAAGGTACACAAAAATGCTGGGGAAACTCAGCGGGTGCAGCAGCATCTATGGAGCGAAGGAAATAGGCAACGTTTCGGCACGTTGCCTATTTCCTTCGCTCCATAGATGCTGCTGCACCCTCTGAGTTTCTCCAGCATTTATGCGTCTCCATATTGAACTCTTTCAAGGCTGATCATCAGGTAATTACAATGAACATTGAATGTACAAAATCTGCCGGCACCTGTCTTTGGAAAGTCGAGCTTTGGTTCTGCTGCAAGCTCTGTTCCGTGATGGTGAATTCAACTTGTTGTCGATCCTTTTCTCTCTCCCATTCCACCAGTTCCTTCTGGTATTCTGTCAGCTGTCGCTTTGAACAAACCTGCCAGAAAATTGCGTTTAGTTTTGGGATGCAGCGTGGAAATTGGCTCTTGGTCTCACCAAGTCCATGCCGACCAGCGATACCAGCGCACTAGTGCACTCTAGGCTGACTGGCACAGCACAGCTAGTCAGCTGCTCTACATCGGTGAGACCAAGCGTAGGCTTGGCGATCGCTTCGCCCAACACCTCAGCTCGGTTCGCAATAACCAACCTGATCTCCCGGTGGCACAACACTTCAACTCCCCCTCCCATTCCAAACCCGACCTTTCTGTCCTGGGCCTCCTCCATGGCCAGAGTGAGCACCACCGTAAATTGGAAGAACAGCACCTCATATTTCTTAGAAACATAGAAACATGGAAAATAGGTGCAGGAGTAGGCCATTCGGCCCTTCGAGCCAGCACCGCCATTCAATATGATCATGGCTGATCATCCAACTCAGTATCCTGTACCTGCCTTCTCTCCATACCCACTGATCCCTTTAGCCACATGGGCCACATCTAACTCCCTCTTAAATATAGCCAATGAACTGGATTCAACTACCTTCTGTGGCAGAGAATTCCACAGATTCATCACTCTCTGTGTGAAAAATGTTTTTCTCATCTCGGTCCTAAAAGATTTGCCCCTTATCCTTAAATTGTGACCCCTTGTTCTGGACTTCCCCAACATCGGGAACAATCTTCCTGCATCTAGCCTGTCCAACCACTTAAGAATTTTGCAAGTTTCTATATGATCCCCCCTCAATCTTCTAAATTCTAGCGAGTACAAGTCGAGTTTCTGCCCGATTTCGCTTGGGCAGTCTGCACCCCAGCGGTATGAACATTGTCTTCTCTAATTTCAGGTAGTCCTTACTTTCTCCTCCCCTTCTCAGCTCTCCCTCAGCCCTCTGGCTCCACCTCTTCCTTTCTTCCTCCCCCCACCCTCACATCAGTCTGAAGAAGGGTTTCGAGCCGAAACTTTGCCTATTTCCTTCGCTCCAATTTAACTTCGATTTTCCAACATCTGCAGTTCATTCTTAAACACTCTAGGGACTATTTAGTTCAGTTTAGTCAGGCCCTTTCCTCCCACCGGGTCCGCCACGACCAGGGATCCCCGCACATTAACACCATCCTACGCCCACTAGAGACAATTTTTACATTTTTCAAGCCAATTAACCTACAAACCGGTACGCCTTTAGAGGGTGGGAGGAAACCGAAGATCTCGGAGAAAACCCACGCAGGTCACGGGGGGAACGTACAAACTCTGTACAGACAGCACCCGCAGTCGGGATAGAACCAGGGTCTCTGGTGCTGCATTCGTTGTAAGGCAGCAACTCTACCGCTGTGCCACCACCACTCTTGCACAAAGGCGCTGATTGTGGACTTTACGAGGGCACATCATCCGAGGACGTACACACCATTGAGGATAAATGGGGATACTGTGGATAGGGTGAGTTGTTTTAAATACCTGGGAGTCCCACATCTCTGAGGATCTGACATGGACATCACACGCTGCTGCACTGGTGAGTAAGGCAAGGCAGCGCCTTTACCACCTCAGGCACTTGAGGAAATTCAGAGTGTCTCCGAGGATCCTCCAGTGCTTCTACTCAGCGGCTGTGGGAAGCATCTTGTCCGGAAATATCACAATCTGGTTTGGGAACTGCTCTGCCCAGGACAAGAAGGCTCTGCAGAGAGTAGTGTGTTCGGCCGAACGCACTATGGGAACGTCACTCGTCCCCCTGCAGGAACTATACATCAGGAGGTGCAACTCCAGAGCCAATAAGATCATGGGAGACCCCTTCCACCTCTGCATCCGACTGTTCCAGCTGCTATGGTCAGGCAAACGCCTCCGTTGCCATGCTGTGAGAACGGAGAGGTTGAGAAGGAGTTTCATCCCAGAGGCCATTAGGACTGTAAACTCCTATCTTACCAGGGACTAACTTTAGTTCCTTTCTACTACTTTTTTTTAAATTGCTATTTTTTTCCCTTTTTCCTTCCGCCCACAATATTTAATATGTAAAAGAATATGTGATTCTGTTCCATTCTGTTTGCAGTTTGTTTGTTCGTTTGTTTGTTTGTCTTTTTGCACAAAGTCCGCAAGCATTGCCACTTTTCATTCACTGCACATCTCGTATGTGTATGTGACGAATAAACTTGACTTGACTTGACTTGACTTGGAACAGAACTAAGCTCCCAAATTTGTTCTACCATTCCAATTCAATCTTATCTGATTAGTAGTTTGGAGCTACAGCATGGAAACAGGCCCTTCAGCCCACTGAACCCATGCAAGCCATCAACCAGCCGTTTGCGCTTTTTCCATGCTCACTCACTTTCTCATCCGTTCCTTACACACCAGGGCCCAATTTACAAGGGGCCAATTGACTTACAAATCCGAAACTTCTTTTGGGATATGGGAGAAAACCGTCGCACACGGAGGAAACCCAGGCGGCGGTCACAGGGAGAACGTGCAAACTCCACACAGACAACACCTGGGTCTCTGGTGCTATGAGGCAGCAGCTCGGCCGCTGCCAGCTCTCTTTCCGTTTTTAAACAGATTTATTATATTTAACAATATTTCATTTTGCTTTGGAATTATCATTGGCACGGTAGATTTATTTTGCCTGCTGGCCAATCAATAGAAAATGGACAATAGACAATAGGTGCAGGAGTAGGCCATTCGGCCCTTCGAGCCAGCACCACCATTCAATGTGATGATGGCTGATCATCCACAATCAGTACCCCGTCTCTCCATATCCTCTGACTACGCTATCTTTAAGAGCCCTATCTACCTCTCTTGAAAGTATCCAGAGAACAGGCCTCCACCGCCCTTTGAGGCAGAGAATTCCACAGACTCACAACTCTCTGTGAGAAAATCAGGTTAATAAATGTCTAAAAAGCAATCGCATCAAACTCGTACCAGGTAGAACAAATGGGAAGATCACGCGCACGTCAACCAATTTTTAGGATGTCACGTAAATGAGGTGCAAATGACACCCAAGTGGGACAGGCCCTTGAGAATTTCATTGCCCCATCTGGGACATGTGGCAATAAAGCACTCTTGACTCTTGTACAGAGGTACAGTGAAAAACTTTTGTTGCTTGCTATCCAGTCAAAGAAAAGGTCATAAGTTCATGTTCATGTTATATGAGCAGAATTAGGCCATTCTGCCGCTCAAGTCAACTCTGCCATTCAATCACAGCAGATCTATCTTTCCCTCTCAACCCCATTCTCCTGCCTTCGCCCCATAACCTCTGACATCCTAAAAACTATACACGATTACAATCAATCTGTCTGAAGAAGGGTCTATAAGAAAATTAATATTACTGTTTGTGCCTCGATGTCACTTTCTCCTCAGCCAACAATGAACCATTCTACATTGTTTAAGAAGGAACTGCAGAAGCTGCAGATACTGCAGACCCTACATCAGTCTGAAGAAGGGTTTCGTCCCAAAATGTTGCCCATTGCCTTGGCTCCATAGATGCTGCTGAGTTTCTCCAGCACTTTTGTCAACCATTCTTGTACATTTCCTTGATCGTCGTCTGCTTTGATCTGTCATTTTCACACCTTACCCATCCATAACTCCAGTCTCCCTCACCGCCTGACTCTCGGTCTGAAGAAGGGTCTCGGCCTGAAATGTCACCCATCCCTTCTATCCAGAGATGCTGCCCGGCCCGCTGAGTTACTCCAGCACATTGACGTCTATCTTCAGTGTAAACCAGCATCTGCAGTTCCTCACTAAACAGTTAGTACAGATTTTGACTTTGAGAGACGGAGATTGGTTTCCGAGTGTTTGTGCAGAGGCTGACTGATCTACCCGCTGCAATATAATTAATCATCTATCACTCAGGCACTTTACTCAAAATATTCCAGATTGGCTACAAAAATATTTTATGTGTTTACCAAAGCGGATGGAACATTTCAAGCACAGAACGTCAACATCATGCTTTCGCACACATTCCCTGCAGAGTTTCCTCTACTTTGTCCAAAATACTTCCCGTGGTCCAACAATGCCCCTTTTAATGCTGGAAAATGCAGCGTGGGAAGTCACCATTCAGTCTGTACTATCTGTCCTGCCTCTTCCAAAGTCCTAATCCCACTCTTTAGACTCTAGACTTTAGAGAAACAGTGCGGAATCGAGCACTTCCGCCCGCTGAGTCCGCGCCGACCTGCGATCAGCCCCGCACTAACCGACACACAGACTAAAGGGTGGCGCGGTGGCACAGCGGTAGAGTTGCTGCCTCACAGCGCCGGAGACCCGGGTTCGATCCCGACTGCGGGTGCTCTGTGTACGGAGTTTGCACGTTCTCCCCGCGACCTGCGCGGGTTTTCTCCGAGATCTCCGGCTTCCTCCCACACTCCAAAGTCGCGCAGGCTTGTAGGTTAATTGGCTTGGTAAATGTGAACATTGTCCCTAGTGTGTGTAGGCGAGTGTTGATGTGCGGGGATCGCTGGTCGGCACGGACCCGGTGGGCCGAAGGGCTCACTGCTGCACTCTGTATCTCTAAAGTAAACTCTACAAACTCTAAACTAGGGACAATTAACAATCTTTACCTCAGCCAATTAAGATGCTGCCTTCTTCGTCTTCTTGTGAATGAAGCATAAACCAAAAGCCAATTAAACGACAATCCTGTACGTCTTCGGAGTGCGTGGGAGGAAACCGGAGCACCCAGAGAAAACCCACGTGGTCACAGGGAAAACGTACAAACTCTGCGCAGACAGCACCATTGCACAGGATCGAACTCGCGTCTCTGGCGCTGTGCGGCAGCAACTCTACCGCCTCCCACTCTTCTTTTCCAATAGCCCCACAAATTTATCCTTTTGCAAAATTAATCCAATTCCATTCAAAGGTTGCGACTGAATCTGCTGTGTATATTCTGTTGGGCTAGCACGACCTGGTTGGGCCGAATGGCAACCTTCTGTAACACCATAAGAAATAATCTGTTTCCATGTAAAACTAAGCTCCAGTTAGTAGCCCCCCTGGTTACACTTGTAGTTACCTGAAACCATGTAGCATATAGAGCCATACTGGGAGAGGACAGATGGGGAACAGATGTTGGGCGAGACCAGAACCAGGGGCCGCAGTTTAAGAATAAGGGGTAAGCCATTTAGAACGGAGACGAGGAAACACTTGTTCATACAGAGAGTTGTGAGTCTGTGGAATTCTCTGCTTCAGAGGGCGGTGGAGGCCGGTTCTCCGGATACTTTCAAGAGAGAGCTAGATAGGGCTCTTGAAGATAGCGGAGTCAGGGGATATGGGGAGAAGGCAGGAACGGGATACTGATTGTGGATGATCAGCCATGATCACATTGAATGAACATCCAGGTTCAGGAACAGCTACTTCCCCTCAGCCATCAGGCTGTTAAACACAACATCAAACAAGCGCTGCACAATAGCAGCCTAACGCACTTTATCTGTTTATTTATTGGGTACATATATGGTCTATGGTAGATAGACACACTGAACTTTTATCTCCCATTCCGTATTATGCTTACATATTCTGTAGTGCTGCAGCAAGCAAGAATTTCTTGACACTTGACAATAAAACTCTCTTCTCTTGACAGTTCTCTAGGGTCGAAGGGCCGAATGGCCGACTCCTGCACCTATTGTCTATTGTCGAGGTCTAGTCGGAGGCTCAGAGGGGATAGAGCCTTCTCTGTTGCTGCTCCGGCACTCTGGAACACCCTGCCGTTGCACATCAGACAGGCCCCCTCTCTGTCCATCTTCAAATCCAGTGTTAAAACACATTTGTACTCCCTGGCTTTTGACCATGCCTGAGGCTTTGCTTCTGTTTGTGGTGTTTTTGATGTTTCTTTATTTTACATGTCTTTTCCTACTATTTCTTTTGATTGGTATTTTTGATGTGTATTAACTTTTTTGTCAATGATCAGTGATGTACAGCACTTTGTTGCAGCTATGTTTGTTTTTAAAGTGCTCTATAAATAAAATTATTATTATTATTATTATTATTATTATTGTCTATTGAACCAGTATGGGCTCACTGGCTGAATCCTACCCCTCTGTGCTGTAATAATTCTACTTCCCTCACAGGTATTTTTGGACAAGTTGCCAAACCTGGTAGCAGATAGAAGCTGACATACTTCACACATTGGCTTGAGACTGCACAGATCATTTTACATCGGATGTTTCAAGGCAAGATGCAGGTCTGAGAGGTGTTGAGGAGCTGCAAGATCCAGGCTATTAAGGGCCTGTCCCACGAGCATGCGACTGCATGCGGCAAGCGCGACCCAACGTGGTCACTTGAGCCGTTCGGCCTTCCCACTTCGATCGCCGGAGCCGTATGGAGTTGTGCGGAGCTGGTCCCGACATCGCGCGGGGCTCCGAAAAACTGACACTGTCCAAAAATTCCGCGCGGCAACGGCCTGTCGGCCCGCAGCTGCATTGGGGCCGTACGCACCGCCTCGACGGGCACACGCAGCGTCTCGACGCCGTATGTAACGTCTCGACGCCGTACGCACCGTCTTGACGCCGTACGCAGCGTCTTGACGGCGTACACCTAGCACGTGCTGTCGCGTGATGACGTCACCACCCGACGCCGTGCAACGTCCAAATTCAGTCGACCCGCCTCCTGCCCAGCTGATGGTGAGTATGATGTCGGGACCAGCCCCGCACAACTCCAGGCGGCTCCGCGGTTGGAAGTGGGATCGGCCCCACGAGGCCGTACGCCTCAAGCCACCACGTTTGGTCGCGCTAGACGCATGCAATCGCATGCTGGTGGGACAGGCCCTTAACTTGTAATTAATAGGAATAGCAGATGCTGGTTTATAGCAAAGATAGACACAAAATGCTGGACTTACCCAGCAGCTCAGGCAGCATCTCTGGAGAAAATGGATAGATGACCTCTCGGGTCAGAACACTTCTGACACATTCCCAATCCTGAATATCATTTTTCTCCATAGATGCCATCTTCTTCTTTTTCTTGTGAATGAAACATAAACCAAAAGGAATAGTTAGATCTCCAGCCGGGTGTTGAGCAGCCAGGTTGTTGTCTCTGCGTCAATGTCTGCCAGGCCCTGAGCTCCGTTTGGTGGGTGGTGGAGCGGGCACCCAGAGATGACAGGTTGGCTGTCTGATGTTCTGCTCCGCATTCACAGGCTGGGCTTCTGGCGGAGCCCCCATCTCCACACGCTGGCGTTGAAACGACCTGAAGAAGTGTCCTGACAACAGACGTCACCTATCCATTTTCTCCAGAGATGCTGCCTGTCCCGCTGCGTTACTCCTGCATTTTGTGTCTATCTTTGGTGTAAAACAGCATCTGCAGTTCCTTTCTACACCATCTCCATCTCCCTGGCCACACACAGGCCAGGCCCACCACCGCTGACCCATTGAGGAAGAGTCCCAACCCGAAACATCACCTATCTATGTTCTCCACAGATGCTGCCTGACCCGCTGAGTTACTCCAGCACTCTGTGAAACATCACCTATCCATGTTCTCCACAGATGCTGCCTGACCCGCTGAGTTACTCCAGCACTCTGTGAAACGTTACCTATCCATGTTCTCCACAGATGCTGCCTGACCCACTGAGTTACTCCAGCACTCTGTGAAACATCACCTATCCATGTTCTCCAGAGATTCTGCCTGTTCTGCTGAGTTACTCCAGCATTTTGTGTCTTTCCAAGGCCAGACAGATATACTGTACTTCCCCGATGTTGGGAGAGTCCAGACCCAGGGGCCACGGTTTAAGACTAAAGGGTAGACCATTTAGAACGGAGATGAGGAAAAACATTTTCACCCAGAGAGTTATGAATCTGTGGAATTCTCTGTCTGAGAAGGCAGTGGAGGCCAATTCTCTGGATGCTTTTAAGAGAGAGTTAGATACAGCTCTTAAAGATAGCGCAGTCAAGGGATGTGGGGAGAAGGCAGGAACGGGGTACTGATTGTGGATGATCAGCCATGATCGCATTGAATGGCGGTGCTGGCTCAAGGGCACCTGCCCCTGTTGTGACTTTATTGTCTGACTTTGAGGACTTAGCCATCCCCAGTGTGACAATGCAATGTTTTTGATGAAGCAAAACATATTACCTCACAAAGTTGAGATCCAGTATGTATACACAAAACGTTAGCCAAGCAGGGAATTCTTAAATGTTCGTCCTCAGCCTCTAGCATGACTTATATGTTTCAATGCTAAACTGTGCAGCTGATTCTCTCTCCAGTCCCGCCATCCTGGGAACCACGTGAGCCACAGATAGCAAGGAACAATACTCCATGTGTCTCAATGCCCCTATAGCAGAGAAGAGGAACACGTTAACAACAACGCAGTTTGGCTTTTCTTCCCAAGCTGTTGCGTTGTATGATTAATTTATACACAAAACGTTCCACAAACTGAGCCAATCCCAATAATCTGCCTTCCTGTTTTTGCTACCAAAAGTGGATAATCTCACATTTATCCACATTAAACTGCATCTGCCATGCATCTGCCCGCTCACCCAACCTGTCCAAGTCACCCTGCATTCTCATAGCGTCCTCCTCTCAGTTCACTTGTATGTGAATACTTGGCCAATAAACTTATTCATTCATTCATTCAAGAAGGAGAAAAGATAGTCTCAAAAATCATTCTACCATACATTGCTGTAGCATCTCAGCTGAATAGAAGGACGTCTCAACGTTTTACATAGGTTTATGGATAAAAAGGGTGATCAAAGGGGAGTGTGAAAAATGCTGGACAGTTATTTACATAAAAGGGAATCATAGTGATAAATTCTCCTTGCATGGCCACATCCTTCTTTTAGTCATTCCTCCTGATCTCTACACAGTATCAGCAACGCTCCAAACCTGACATGCTGACAATAAGCAGCCTCAAGATTTTCACCCATTAACCTCTTCCCCTTTATACCACTCTTATCCTGTCAAGCTTTCCCTTCTTAATAGCTACTACTTAGACTAATCTTCTTGCCCTTATGTACTTTCTTGTCGTTTGAAGTCTAAATGCACCAGTGAAAGTTGTGCATAAGACATTATAAGCGTGTGATTAGCGTATTTATGTCGGGATGCTTCTTCAGACTCTCCTTCGGGTCTAAAGCCCCTGTCCCACTGTACGAGGTAATTCACGAGTCCTCCCGCGTTTTCCCCCGATTCGAACTCGGAGAATGTCCGTAGCGGGTCCGTAGGAGTTCGTGGATGTCTCGTAGCGGCTCGTAATGCTAACGGTAGGTATAAAAAATAACCTTTTTTTTTCATCACGAGTATTTTTTTACTCGTGGACATTTTTTGCAGGGATGAAAAAATGTCACGAGTTTACCGGATGTCCCGAGTACCTACCGTTAGCATTACGAGCCGCTACGGGACATCCACAAACTCCTACGGACCCTGCTATGGACATTCTCCGATTTCGAATCAGGGGAAAACTCGGGAGGACTCATGAATTACCTCGTACAGTAGGGTTCCGATCCAAAGCATCACCCAGCCTTTTTCTCCAGAGATAATGCCTGGCCCGCTGAGTTACTCGAACGCCTCCGCTCGGTTCACACTAACCAACCTGAACGCCCGGTGGCCCAGCACTTCAACTATCCCTCCTATTCCGAATCCGACCTTTCTGTCCTGGGCCTCCTCCATGGCCAGAGTGAGGCCCACCGCAAATTGGAGGAGCAGCGCCTCATATTTCGCTTGGGTAGTTTACACCCCAGCGGTATGAACATTAACTTCCCCAATTTCAGGTAGTCCCTGCTTTCTCCCTCCTTCCCCTCCCCTTCCCTGCTCTCCCACAGCCCACTGTCTCCGCCTCTTCCTTTCTTCGTCCCGCACCCCCCTCCCCAACCTCCACATCAGTCTGAAGAAGGGCCTCGACCCGAAACGTCACCTATATTCCTTTGCTCCACAGATGCTGCCTCACCCGCTGAGTTTCTTCAGCATCTTTGTCCACCTTCGATTTTTCCACCATCTGCAGTTCTTTCTTAAACAAAGTCAAACTAATCTCATCTGCCTGCACGTGATCCATACTCCACCCTTCCCTGCATATCCATGTGGAATATCCATGTTTCAATCTTGAAATTAGAAATACTTTGCTGAATATCTGAATGAAATGTTGATTCTAGCATGCAAAATATGTACCTGTATATGGGTTTGTTCAGTTTGGGGAATGAAATTTGGGGTCACGTAAATACACACACCTTTCAGCTTAGCCTGAGGGAGAAGGCTGGTGTGGAGAGAGTTGCTCAGGGAAGGGGGTGTTGGATTATGTTTCGTTTAATTTAGTTTATTGCCACGTGCATCGATGTACAGTGAAAAGCTTTTGTTGCGTGCTAACCAGTCAGCAGAAAGACAATACGTGATTACAATCAAGCCATTTACAGTGTTTAGATACAAGATCAGGGAATAATGTTTAGTGCAAGGTAAAGCCAGTAAAGTCTGATCAAAGATCACCAATGAGGTAGGTAGTAGTTCAGGACCGCTCTCTGGTTGGTGGTAGGATGGTTAAGTCGTCTGATAACAGCCGGGAAGAAACTGTCCCTAAATCTGGAGATGTGCGTTTTCACACTTATATACCCTTTGCCCGATAGGAGAGGGGAGAAGAGGGTGGTACTGGCTGCTGGCCAAAGGTGCTATAGCAAGATAGACCACTCCTTCTAAATGCAATGGGCTGACGTGTAGTACGCAACGGAGCGGAACGTGGGCCGTTTTTTCCATCCATTTCAGTAACCCGACCCGGCTCGCAATGTAATCAACGTTGCGGGGGAACAGTTTGTGTTAATAAATTATAATTCTGAAAATGAGGAGAAGATTTTTACCCAATAACTTTGATTTTTACGAGGATGTTTCCGTAACCGGCTTCCGTCTCCGCACTAGTATCCTCCTACCCCTGTCCCACTTAGGAAACCCGAACGGAAACCTCTGGAGACTTTGCGCCCCACCCAAGGTTTCCATGCGGTTCCCAGAGGTTCCCGGAGGTTTTTGTCAGTCTCCCTACTTGCTTCCACTACCTGCAACCTCTGGCAACCACCTGCAACCTCCGGGAACCGCACGGAAACCTTGGGTGGGACGCAAAGTCTCCAGAGGTTTCCGTTCAGGTTTCCTGAGTGGGACAGGGGGCTATATGGGATCTTTGGTGTGGAGACGGAAGCCGGTGATGGAAATGGGGTCAAAAATTACCCATGAATTTGCCCATGACCGCGCTACGTCTTTTTCGTCGAGTGATCTATCTGGCTCGCTATAGGATCTGTGCTGCTGGCCTTGCCGGGGGAGTGGTATTTAATGCTGCTGGCCTTGCCGAGGCAGCATGAGGTATCAATGGAGTGAATGGATATGGTCTAGTGATGCAGTTAGACTGGGAGTAGGGACATTAGAATCTACACAGCGTGAGCCCAAACGAGAATTAATTTATTTTCGCTTAGAGATATGACATGGAAACACTGACCATCGATCACCCATTCATACTAGTTCTGAAGAAGTCTAAAGAAGGGTCCCGACCCAAAACGTCATCTATCCACATTCTCCAGAGATGCTGCCTGATCCGCTGAGTTACTCCAACTGTTGTGGGGTTTTTTTTGTCAACCTGCATCTGCACTTTCTTGTTTCCAAGCTAGTTCTATGTTATCCCATTTTATTGTTCACTCTCTTCCCAATAGGGGTAATTTAGGAAGAGGACCTCTTCCCAATAGGAAGAGACCTCTTCCACCCCTGCAACGGACTGTTCCAGCCGCTACGGTCAGGCAAACGCCTCCGTTGCCATGCAGGGAGAACGGAGAGGTTGAGAAGGAGTTTCTTCCCAGAGGCAATTCGGACTGTAAACGCCTTTCTCACCAGGGACTAACTGTACAGAACGTTTTTCCTTCTATTATTTATTATGTAAAATAATATGTGTGTTATGATTGTGTTTATAATTTGTTTGGTTGTTTTGTTGTTCCGCGAGCATTGCCACTTTCATTTCACTGCACATCTCGTATGTGTATGTGACAAATAAACTTGACTTGACTTGACTTGACTTGACTTTACAGAGGCCAATTGATCTACAAACCTACAAAGTCTTAGGTATGTGCGAGCGAAACTAGAGTACGCATGTGAAACCAATGCAGACGCAGTCGCATCTTATAGTGGTGTATAAAATCATTGGTGGAGTAGATTGGGGAGATGCACAGAGCCTCTTGCCCATTGTAGGGGAATTGAGAACCAAAGGATGTTGGTGTAAGGTGAAGGGAGAAAAACTTATTACAGGAATTTGAGGGATAACTTTTTCACACACAGGGTGGTGGGATAATGGAACGAGCTGCCAGAGGAGGTAGTCGAGGCAGGGACTATTGCAACATTTAAGAAACAATTAGGTAATTGGATAGGACTGGTTTAGAAGGATATGGACCAAACACAGGCAGATGGGACTAGTGTAGCTGGGACATGCTGGTCGATCATGGGCAAGATGGTCTGAAGGGCCGATTTCCGCGCTGTATGACTCCATGACTCAATGACATGGAGAATGTGCAAATAGACAACAGACAATAGACAATAGGTGCAGGAGTAGGCCATTCGGCCTTTCAAGCCAGCACCACCATTCAATGTGATCATGGCTGATCATCCCCAATCAGTACCCCGTTGCTGCCTTCTCCCCATATCCCCTGACTCCGATATCTTTAAGAGCCCTATCTAGCTCTCTCTTAAAAGTATCCAGAGAACTGGCCTCCACCGCCCTCTGAGGCAGAGAATTCCACAGACTCACAACTCTCTGTGTGAAAATGTGCTTGCTCATCTCCGTTCTAAATGGCTTACCCCTTATTCTTAAACTGTGGCCCCTGGTTCTAGACTCCCCCAACATCAGGAAGATATTTCCTGCCTCAAGCGTGTCCAAACCCTTAATAATCTTATATGTTTCAATAAGATATCCTCTCATCCTTCTAAATTCCAGTGTACACAAGCCCAGCCTCTCCATTCTCTCAGCATATGACAGTCCCACCTTTTCGGGAATTAATCTTGTAAACCTACGCTGCACTCCCTCAATAGCAAGAATGTCCTTCCTCAAATTAGGGGACTAAAACTGCACACAACACTCCAGATGTGGTCTCACTCGGGCCCTGTACAACTGCAGAAGGACCTCTTTGCTCCGATACGCATCTCCTCTTGATGTGAAGGCCAACATGCCATTCGCTTTCGTCACTGCCTGCTGTACCTGCATGCTTACTCTCATTGACTGATGAACAAGGGCCCCCAGACCCCGTTGTACTTCCCCTTTTCCCAACTTGACACCATTTAGAGAATAATCTGCCTTCCTGTTTTTGCTACCAAAGTGGATAACCGCACATTTATCCACATTAAACTGCATCTGCCATGCATCTGCCCACTCACCCAACCTGTCCAAGTCACCCTGCATTCTCATAGCATCCTCCTCCTCACAGTTCACACCGCCACCCAGCTTTGTGTCATCTGCAAATTTGCTAATGTTACTTTGAATCCCTTCATCTAAATTATTGATGTATATCGTAAATAGCTGCGGTCCCAGCACCAAGCCTTGCGGTACCCCATTAGCCACTGCCTGCCATTCTGAAAGGGACCCGTTAATCCCTACTCTTTGTTTCCTGTCTGCCAACCAATTTTGAATTGAATTGAATTGAATTGAATTTCCTTTATTGTCATTCAGACCTTACGGTCTGAACGAAATTTCGTGCCTGCAGTCATACATACAATGATACAATAATAAACAACAATAAACACAAATTAACATCCACCACAGTGAGTCCTCCAAACACCTCCTCACTGTGGTGGAGGCAAAAATCTTAGGGCTGCAGTCTCTTCCCTCTTCTCCCTCTGTGCTGAGGCGATACCCCACCGGGCGATGGTACAAACAGTCCCGCAGCTCACCGAACCCCGCAAACGGGCCGGTTCAAACACTGCTGCCCGGGGTGGTCGAAGCCGCCGCACCTCCAGTCCAGCACACGCAGCCGCCGGCCCGCGGCTGAACCCAGGACTCTGGACACCGCCGCCAGAACGTCGTCCCAGCCACCGGAGCACCGTCCCAGCCCCCGGACCGGATCTATTCATGTCAGCACTCTACCCTCAATACCATGTGCCCTAATTTTGCCCACTAATCTCCTATGAGGGACCATATCAAATGCTTTCTGAAAGTCCACGTATACGACATCCACTGGCTCTCCTTTGTTCATTTTCATAGTTACATCCTCAAAAAATACCAGAAGATTAGTCAAGCAGTGCTATAGTCTGCAGCCTGTCCACGTTTTTATTATTTTTTGTCTGTGTTTTTACCAGATTTTTTGTTATTTTATGTTGTGGTGTGTGTGTAGGGGGGGGGGGGGTGGGGTGGGAGGGGGGGGGGAACTTTTGAATCTCTCCCTGCACTGGAGACCCGACCTTTTCTCGTCGGGTCTCAGTTGTCGTTGGGGCCGCAACGAGGAGCGGCCTCCAACAGGAAGAAGCCGGGGACTCTGGTGCTACGACTCACCGTCGCCGTCGCGGAGCTGGCCGAGACCGGAGCGGGTGGAGCGGTGGAGGAGCGCTGCCGCTGCCGCTGCTGCTGCTGCTGCTGCTGCTGCTGCTGCTGCCGTTGCTGCCGCTGCCGCTGCTGCTGCTGATGCGGAGGCTGCTACTGCGGGTCTGCGGACGGCGGCACCGGGAGCCCGCGGATCCCTGGAGGGAGACCACCTTTCGGGGCTCCTGCAACGGCGACTTCTCCCGCCCGAGTTGTGGGGTCGAAGAGCTCCTGGAGCGGGGCCTAACACCACTGCCCCGCGCGGCTTGGAATGGCCGCGGGACTCTGCAAGCGCACACCAGGGTCTTTAACACCAAGACCCGGTTTGCGACCTCGCACCACCCGGCGTGGCTTTAATGGCCGCGGGACAATCGCCATCGCCAGCCGGGGGCTTTGACTTTGACTCTGACATTGGGGGGGGGGGGGGGGGGGGGGAGGGCAGTGCAGTGGAGAGATGTTTTTTTGGCCTTCCATCACAGCTATGTGATGGATGTTTATGTAAAATGTAATTATGTTGTGTCTGGGGTCTATTTGTGTGTAATGTATTGCTGCAGAAACGGCATTTCATTTGGACCTCCAGGGGTCCAAATGACAATTAAATAGACTATTGACTATTGACTATTGATTGACTATTTGCATGATTTCCCCTTCGTAAATCCATGCTGACTCGGACCGATCCTGTTACTGTTATCCAAATGTTCAGCTATCTCATCTTTTATAATTGACTCCAGCATCTTCCCCACCACCGATGTCAGGCTAACTGGTCTATAATTCTCTGTTTTCTCTCTCCCCCGCCTTTCTTAAAAAGTGGGATAACATTAGCTACCCTCCAATCCATCGGAACTGATCTTGAATCTATAGAACATTGGAAAATGATCACCAGTGCGCCCAGGATTAGAGCCACTTCCTTAAGTACCCTGGGATACAGACCATCAGGTCCTAGGGATTTACCAGCCTTCAGTCCCATCAGTCTATCCAGCACCATTTCCTGCCAAATGTGGATTTCTTTCAGTTCCTCCGTCACCCCAGATCCTCTGGCCACTACTATATCAGGAAGATTGTTTGTGTCCTCCTTAGTGAAGACAGATCCAAAGTACCTGTTCAACTCATCTGCCATTTCCTTGTTTCCCCACAATAAATTCACCTTTTTCAGTCTTCAAGGGTCCAACTTTGGTCTAAACTAATTTTTTCCTCTTCACATACCTAAAGAAGCTTTTACCATCCTCTTTTATATTCTTGGCTAGCTTACCTTCTCGTACCTCATCTTTTCTCCCCGTATTGCCTTTTTAGTTATCTTCTGTTGCTCTTTAAACATTACCCAATCCTCTGGCTTCCCGTTTATCCTTGCTATGCTGTACTTCTTCTCTTTTATTTTTAAACTGTCCTTGACGTCCCTTGTCAGCCACGGTCGCCCCTTACTCCCCTTGGAATCTGCCTTCCTCTTTGGAATGAACTGATCCTGCACCTTCTGTATTGTTCCCAGAAATACCTGCCATTGTTGTTCCACTGTCATCCCTGCTAGGGTATCTTTCCAGTCAACTTTGGCCAGCTCCTCCCTCATGGCTCCATAGTCCCCTTTGTTCAACTGTAACATCGACACCTTCGATTTATGCTTCTCCCTCTCAAATTGTAGATTAAAATTGACCATATTATGGTCACTAGCTCCTATGGCTCCTTAACCTCAAGTTCTCTTTATCAAATCTGGCTCATTACACAACACTAAATCCAGAATTGCCATCTCCCTGGTAGGCCCCAGTACATGCTACTCTAAGAATCCATCACGGAGGCAATCCACAAACTCCCTATCTTGGGGTCCAGTACCAACCTGATTTTCCCAGTCTACCTGCATGTTGAAATCTCCGTAAAAAAACGTATAATTACCTTTACAACATGCCAATTTTAACTCCTGAATCAACTTGCACCCTATATCCAGGCTACTGTTTGGAGGCCAGTATGTGTCCCATTAGGGTCTTTTGACCCTTACAATTCCTTAATTCTATCCATACTGACCACATCTCCTGTTTCAATGTCACCCCTCGCAAGGGACTGAATTTCATTCCTCACCAACAGAGCTACCCCACCCTGTCTTTTCGATAAGAGGAATTGAATATTCAGTTCCCAGCCCTGGCCCACTTGCAGCCATGTCCCTATAATTCCCACTACATCATACTTGCCAATTTCTAACCGAGCCTCTAGCTTGTCCACTTTATTTCTTATACTTCGCGCATTCATATACAACATTTTGAATCTGGTCCCAATTTTAATATTTGATCATCTATAGTCAGAGCATGTTAGTGGATCTTTTACCTCACTGACGTGCACAGAAGTGGAATGCCAGGTGTAAGAGATGACTTCTGTCTCGGAAACATTGTACAGAAAGATAATGCGGCTACTCTTCGTGAAGACAGGAATATTTCCAAAAGAAATCCGCTCTTCGGACATAAACATCAGCTGTAAGAAATTTTGAAGATTTTAGCAATTCCTCTCAGTTTAGTTTCGAGATTCAGCGCAGAAACCGGCTCTTCGGCCCACCGAGTCCGCGGCTGACCAGCGATCCCCGCACACTTAAAGCCCTGTCCCACTGTACGAGTTCATTCCAAGAACTCTCCCGAGTTTGCCCTGATTCGAACTCGGAGATTTACGGTAATGGCCACTCGTCGGTACTCGGGGCTCTCGTGGACATTTTTCAACATGTTGAAAAATCTTCACGAGTCTTCCCGTGCTTACCTGCCATTAGCGAGTCTTCCCGAGTTCCTGCCGTTAGCGTTACGAGCCGCTAAGAGACGTCCCCGAGCTCCGACGTACCCGCTACGTTCATTCTCCGTGCTTACCACGGGTTTGATTTTTTTTAAACTCGGGAGAGCTCTTGGAATGAACTCGTACCGTGGGACAGGGCTTTTATACTATCCTATACACGCTATGGAACAATGTACAATTACACCTTGACAATTAACCTACAAACCTGAACGTCTTTGGAGTGTGGGAGGAAACTGGAGCTGCAAGAGAAACCCACACTGGGAGAAGGTACAAACCCGTACAGGCAAGCACCTGTAGTCAGGATCGAACCCGGGTCTCAGGCGCTGTGAGGCAGCAACTCTACCACCGCGCCACCGTGCTGCCCTCTACAACAGTGCAGAAGCCCTTCAGTATGGGTTCTTTGTAAATATAGTTAAAGATGAAAAATTATTTAAATTGCATACAAAGCATTTTACAATCAAGAGAATTAAAAAGCCACGGAGAAAAGTGTCAAATCTGAAAAGTGTTAAAACTGCTTCATTTGCTCAGGAACGTTGTGTAATTATCAATAAATGTGACCTTCTGATGGAAGCAAGGTTAATTCCCGGGATGGCGGGATTGTCATATGTACCTCGCCTATACTCTTCTAAACTCACCAATTAGGTCGCTGCTGTGGGACAGCCCCTTTAGTTTCTTTGTGGCATTGCAGAACAATTCCAGTCGGTTTAAATACAACTCAAAACTTGATTCAGCACATCGGCATGGAGTCACAGAGAGATATAATAGACAATAGACAATAGACAATAGGTGCAGGAGGAGGCCATTTGCCTTTCGAGCCAGCACCGCCACTCAATGTGATCACGGCTGATCATCCCCAATCATTACCCTGTTCCTGCCTTCTCCCCGTATCCCCTGACTGCTATTTTTAAGAGCCCTATCTAGCTCTCTCTTGAAAACCAGGAAAATCCAGAGAACCGGCCTCCACCGCCCTCTGAGGCAGAGAATTCCACAGACTCACCACTCTCTGTGAGAGAAAGTGTTTCCTCGTCTCCGTTCCAAATGACTTACCCCTTGTTCTTAAACTGTTATAGTTAAATAGTTTACAGTTTTGAGATGCAGCGCAGAAACAGGCCCTTCGGCCCACCGGGTCCGCACCGACCAGCAATCACTGCGCATTAACACTATCCTACAACCACTAGGGCCAATTTTTACATTTACCGTGCCAATTTACCTACAAACCTGTACGCCTGGTTCTGGACTCCCCCAACATCGGGAACATGTTTCCTGTCTCTAGCTTGTCCAAACCCTTAACAATCTTATATGTTTCAATGAGATTCCCTCTCATCATTCTAAACTCCAGAGTGTACATGCCCAGCTGCTCCATTCTCTCAGCATATTACAGTCGTGCCATCCCGGGAATTAACATTGTAAACCTACGTTGCACTCCCTCAATAGCAAGAATGTCCTTCCTCAAATTAGGATGACCAAAACTGCACACAATACTCCAGGTGTGGTCTCACTAGGGCTCTGTACAACTGCAGAAGGACCTCTTTGCTCCTATATTTGATTTCTCTTGTTATAAAGGCCAACATGCCATTCGCTTTCTTCACTGCCTGCTGTACCTATATGCTTACTTTCATAGACTAATGCACAAGGACCCCCAGATCCCGTTGTACTCCCCCTTTTCCCAACTTGACGCCATTTAGATAGTAATCTGCCTTCCTGATTTTGCTACCAAAGTGGATAACCTCACATTTATCTGCATTGCCATTCATCTGCCCATTCCCCCCACCTGTCCAAGTCACCCTGCATTCTCATTGAGTCCTCCTCACAGTTCACACTGCCACACAGCTTTGTGTCATCTGCAAATTTACTCATGTTACTTTGAATCCCTTCATCCAAATCATTGATGTATATTGTAAATAGCTGCGGTCCCAGCACTGAGCTTTGCGGTACCCCACTAGTCACTGTCTGCCATTATGAAAGGGACCCGTTAATCCCTACTCTTTGTTTCCTGAAAGACAACCACTTCTCTATCCATGTCAGCACTCTACCCCCAATACCATGTGCCCTAATTTTTCCCACTAATCTCCTATATGGGACTAATCTCCTATTAGTTTAGAGTTTAGAGATGCAGCACGGAAACAGGCCCTTCGGCCCACCGTGTCCGCACCGACCAGCGATCACCATGCATTAACACTATCCTACACCCACTAGGGCCAATTTTTACATTTACCAAGCCAATTAACCTACAAACCTGTACGTCTTTGGAATGTGGGAGGGAACCGAAGAGCCCGGAGAAAACCCACGCAGGGTCACGAGGAGAACGTGCAAACTCCGTACAGACAGCACCTGTAGTCGGGATCCAACCCGGGTCTCCGCCGCTGCATTCGCTGTTAGGCAGCAACTCTACCGCTGCGCCACCGTGACCGCCCATCATATCGGCCAAAGTAGGTAGGGAAAGAATGAAAGGCTCCTGCACAGCATTAGTGAGCCAGGAGGCCATCATTATTGAAGGAATGTTCCTTCTTAAACATTTTGTCTACTCCACTGCGAAATCTCCTCAAGGTATGCCTACTTTGAAGATGTTCTCCTCTCACCAAAGACAATTTAACAACCTCCTTTCTCGCGCCCCCCCCCCCCCCCCCCCCCCCCCCCCCCCCCGTGTGATTCCTCCTTCCATCCACAACCCTGTTTTCTCCCTCTTTGCAAGCTTTCAAGAGAGAGCTAGATAGGGCTCTTAAAAATAGTGGAGTAAGGGGATATGGGGAAAAGGCAGGAACGGGGTACAGATTGGGGATGATCAGC
The DNA here is from genome assembly GCF_028641065.1 of Leucoraja erinaceus. NCBI lineage: Eukaryota > Metazoa > Chordata > Chondrichthyes > Rajiformes > Rajidae > Leucoraja > Leucoraja erinaceus. The sequence continues at coordinate 77,889,646 of NC_073383.1, read as the reverse complement.
CATGATCACATTGAATGGCGGTGCTGGCTCGAAGGGCCGAATGGCCTAATCCTGCACCTATTGTCTATTGTCAATCTTCTTCTGCTGGCCCTCCAATTGGAGCCAATCTCATTGACTGAGGCGTTAAACGTGCAGTTCTTTCTGCAAGGCTACAGCAAACGCAAAGGGGCTGGAGGAGGTTTAGTGGGTCTGACAGTGTCTGCTTCTTGGTGCTACTCCTACTCCAGCACCTATTGCCTATTGTCTATTGTCTATTTTCCCTCCCCTTCCCAGCTCTCCCACAGCCCACTGTCTCCGCCTCTTTCTTTCTTCTTCCCACCTCCCCCACCCCCACATCAGTCTGAAGAAGGGTTTCGACCCGAAACGCCGCCCATTTCCTTCGCTCCATAGATGCTGCCTCACCCGCTGAGTTTCTCCGGCATTTGTGTCTACATTAAAGAAAAGTTTTAAACCCCTGTCCCACGGTACGAGTTCATTCCAAGAGTTCTCCCGAGTTTGCCCTGATTCGAACTCGGAGATTTACGGTAATGGCCACTCGTCGGTACTCGGGGCTCTCGTGGACATTTTTCCACATGTTGAAAAATCTTCACGAGTCTTCCCGAGCTGACCTGCCGTTAGCGAGTCTTCCCAAGTGCCTGCCGTTAGCGCTAAGCGACATCCCCGAGCTCCGACGTACCCGCTACGTTCATTCTCCGTTCTTAGCACGAGCTTGATTTTTTTTAAAACTCGGGAGAGCTCTTGGAATGAACTCGTACCGTGGGACAGGCTTTTATACTTTTCCCGGAAAGAACCTGAAACGATGTCAGATTATTATCTGAATGTAAATTCCCTGGTTGCCAGGATGGGATTTGAAGGTCTTGAGATTGTTGGTCCAGGCCTCTGGATTATCCCCCTGCCAGTTTAACCTCTGTACCACCGTTATCTAACACTTGTCTCACCTGCCCAAGGACAGGAGCTCGTTGTATGGCTGGGGCTCCGGCATATGACGATGGATCATTGAAAGAGGCGCAGGTGCCCAGGACGCGCTTGTCATACCCAATACCTGTGATGGTCACCAGGGCAGAGTCTCCATTAAGGATGTGGATCGGGGTATTCACCTGGAGAGGTAAGGCAGCAAACAGGAATACAATCAATTAGAAGAAACGCTAAAACCACAAAATAGATAGAAAAATTCACTGAGGGAGGTTAAATGAGTTATTCTGTCAGTGTTTGGACACAACCGTTACTTTAAAAGGCCAAGAAGCGAGCAGGCAAGATCATCTCTGACCCCTCTCAACCTGGCCACAAACTCTTTGAATCACTTCCCTCTAGAAGGCGACTCCGGACTGTCAAAGCTGCCACAGCCAGACATAAAAACAGTTTTTATCCACGAGTAGTTGCTCTACTCAACAGCCAAAAATCTGTAGCCTCCCTTTGATCTGGTATTTTGTTGGTTCACATGCTTGATCAATGGTGTTTTATCAATAATGCTTTATTATTATTAATGTTTAGTGTTTTCTGATTCATTCGTAACTGTCACTGTATGTCATGTTGTTACTTGTGGGTGGAGCACCAAGGCAAATTCCTTGTATGTGAATACTTGGCCAATAAACTTACTTACTTACTTAGATATATGGTGGAAAAGGGCCCTTTGGTCGATTGAGTCCTTGCCAGCCAACAATTACCCATACACTACTTCTATTCTACACGCCAGGGACAATTTACAGAGGCTGATTTACCTACAAACCCGCCTGCCTTCAGAGTGTGGGAGGAAACGGAGCACCCGGGGAAAACCCCTGTGGTCACCAGGGGAATGTACAGACAACACACGTAACCAGGTTTGAACCTGGGTCTCTGGTGCTGTTTGAGGCAGCAACTCTACCATTGCACCACTGTTAAATGGGATTGGTGTCGTTTAGAGATACAGCGCGGAAACAGACCCTTCGGCCCGCCGGGTCCGGGCCGACCAGCGATCCCCGCACATTAACACTATCCCACACCCCACTAGGAACATTTTTTTTTACATTTTACCAAGCCAATTAGCCTACAAGCCTGCACGCCTTTGGATAGTGGGAGGAAATCGAAGCTCTCGGAGAAAACCCACGCAGATCACGGGGAGAACGTGCAAACTACGTACAGACAGCACCCGTAGTCGGGATCGAACCCGGGTCTCCGGCGGTGCGAGGCAGCAACTCTACCGCTGCGCCACCGTGACCGCACTATTTAAATACTGCACAATGCAGGACACTAAAATATAGTATAAAATCACAGTTTAAGGATAAGGGGGAAATCATTTAGGACCGAGATGAGGAAAACATTTTTCACACAGAGTGGTGAATCTCTGGAATTCTCTGCCACAGAAGGTAGTTGAGGCCAGCTCATTGGCTATATTTAAGAGGGAGTTAGATGTGGCCCTTGTGGCTAAAGGAATCAGTGGGTATGGAGAGAAGGCAGGTACAGGATACTGAGATGGATGATCAGCCATGATCATATTGAATGGCGGTGCAGGCTCGAAGGGCCGAATAGTCTACTCCTGCACCTATTTTCTATGTTTCTATGTTTCTATAATCCGGGCTGGTGTTACAAAGTAGTACTGAGGAAGTACTTCATTGCCTGTAAAGAACTTGGGATGCGGTGAAACTCTTATCTATGTCTTCATAACTTCTTGTGCTTGGCCTTCCACCTTGTATCTTTTCTTGTCAATGCTCCTCCCGTGATCATTGACCCTACATTTACCACAACTCTCTTCTTTGAAATCCTCCTTAAGATGCACCATGGAAAGTCAATGATCGGGTTGCATCACAGCTATGCCCAAGACTGCAATTTAAAAAATCGCAGAGAGTTGTGCATGCAGCCCACATCATCACACAAACCAGACTCCCCGCTGTTGACTCCATCAATGCTGCCTCCGGAAAGCAGCCAAAATAATCAACCTTTCCCACCACAGTCATTTCTCCTTCTCCCCACTCCTATAGGCGGAGGGGGGGGGAGATACAGAAGTTTGAGAGCACACACCGCCTGACTGAGAAACAGCTTCTTCCCCAGTTATACGGCCTTTCTTTAAGCTAGGGTGCTATCCAATTCTCAAGTTCCCGATGTTGGGGGAGCCCAGAACCAGAGGCCACAGTTTAAAAGCCCTGTCCCACTGTACAATTTCATTCAAAGAGTCCTCCCGAGTTTGCCCTGATTCGAACTCGGAGATTTACGGTAATGGCCGCTTGTAGGTACTCGGGGCTCTCGTGGGCATTTTTCAACATGTTGAAAAATCTTCACGAGTCTTCCCGAATTTACCGCGTTTCCCGAGTACCTGCCGTTAGCGTTACGAGCTGCTAAGAGACGTCCCCGAGCTCCGACGTACCCGCTACGTTCATCCTACGAGCTTACCACGAGTTTGATTTTTTTTTTAAACTGGGGAGAACTCTTGGATGAACTCGCATTGTGGGATAGGGCTTTAAGAATAAGGGGTATGCCGTTTAGAGCGGAGACGAGGAAACACGTTTTCTCACAGAGAGTTGTGAGTCTGTGGAATTCTCTGCCTCAGCGGGCAGTGGAGGCCGGTTCTCTGGATGCTTTCAAGAGAGAGCTAGATAGGGCTCTTGAAGATAACGGAGTCAGGGGATATGGGGAGTAGGTAGGAACGGGGTACTGATTGTGGATGATCAGCCATGATCACATTGAATGGTGGTGCTGGCTTGAAGGGCTGTATGGCCTACTCCTGCACCTATTGTCTATTGTCTATTGTCAATTTAATTGTCATGTGTACCAATTAAGGTACAGTGAAATTTAAGTGACCATATGGCCATACTTAGGAAAAAAAGCAAAAATACACACAGCATATAAAATAAAGTTTAACATAAACATCCACCACAGTGGAATCAACATTCTTCACTGTGCTGGACTTGCGTACATTGGACTTTGGAACTGGTGCGCTACAATGCTGAGAACTATATTCTGCACTCTGTATCTCCCCCTTCACTCTACCTATTAAACTTCAGTTTGGCTTGATTGTATTTATGTACAGTTAGGATTTGATTGGCTAGCATGCAAATCAAAGCTTTTCACTGTACCTCGGTACATTTGACAATAACGCATCTAAATATCTCATGTTATAGATAGACAAAAGTGCGGGAGAAACTCAGCAGGTGCAGCAGCATCTATGGAGCAAAGGAAATAGGCAACGTTTCGGGCCGAAACCCTTCTTCAGACTGATCTAGGATGGGGGTGGGGGGGAGAAGAAAGGAAAAAGGAAGAGGATTAGCCAGAGGGCTGAGGGAGAACTGAGAAGGGGAGGAGTCATCAAGGGCTATCGGAAATTGGAGAAGTCAATGTTTATGCCGCTAGGGTGCAGACTGCCCAAGCGGAATATGAGATGCTGCTCCTCCAATTTCCGGTGGTGCTCACTCTGGCCATGGAGGAGGCCCAGGACAGAAAGGTCGGATTCGGAATGGGAGGGGGAGTTTAAGTGCTGAGATTCATTAAAGATGCTGTATGAATGCAAGTTATACAGTCATAGAGAGAGATACAGCATGGAAACAGGCCAGCCATTCATTTACACTAATACTACACAAATCCTATTTTATTCTTTCCACTCATTCTCTGCCAGTTCATTGAGGCCAGCTCATTGGCTATATTTAAGAGGGAGTTAGATGTGGCCCTTGTGGCAAATGGGATCAGGGGGTATGGAGAGAAGGCAGGTACAGGATACAGAGTTGGATGATCAGCCATGATCATATTGAATGGCAGTGCAGGTTTGAAGGGCCGAATGGCCTCCTCCTGCACCTATTTTCTATGTTTCTGTGTTTCATCAACTCTCCCAGATTTTACCGTTTACCAAAGCAGTCTGGCTTCTTGGTCAGCAGGGACGAGTTGGGCTGAAGGGTCTGTTTCCAGGTTGTATTATGAATGACACCGTAGGGACAAGTTAAAATGGCCAATTGGCCTGAACAACCCACGCGCCTTTGGGATGTGGGTGTAAACCAGAGCACCGGGTGGAAACCCACAGAGTCTCAGGGAGATTGTGTAAACTCCACACACAGACAGAGCAGGAGGTCAGGACTGAACCGGTGTTTCTGATGCTGGCAGAGCTAACTCTACCCACTGCACCACTGGCTCCCCCACTGTTGTAGCTGTTGAAAGCTCTTCCTATTCCAACATCATTTGTTATGACTTTGGACAGCTTTATTAATTTTTATTTTCATGCTCCTTTCTTTCTTCAGTGGAAATAGCCTTAATATTCCAAGATCCTTCTTGCAACTTTGATCTCTGCTTTCAATCTAACCTGGCTCCTGGATGCCAGTGTTATAATTCACCATAGTCAATAAACTGGTCAATATAATCAATAAACTCAACTCAACTCAATATCATTTGTTTGATATGGGCAACTTGGGTTAAAATCAGTCCTCATACATGTGCCATCTTTTATATCAACTCTTCATTTCTGCGATCATTCTTGAAAATTAATTTAATTTAAGTCTTGAGTTCCAGTCACAACTTGTAGTCTGTTTATTTACAGACTTCAGGAAAAAATGCTAAAAGGCTCCAACCTGAATCCAGCCTTCAGCTTTCAAAAATATTCGTCAAGATTTTGGTTTTTGAGTCTTGAGTTTGGGGGGGGTGGGGGGGGGGGGGGGGGGGGGGGGGGGGGGAAGGGTAGTGGGGAATGCAGTCTAAGATCTACAAACATGCACGGCTGTGGCAAGTCTCACATCTGAAGTACTTATCAGACAGCCAGCCGCAAGGGCCAGAGGTCCCGGGGCAGAGAGGCACAATAACTTCAGCAACCTAATTCCTGGCAGGTCCTCACAGCACGCACTCTCCGCGGCCAGAGTGAGGATTTGTAAATGGTTCCCAGTCAGTTTCGATTCATATTTTCCAGGAATGCGATTTTCAATTTATGTTATTCGAAAAAAAAAAGCCAGAATATGTATTTCATTTCCCACGAAACTCATGAGGGGACAAGAAATGCTGAGAAATAATAAACCAAACACAACCAAGACTTTATTCCTCTGTTTAATTCCAGACTTTGGTGCCAGAAATTTCACTATTGACCAGTGTTGTTTTACCCAGAGGAATAATATTAATTTAAATTCGGTAAAATTAATCGCTTTTTTCAAACGAAATTTATAGTTTTACTTTTCCGACGCAATTTAATCTAACTTTAATTTGTTGACAAAAGTACGATTTTGTACTCTGACTTTCCACCCTTCTGCATTTTAGCTGGTGGAAACAAAATGATTTAAACATTTGTTGGATTGCTACAAGGTGCAGAGTTGTCAAGTATTTAACTGCCCTTATCTCTGCTTTTAGAGTGCTGACAGGTAAAATGAGGCGAAATTGCAGGAAGGAACTGCAGATGCTGGTTTACACCGAAAATAGGCATGAAATGCTGGAGTAGCTCAGCTGGTCAGGCAGCGTCTCTGGAGAAAAGGAATAGGTGATGTTTTGCGTCGGATCCCTTCGTCAGGCTGAACGATAGAGAAGGCCGGAATAAAGCTGGGCCGGCAACAGATGACTTTGGGGATTCATTCATCATCGGCGGAAACATTAGCGACACAGTGGCGCCTGTTTTCCAAGGAGAACGGTGACGGACGCACCACACATCTCTGTCCTCCAGTTCCTGCTGTGTGTGTGTGTGTGCTTTATCATCATTCCTTACAATGCTACATACGACAGTGATCGCGATTCCTACTGAAGTGTAGATGGCTGTCAGCTGGCTACGAGCTCATCCGCCCTTTGACAAGTCTTGTTTTTGGTCCTGCTGGGGGTCCACAGCCCCCTCCTCACCTGGCAAACCAGGTGGGGGAGACGGTTTAGTCGCCGACTATCCGACCATGGAGTAGGTAGCACGGGATTACATGGTACCCGTGGCGGGGGGAACTCCCCCCGACCTGGCCTTTACTTCACTAGGACAAAAACTGGTCTCCCAGTGGGATGAAATGTGATGTCAGTTGTGCAAATCGAGAGGCGGCGGCACAGTGGCGCTGCGGCAGAGTTGCTGCCTTACAGCATCAGAGACCCGGGTTCAATCCTGACTATGGGTGCTGTCTGTACACAGTTTGCACAGTATCCCCTTGAACCCGAGGGTTTTCTACAGGCACTCCGGTTTCCTCCCGCATTCCAAAGACATGCGTGATGGGCCGAATGGCCTAATTCTGCTGCTATCACTTGTGAACTGATGAACTAATATACAGGTACCAATTGGCTTTGGTAAAACTTGGAAAATGTCCCTTGTGTGTAGGATAGTGTTAATGTACGGGGTGAGAGCTGGTTGGCGTGGACTCAGTGGATCGAAGGGCCTGGCTCCACACTGTATCTCTAAAGTCTTGGATGGAGAGGGGGTTAGGGGAAAGAGATGCATGAGTTACTTGAATTTAGGGAAATCAATGTTCATACAGCTGCCCAAGTGAAATGAGCCAAAGATGACGTGTTCAAGTTCTAATCAGGAGACTTGAACACAAAGTTTTGATTGGCACTTCAGTGCTATAGTGCGGACACATCAATATAAGGATACCCCGGTCTTATGGCTACGATTTTCACTTTCACTGAAGCGATCCCAGATGGATATAAAAAGAACACATGGGCCAATTTCCAGCATCTGTCGACTTTTTGGGGGGGATTTTTATAAATTTACTTTTCCTCTGATCACCATGCAGACTTAATGAACCACGAGCAAAATTCAGCCTGAAGAGGGATCTCGAGACAAAACGTCAACTTTGCATTCCCTCCACAGATGCTGCCTGACCCACTGAGTGGCTCCAGCACTTTGTGTTTTGCTCAAGTTTCCAGCATCTGCAGTTCCTAATGGGCCTGTCCCACTAGGCGACTAATTTGTTGCCACGTGCTCGCTGGGAGTAGTCTCCTCAGTCGCGCAAAACGCCGTAGAGTCTCTCTGGTCGCCGTTAAAATTTCTACATGCTGACGAAGCTTCGCCGGCGTTGGGTTTGACGCCAACGAGCGTAGCTTGACTTCTCCTGACGTGGGAGCTATCGTAGGTTGTCGCCAGGATGACGCAGGTTGGCGCCGGTTTTTCGGCGACCTGCTTCGACCATGACAGTCGCCGGCAGTTGCCTAAAAAAATCGCCAGGTGGGACAGGCCCATAAGCCTCAACTTAACTAATCATTGTGACATTGCTGTTTAGTTTAGTTCAGTATATTATTGACAAAGGTAGACAAAAATGCTGGAGAAACTCAGCGGGTGCAGCAGCCGAAACCCTTCTTCAGGCCCGAAACGTTGCCTATCTCCTTCGCTGCATAGATGCTGCTGCACCCGCTGAGTTTCTCCAGCATTTTTGTGTGCCTTCGATTTTCCAGCATCTGCAGTTCCTTCTTAAACATATTATTGACAAAGGTAAGGTGAAAGGCTTTTGCCTGCTATCCAGTTAGTGAAAAGACAATACATGATTACAATCACTGCTCACGGTGTACAGATAAAGGAACTATTAGTGCAAGATCACATCCAGTAAAATAAGATTTGAGATTGTTCGAACATCTCCAATGAGGTAAGTGTGAAGTCAGGATCGCTTTCTAGTTGGTGATAGGATGGTTCTGTTGCCTGATAACTGCTGGGAAGAATCTGGAGGAGGGCATTTTCAAACTTCTGTACATCTTGCCTGATGGGAGAGGGTAGCAGAGGCAGAGGCCAGGGTGAGACTGGCCCATGATTATGTTGGTGGACTTGCCTAGGCCGCATGAAGGATAGATTCATTTCATAAGTTCTGGGAGCAGAATTAGGCCATTTGGCCCATCAAGTCTACTCTGCCATTCAATAATGGCTGATCTATATAGGGGGGGGGGGGATCTTATAGATACTTACAAAATTCTTAAGGGGTTGGACAGGCTAGATACACGAAGATTGGTCCCGCTGTTGGGGAAGTCCAGAACACGAGGTCACAGTTTAAGGATAAGGGGAAAGTCTTTTAGGACCAAGATGAGAAAAACATTTTTCACACAGAGAGTGGTGAATCTGTGGAATTCTCTGCCGCAGAAGGTAGTTGAGGCCAGTTCATTGGCTATATTTAAGAGGGAGTTAGATGTGGCCCTTGTGGCTAAAGGTATCAGGGGGTATGGAGAGAAGGCAGGTACAGGATACTGAGTTGGATAATCAGCCATGATCATATTGAATGGCGGTGCAGGCTCGAAGGGCCGAATGGCCTACTCCTGCACCTATTTTCTATGTTTCTATGTTTCTATGTAAGTGTGAGGTCAAGGCCGCTTTCTAGTTGGTGATAGGATGGTTCAGTTGCCTGATAACTGCTGGGAAGAGCAGTTTCAAACCTCTGTGCATCTCGCCTGATGGGAGAGGGTAGCAGAGGCAGTGGTCAGGGTGAGACTGGTCCACGATTATGCTGGTGGACTTGCCTAGGCCGCATGAAGTGTAGATTCATTTCATGAGTTCTGGGAGTAGAATTAGGCCATTTGGCCCATCAAGTCTACTCTGCCACTCAATCATGGCTGATCTATCTTTCCCTCCCAATCCCATTCTACCCATAACCCCCGACACCCATACTAATCAAGAATCTATCTATCTCCACCTTAAAAATATCCATTGACTTGGCCTCCACAGCCAACTATGGCAATTAATACCACAGATTCATGTCAATGTGGAGAGGTGGAGTCAATAGAAGGGAGGTTTTTAGCGTGATGGTCTCACAAATGAGACTTTGCTGTGTGAATACTGCCTGCCTTGTTTTTCCTATGCTAACGGATGAGATGGGAATGAAGGGTTATGGTATGAGTGCAGGCAGGTGGGACTAAGGGACAATAATTCGGCACGGACTTGTAGGGCCGAGATGGCCTGTTTCCGTGCTGTAATTGTTATATGGTTATATGGTTAACGACAACATGTTTAATTGATTGTAAAGGGCCTGTCCCACCAGCATGCGATTGCATGCGTCTAGCGCGACCAAACGTGATGGCTTGAGGCGTATGGCCTCGCGGGGCCGGTCCCACTCCCAACCGCAGAGCCGTCTGGAGTTGTGCGGGGCTGGTCCCGACATCATACTCACCAATCAGCTGGGCAGGAGGCGGGCCGACTGAATTTGGACATCGCACGGCGTCGGGCGGTGACGTCATCGCGCAACGGCACGCCGGGCAGTGACGTCATCGCGCAACGCCACGTGCTGGGCGTATGCCGGCGTGCGAGGAGGCGCTGCGTACGGCCTCAATGCGGCTGCAGGCCGACAGGCCGTTGCCGCACGGAATTTTTGGACAGTGTCAGTTTTTCGGAGCCCCGCGCGATGTCGGGACCAGCCCCGCACAACTCCATACGGCTCCGGCGATCGAAGTGGGACCGGACCCGCGAGGCCGTACGGCTCAAGCGACCACGCTAGGTCGCGCTAACCGCATGCCGCTGGTGGGACAGGCCCTTAAGGTTCAGAACAGGCACTCGGGACATGCAAATCTTACTCTTCCTTACATACCGTGTAGGATTTAGCCTCCAGTGGTGAGAAGATCCACTCAATGTAACCGGTCATCCCAGACTTGATCTCCCCACGGGGATTCAGACACTGAAAGATTGGATGGTTGTAATTCTCTTCCTGAAGGTTCTTCACGGAATCCATCTGGATGTCATAAATTACTCGCACTGAGCCGCCATTGTACAACTCGTAAATCTGTATTGAGCGACAGATACAAGAAGAGGGTTCAACGCACCACTTATTTATATTTTAAACAGCTTGTTAAGCAGCTTGTGGAGGTTGCAACTCGGATTGATTGTATTGCACAAGGTCCTAACCAACCCCCCCGCCCCATCATGTACCCAGCCTTGGCCAGTCCAACATACAGGAAGGAACTCCAGGGTCTCGACCTGAAATGTCACCTGTTTCTTTTCTCCAGAGATGCTGTCTGACCTGCTGAGTTTTCTCCAGCATTATTCTGCCTGCCTGTGCATCCTTGTCGGTTGCCATCTCACACCAACCAGACACAAATCAAACCATTCCATGGAAAGGCACAAAGTGCTGGAGTAACTCCGCGGGTCGGGCAAAATCTCTTGAGAACATGGATACGTGATGTTTCAGCGGGACAGGCAGCATCTCCGGAGCGAAGGAATGCATGACGTTTCGGGGCGACACCTTCTTGAAGTCTGAAGAAGGGTCTCGACCCAAAGCATCACCCATTCCTTCTCTCCAGAGATGCTGCCTGTCCCGCTGAGTTACTCCAGTATTTTGTGTCTATCTTTGATGCAAACCAGCATCTGCAGTTCCTACCTATACATTATGTGCGTGTATGTGTGTATACATATATATGTATACATTTTTTTAAAAATATGTGTGTATGTGTCTGTGTGTAGGAAGGAACTGCATATGCTGGTTTACACCGAAGATGGGCATAAAATTCTGGAGTAACTCAGCGGGTCAGGCAGCATCTCTGGAGCGAAGGAATGGGTGACGTTTCAGGTCGAGACCCTTCTTCAGACTGAGCCTCCAAGCAGGCACTATGGCTACTGCACCACATGAAGGCTTTTGCTACGTGGCACCTTGGAAAGTCATTTGCAGAGTGGTACGTGAGATTCAAACTTGTGACTTGAGGGTCATTAGTTCAGTTACAGAACCGTCTGCCACTGACTGATGATTTGGAGTGGGGATTTCCAAGCTGACTGCTCCACTCCCGAGCTCAAAACGTGGGAGAATATTTGCGGGCATTGAAAGCCACGAAACCATTATCGACTGACATAAGACAAGACGTGTGGGATTTAAACCCGGGACTTTCTGGGACTGAATAAAAATATTTCACAGCAGACAGTGGATGTATTGAAAGAGAGACCTGGTCTGAGAGGAAGATGAGCAGGGGGAGACAATCAAGAACATATTTAATATGAATTAATTAGTCACAAGAGCCATTCAGTCCATCATGTCTACTCTGCCATTCAATCACGGCTGATCTATCTTTCCCTCTCAACCCCATTCTCCTGCCTTCTCCCCGTGACCCTTGAAACCCATACTAGTCAAGAATTGGTCAATCTCCGCTTTCAAAATACCCTTGGCCTCCACGGCTGTCTGTAGCAATGAATTCCACAGACTCACCACCCTCTGCTTTATTTCACTTGGAATTTACATTGCACGAGGCTTCAGGAACAGAATTAGGCCATTCGGCCCATCATGTGTACTCCCACTTATCCAGTTGTCTCCGCCAACTTATCCAGTGAAAGAAATGTCAATTGATATAGCCATCATCCATGAGTTAAGGGCCTGTCCCACCAGCATGCGGTTGCATGTGTCTAGCGCGACCAAACGTGATCGCTTGAGGCGTATGGCTTCGCGGGGCCGGTCCCACTTCCAAGCGCGGGGGCGTATGGAGTTGTGCGGGACTGGTCGCGACATCGCGCGGGGCTCGGAAAATCCCGCTCTGTCCGAAATCTATGCGCGCCAATGGCCTGTTGGCTCGCAGGCGTATTGAGGGCGTACTTAGCGTCTTGACGGCATACGCAGCGTTTTGACGGCGTATGCCTAGCGGGAGGCGTTGTGCGATGACGTCACCGCCCAACGCCGTGCGACGTCCAAATTCAGTCGGCCCGCCTCCTGCCCAGCTGATTGGTGAGTATGATGTCGGGACCAGCCCAGCACAACTCCAGACACCTCCGCGGTTGGAAGTGGGACCGGCCCCGCAAGGCCGTACGCCTCAAGCGACCACGTTTGGTCGCGCTAGACGCATGCAATCGCATGCTGGTGGGACAGGCCCTTAGTGCTAAGCTACTCACCTGCTTTTTTTTGTTAATCAAAAATATTTATTCAAATATTAAAATAATATACACAGAACAATAAAAAACAAAACCGAACGCCCCACCATAATGCACGACAAACGATAAACAATTACACAACTATCTTCCACTCCTTGTCAAGGATGCATTCAACCCCCCGCGGTGCCCAGCGGTCCCGGAAATCCCCCAAGGTGCCCATTGACAGGGCGTAGTCCCTCTCTAACACCACCCGGGCGCGGACGTAACCTCGCTTCCGCCTGGCGCCGTGACTTGCGGATGGCCGGCTTGGCCAGGCCCAGGAGCAACCCGACCAGGACATCCTCAGGCACCCGCCCTCTCCCCTACGCGCAGGGTGCCCGAAGATGAGGGTGGTGGGCGTGAAGTGCAGCCAGGAGCCCCAAGCTACTCACCTGCTTGGGTGGGTTGGCAGTGTCGATGCAAACAGGAGCAAACACGTGCTGGGTGGCAAGAAAGTGGACGTAGCAGTGGTCCTTGGGCACGGTGATACCAATGAAGTTCAACTAGAAGAGGTGGAAGACAATCAGAGCGTCACTTACACTGGAGAGACATTCTTACAGCTTCACAACTCTAAAGATCAGCCGCCTGTTCTTTGCCCTCCACAGATGCTGCCTGAGTTCCTCCGGCACTTTGTGTTTTGCTCAAGATACTGGCATCTGCGGCTTCTTGTGACCCACGTTCTGGTTGTGTGATGAAGCAATTAAAGGGTGAGTCAGGAGACAGGGGACAGGAGACAGGGAATGGGAGGAGGCCGGAATGGACGGGAGATGGGAAGAGTCTCGACGGTTTAATTGTCATATACATTGGGAATGGAACAAGGAAATTCTTACTTGCAGCAACTTTGCAGAACTGTAATGAAACAACACGACAAATAGATATACAATAAACGATAGCTAGTGGAAACCAGGAACTGCAGATACTTATTTATACTAAAGACGCAAATTGCTGGAGTAAAGGGCCTGTCCCACTTATGCGACTTTTTAGGCGACTACAGGAGACTATGAGGTCGCCACATGTTTGCTGAGGTGTCGCTCTAGCTTCTTATAAGTTGGCTCCACTCCTTCTTCCCCCCCTCTCTCCCCCCCCTTCTCCCCCCCCCCCCTTCTCTCTTCCCCCCCCCCTTAAAAGGACTTAAGTGGCCCTTCCCATACACTGTGCTTTCACCGTCTTAATTAAACCGCCAACTTTCCTGTGTGTCTGTATCACCTTGGCTTTGCTCCGTGTGAATTTCACTCAGACAGCACTCTCCCCCGCTTGCCCTGTCCCCCGCCTGCATAACGGGCTGGTGAAGGAAGCGATGTGTGTACGTGCGCGTGTGTATGTGTGTGTGTTCCTCTCTGCCAGTCGCCGTTCCAGTCGCGACCTGCTACAACTTGACAGTCGCCGGCAGCGGCCTGAAAAATCGTCCACGTGGGACAGGCCCATAACTCAGCAGGTCAGGCAGCACCTCTGGAGAAAAAGGATGGGTGATGTTTCGGGTCGGGATCCTTCTTCAGACTGCTGCCTGCATCTAGAGACTGGGTTACTATAGCACGTTGTATCTATACAATAAATAATATCAGAGGAGAAAGAAAGGGTTAACATTACAGATCAATGATCTTTCATGAGAGATGACAAACTCTTTGAATCACTTCCCTCTGGAAGACGACTCCGGACTGTCAAAGCTGCCACAGCCAGACATAAAAACAGTTTTTATCCAAGAGTAGTTTCTCTACTCAACAGCCAAAAATCTGTAGCCTCCCTTTGATCTGGTATTTTGTTGGTTCACATGCTTGATCAATGGTGTTTAATTATTAATGTTTTATTATTAATAAAGTGTTTTCTGAGTCATTCATAACTGTCACTGTATGTCATGTTGTTACTTGTGGGCGGAGCACCAAGGCAAATTCCTTGTATGTAAATACTTGGCCAATAAACTTATTTACTTACTTACTTACTTACGTACTTAATGTATCAGCCCTCACAAGAGAACAGAGTTGTATCCTCAATAAGGATTGTATCATAATTGTATACTAGTTTATTATGGATATATGTTTGTATTGTATTTATGGTGGTGGGTTCTGGCTTGTTTTATTGTAGTGTAAATATTATTTTTTAATATTTGAATACATTTTTCGATTTTAAAAAAAAAAAAAAAGAAAAAAAGAGAACAGAGTTGACAGGAGTTTAAGAAACATTCAGACAGGTACACAGATCGGACAGGTTTGAAGGGACATTGGCCAAATGCTGGCAGGTAAGACTAAAGTAGATGGGACATGTTGGCCGGTGTGGGAAAGCTGAGTCAGACGGCCTGTTTCCACACTGTAAAGGCCCTGTCCCACAGAGGCGATATTTTCAGCGACTGTCACAGTCGTAGCAGGTCACCGAAAAAACGGCGACTGGATCCCCCCTACGACAATGTCTACGACAAGCTACGACAACCTACCACCTAGCCAACGGCAAGCTACCGACAACCAGCGACCCATCAAGATGTCCACCTATGACCACACCTACGACAACCTACAACCACACAGGCGACAATCTACAACAACCTACGTCAACCTACGTCCACCCGCGACAAGCGACGACAAGCAACTACCCTGTCGTCGGATGGCGTAGGTTGACGTGGGTGGTCGCCAATGGAATTCACCGAAGTCGGCACCCGGCGACAACCAACGTCACCCAGCAACAACCTGCCTCATCCTGGCGCCAACCCACAACAGCACCTACAACAGGAGAACACAAGCTACGTCAAGCCCACAGTCGCCAAAAAGTTTAGAACATTTCAAAATCCAGCGGCTCTTTAGGCGACTTGAGGAGACGACTCACAAACCTACATGCGTCACCCCACAAAAAATGTGGCGGCTGCCTAGTCGCCTGTAGTCGCCAAAAAAAATCGTCTAAGTGGGACAGGGGGACGATGACTCTTAAGATCCACTTGTCACTATCTCAAATAACAGCAGGGCATTTCTACCAAGTATTCTGGACTAACTGTTATCCTTTGACCTGTATCACTAACAGAGATAATAGACAATAGACCATAGGTGCAGAAGTAGGCCATTCGGCCATTCAATGCGATCATGGCTGATCATCCCCAATCAGTACACCATTCCTGCCTTCTCCCCATATCCCCCGTCTCCGCCCTATCTAACTCTCTCTTGCAAGTATCCAGAGAACTGGCCTCCACTGCCCTCTGAGGCAGAGAATTCCACAGACTCCCAACTCTCTGTGAGAAAAAGTGTTTCCTCGTCTCCGTTCTAAATGGCTTACCCCTTATTCTTAAACTGTGGCCCCTGGTTCTGGACCCAACATGTTTCCTGCCTCTAGCGTGTCCAAACCCTTAATAATGTTAGTGTTTAGTGTGGAAGGATGAGGGGGATCTTATTGAAACATATAAGATTATTAAGGTACACAAAAATGCTGGAGAAACTCAGCGGGTGCAGCTGCATCTATGGATCAGTCTGAAGAAGGGTTTCAGCCCGAAACGTTGTCTATTTCCTTCGCTCCATAGATGCTGCTGCACCCGCTGAGTTTCTCCAGCGTTTTTGTGTACCTTAATAATCTTATATGTTTCAATAAGATCCCCCTCATCCTTCCAAACTCCAGAGTATGCAAGCCCAGCCGCTCCATTCTCTCAGCATGTGGCAGTCCCGCCATCCCGGGAATTAACCTGGTGAACCTACGCTGCACTCCCTCAGTAGTAAGAATTGATTATCTAACCATTATCAAATTTCTATTTGGGAAGCATGAAATTCACACACGAGTTAATGCGTTGACCACATTGCAACATTAATTACATTTCCAAAGTGTTTGATTGAGTTGGGGTTGGAATAAATGCAATGGCTTTATCCTTTCAAAAGTGCGTTATATTTTGGTAGGAAAAACAAGGAGAGCCAAGGAAAACTGCAGAGAGTAATTCTAAAGGGATTATGCGAACAAAGAGATCTAGGGAATATATGTGTACAGTTTGTTGAAAGTGGCAAGGATGTTGGGAAAGTGGTTTCAGGTTTTAGTGGATCCTGGGATTTATAAATAGCGGCAGAGAACGTATAAGCAGGGAAGTGTGGCAAATCTTTACAACAAATTATAGTTCCGCCACAGCAAGAGGGTTGTGTTCAGTTTTGGGCACCACGATTTGGGGAAGATGGCAAAGCTTTAGAGAGGATACAGAAGAGATTCAGTCAAACCATTCCAGGAATGACGGATGATGGTATTGTGGACAGTCAACAAAGTAATGCCCCTGTCCCACTTAGGAAACCTGAACGGAAACCTCTGGAGACTTTGCGCCCCATCCAAGGTTTCCGTGCGGTTCCTGGAGGTTTTTGTCAGTCTCCCAACCTGCTTCCACTACCTGAATAGAATAGAATAGAATAGTTTCTTTATTGTCATTGTAACATGGGCCATGTACAACGAAATTTAAAATGTCAGCCAGTCAGTGCAGCATTCAAACATTTCTAAAGCTAACGAAACATCCACGGTAAAATAATAAAGATAAGCAAATAAATAAAAAACACAGACAAAGCACGCATACACACCCAACCCTCCATCCTTCTGTCGATTTCACCGTTACCACAGTCCCTTAGTCTGTATCGCCCCTGCGTTCCTTGGCGGCCACATTTAGTGCTTTTATAGCAGTGGGGTAAAAACTGTTTTGTAGTCTATTTGTCCTTGTCCTTGTGGATCTGTACCGTCTGCCTGACGGCAACAGTTCAAACAGGGAGTGTCCGGGGTGGGAGATGTCCTTTATTATATTCTGGGTTATATTCTGCAACCTCCGGCAACCACCTGCAACCTCCGGGAACCGCACGGATACCTTCGGTGGGGCGCAAAGTCTCCGTTCAGGTTTCCTAAGTGGGACAGGGGCATAAGAAAGAACTGCGGATGCTGGTTTAAATCGAAGGTAGGCACAAAATGCTGGAGTAACTCAGCGGGTGAGGCAGCATCTCTGAGGGAAGGAATGGGCGATGTTTCGGGTCGAGACCCTTCTTCAGACCATTCCTTCTCTCCATAGATGCTGCCTCACCCTCTGAGCTACTCCAGCATTTTTTGTCTACCAGACCCAGAGAACTTGAGGTTGTTCTTGGAACCAAAGAGTTTAGTTTAGCTCAGAGAAATAGCAGTGAAACAGGCCCTTTGTCCCACTGAGTCCCACGCCGATCATACTAGTTATAGAGTCATAGTGATACAATGTGGAAACAAGCCCTTCGGCCCAACTTGCCCACACCGGCCAACATGTCCCAGCCACACTAGTCCCACCTGCCAGTATATGGTCCATATCCCTCCAAACATGTCCTATCCATGTATCTGTCTAACTGCTTCTTAAATGTTGGGATAGCCCCTGCCTCAACTACCTCCTCCGGCAGCTCGTTCCATACACCCACCACCCTTTGTGTGAAAAAGTGACCCCTCAGATTCCTATTAAATCTTTCCCCCCTTCACCCTAAACCTATGACCTCCGGCCCTCATCTCACCCACTCTGGGCAAGAGACTCTGTTCATCTGCCCGATCTATGCCTCTCGTGATCTTATACACCTCTGCTAGATTCTATAAGACACCTCTATAGTTATCCCACTTTCTCACCCAATCCCAACAAACAGCTCATGACTAAAGATAGTGGATCTGAGGTCTATCGGCCATTAATTCTTCCGAACGATCACTAAAACTGGAGAGGATTCAGTCAAAGCTCTGAAGAAAATGACCTAATGATGAAAAAATGTTCTCCAATTTACAGAGACCAATTAACCAACAAACCTGCCTGTAGTCAGGATGTACATCGAAGCTGACACAGCCAGGCATAAAAAAAGCTTTTTTACACAATTAATAGCCCTACTCAATAACCAAAAATCTGTAGCCTCCTTTTGCTCTGGTATTTTATTAATTCACATGTTTAATCGATAATGTTTTTTTATTAATATTTTATGTGTTATTCTTAATTGTTTACTGTATGTCATGTTGTCACTTGCAAGCGGAGCATCGAGGCAAATTCCTTGTACGTGAACATGCTTGACCAATAAACCTTTAAGAAGGAACTGCAGAGTCTGAAGAAGGGTCTCGACCCGAAACGTCACCGATTTCCTTCGCTCATTAGATGCAGCCTCGCCTGCTGAGTTTTACCCAGCGTTTTTGTCTACCTGGCCAATAAACGTATTCATTCATTATTCATTCATTCATTCATTCGTCCATTCATATGGGAGGAAACCTGAGCACCCGGAGGAAATGCGAGTGGTCACGGGGAGTACGTGCAAACTCCGCGGGGACGGCACCGAGGTCTGGATGGAACGCGGTGGCTCTACCCACTGTGCGTTACTCCAGGAGGTGGTGAGAAGGTGCGATTGCAATACTTAAAAACCATAAAAATGTACAGGCAGAATAGACTGAAAGAAATTGTTCCAATTGGCAGAAGGATCAAGGACCATGGGGGATAAAGAACCAACGGCGGCTCGGTGTACACAGTGTACGTTTGTAGACAGAGAGTGGCTCGGGTCCGGAATGCATTGCCAAGGAGTGCTCGAAAAAAAAAGGTGGCAAAGGAAGGGAAAGAACTCGCAGGTCTAAAGGGAAAGGGAGGGTCAGTGGGACTAACTGAAGTGGCTCTTGCAACAAACCGGTGTGTGGACTCAACGAGTCAAATGGTCTCGCTCGGTCCCGGGGACAAAACCTCAATATGTGGGTCCTGTCTGCTTGCACAGGTGGATATTAAAGATCTCAATGCACTGTTCGAGGGGAGGACAGGCATTTTCCTGTTAACCACTCGCCAATATTCCTCCTACAGTAAATACCACCAGAAAAATAACAGAAACCAGACGTGGGCTGTTGTTGGCATGGAATGGCTGTGGCCTAGCAAAACAAAACATTGCATCCCCAAAGTTGACTCACTGTACTCCGAGCCCTTCCGACCATGCAATCTCATGTGGCATAGCGCAACTATTTATCGGCGTTCACAAAGAAGGCCATCCATTTATGAGCCGCTGTTCACAATCTCAAGATGGCCAGAGGTCCCTGCAGCCCGAGCGGTGCTTTTGAACTGGCCATCTCCGAGTGTGGGAAATGTGACAAGCAAGATCCTGGAAAGAGTCTGCAACGATCCTGCAACGATCACACACCCCTCAGAGGCCGATTGCAGCCCCTGACCACCTCCAGAAGCCACATTGCTAACCACCGAGCCCACCTGAATGTACAAGTTCACATCTCGCCATCCCCCTGATGTGGGCTGAGGGAGAATTATTGGTCGGAGCTCAGGGGAGAATTCTCCTGCCCTTTTTTTGATTTTATTTAAAAAAGCAGACAGCTCCTCGGTTTAACGGCTCTTCTGAATGTGCAGAGAATCTGAGAGTGCGGAGAGGATGTTGCCAGGTCTCGAGTGCCTGTGCTCCAGAGAAAGACTGAGCAGGCTAGGACCTTATTCCTCTGAGTGCAGGAGCCTGAAGGGAGATCTTAAAGAAGTGTATGAAATCATGTTAAGAAGTTAAGTTCATAAGTTATAGAAGCAGAAGTTGGCCATTCGGCCCATCGAGTCTACCTCGCCATTCAATCATGGCTGATCTATCTTTCCCTCTCAACCCCATCCTCTTGCCTTCTCCCATTAATCCCTGACGCCCGTACTAATCAAGAATCTGATAGGGGAGGAGAAATCAACAATTGGTGGTCATACGTCTAAGGGGAAGATATAATAGCAACCTAACGAGCAACGTCTTCACACAGAGGGCTTATAGAAACAGCTGCCAGAGACGGTAGACACAAAACACTGGAGTAACTCAGCGGGACAGGCAGCATCTCTGGAGAAAAATAATGGGCGACGTTTTGGGTCGAGACCCTTCTTCAGACTGATGTCAGGGGAGGGGGTGGGACAAAGATAGAATGTAGGCGGAGGCAGTAAGACCAGTGGGAAGGTGATGGGGATGGAGAGTGAAAACAAGGGCTATCTGAAGTTAGAGAAGTCAATGTTCATACCGCTGGGTGGGATGGGGAGATTGCAACCTTCACGTGGTCCGCCCTATTTCAACGAATGCAATCAACCCGGCATGCACAATTAAATAAGATCAAATAGAACAAGTTGTCCTACAACTTTAGGCTGTGCACGCCATACGCAAGAAGAAGAAGTACCTCTGGGGTGTAAACTACCCAAGCGAAATATGAGGTGCTGTTGCTCCAATTTGCGCTGGGCCTCACTCTGATATGGGGAGAAGGCAGGAACGGCCTACTCCTGCACCTATTGTCTGTTGTCTATTGACATTGGAGGAGGGCCAGGACAGAAAGGTCAGACTGGGAATGGGAGGGGGAGTTGAAGTGCTGAGCCACTACACTACAGAGAAGGTAGTTGAAGTCAAGTACAAGTACAATTTGGACAGATACATGGATAGGAAAGGTTTAGATGGATATATATGGAGATATATATGGGCCATATATGTGCAGGTGGGACTGGTGAAGATCGGGCATCTTGTTCAGCATGGGCAAGTTACGCCGAAGGGCTGTTTCCCTGCTGTGTGACTCTCTAACTTTATACACGTAACGTCTCAGGAGTTAATTCTAGATGAGCTGTGCTGACTTGTGACAGTACAGGTAAATGTTTTTTCTGCCTATCGATGACTGTGCCTATCGATGATGATTGGGGAAAGAAACGCTGCTGTTACCTTCTACAGCATGGAAACGGGCCCTTCGCCCAACTTGTCCATGCAGAGAGAGAAAACGGGGAATTATAGACCAGTTAGCGTGATGGAGATCAGTGGTAGGGAAGATGCTGGAGTCAATTATAAAAGATGAGATAGCCGTGCACATGGGTAGCAGTAACAGGATCGGCCCCAGTCAGCAAGGATTAACAAAGGGGAAATCATGCTTGACTAATCTTCTGTAATTTTGATGTAACTAGGAAATTTGTAATTCTGTAATTCTGTAATTTTGATGTAACTAGGAAAATGGACAAGGGAGAGCCAGTGGATGTAGTGTACCTGGACTTTCAGAAAGCATTTGATAAGGTCCCACATAGGAGATTAGTGGGCAAAATTAGGGCACATGGTATTGGGGGTAGAGTGCTGACATGGATAGAGAAGTGGTTGGCAGACAGGAAACAAAGAGTAGGGATAAACGGGTCCCTTTTAGAATGGAAGGCAGTGACTAGTGGGGTACCGCAAGGATTAATGCTGGGACCGCAGCTATCTACAATATACATCAATGATTTGGATGAAGGGATTCAAAGTAACATTAGCAAATTTGCAGATGACACAAAGCTGGGTGGCAGTGTGAACTGTGAGGATGCTATGAGAATGCAGGGTGACTTGGACAGGTTGGGGAAGTGGGCAGATGCATGGCAGATGAAGTTTAATGCGGATAAATGTGAGGTTATTCACTTTGGTAGCAAAAACAGGAAGGCAGATTACTATCTAAATGGCGTCAAGTTGGGAAAAGGGGAAGTACAACGGGATCTGGGGGTCCTTGTACATCAGTCTATGAAAGTAAGCATGCAGGTACAGCAGGCAATGAAGAAAGCGAATGGCATGTTGGCCTTTATAACAAGAGGAATCGAATATAGAAGCAAATAAGTCCTTCTGCATTTGTACAGAGCCCTAATGAGACCTCACCTGGTATTGTGTGCAGTTTTGGTCCCCTAATTTGAGAAAGGACATTCTTGCTATTGAAGGAGTGCAGCGTAGGTTTTCAAGGTTAATTTCCGGGATGGCGGGACTGTCATATGCTGAGAGAATGGAGCGGCTGGGCTTGTACACTCTGGGGTTTAGGAGGATGAGAGTGGATCTCGTTGACACATATAAGATTGTTAAGGGCTTGGACACGCTAGAGGCAGGAAACATGTTCCAGATGTTGGGGTAGTCAAGAACCAGGGGCCACAGTTTAAGAATAAGGAGTAAGCCTTTTTGAATGGAGACAAGAAAACACTTTTTCTCACAGAGAGTTGTGAGTCTGTGTAATTCTCTGCCTCAGAGGGCGGTGGAGGCAGGTTCTCTGGATGCTTTCAAGAAAGAGCTAGATAGGGCTCATAAAAATAGTGGAGTCAGGGGATATGGGAAGAAGGCAGGAACGGGGTACTGATTGGGATGATCAGCCATGATCACATTGAATGATGGTGCTGGCTCGAAGGGCCTAATGGCCTACTCCTGCACCTATTGTCTATTTAAAACATGTAACGTCTCAGGGGATACTTCTAGATGAGCTGTGCTGACTTGTGACACTACAGGTAAACATTTTTCTGCCTATCGATGACTGTGTGGTTATTGGGGAAAGAAACGCTGCTGTTATGTTCTACATGGTGGAAACAGGCCTTTCACCCAACTTGTCCATCCGACCTATGTTAGTCCCTCTTGCCCATATACCACTAAACCTTTCCTTTCACTAGGCCAGTTCATTGGCTATATTTAAGAGGGAGTTAAAGATGTGGCCCTTGTGGCTAAAGGGATCAAGGGGTATGGAGAGAAGGCAGGTACAGGATACTGAGTTGGATGATCAGCCATGATCATATTGAATGGCGGTGCAGGCTCGAAGGGCCGAATGGCCTACTCCTGCACCTATTTTCTATGTTTCTATGTTTCTTTCCATATACCTGTTTTTTTTTTTTAAATGTACCAGCCTCAACTACCACCTCTGGCAGCTCATTGCATATACCCACGAGCCTCTGTGTGAAGAAGTTGCCCCTTTAGTTCCTACTGATCTTCCCCCCTCTCAACTTAAACCAATGTCCACTAGTCTTCATTTCCCCTCGTCTTGGGGGAAGACTCTGAAGATTCACCCTAGTTATCCCCCCTCGTGATTTGATACAACTCTATAAGATCTCTCTAGCCAGCCTAGGCTCTACCTATAGCTCAGGCCCTCAAGTCCCGACAACATCCTTGTAAATGTTTAAGAAAGAACTGCAGATGCTGGAAAAATCGATGGTAGACAAAAATGCTGAAATCGTTTCGGGTCAAGACCCGAAACGTCACCTATTCCTTCGCTCCATAGATGCTGCCTCACCCGCTGAGTTTCTCCAGCATTTTTTTATCTACATCCTTGTAAATCTTCCCTGCACTCATTCCAGGTTAATGGCAAGTTTGCTCTAGCAGGGTGGCCAAAGCTGAACACAACAAAGACACAAAGTGCTGGAGTAACTGAACGGGTCAGGCAGCATCTCTGATCAACGGGACCAGGTGCCTCTTCAGGTCTGTTCGTTGGTTGGAATTTTGGGGGGACGATCTTAGGTGATGTCATTTGAACGGATAAGTGCTTGAGGAACTTTAACCTTTCAAGACCACGGAATGAGTGGAGAGATTTGGGAATGAGCCGAAATAGGGACATCGCTTTGAACCGGAACGGACAGGATGGGCAGAATGGCTTTGTCCGACTCTGCAAAATTCTGTGACTGCTGTCACAATACAGCTTTCTGACATCACTATGCCTGTACATTCCAATTCTCTGCCCACTCCGTCAATGTGTGAGCACATGCTAGCGCCTTTAACATCGTGCAGGGAGGGATCAAAGCCCTGAAGGACTTCGAGGCCAAGCCACATCAGGAAGATTTTAAGGTAGGGTTCCTTTGTTGCATTTGAAAGCCGAATGGAAAGGTGCAAATTAGTTCTCGTGGCGTTGCAGGCCGGGATGATATCAAAGAGTCGAGGGAGGATTTGAGTGTAGGAGCAGGAAGCAGGAAGCAGGAGCAGGAGCAGGAAGGTCATACTGCAGTTGTACAGGGTCTTGGTGAGACCACACCTGGAGTATTGCGTACAATTTTGGTCTCCTAATCTGAGGAAAGACATTCTTGCCGTAGAGAAGAAGATTCACCAGACTGATTCCTGGGATGGCAGGACTTTCATATGAAGAAAGACTGGATAGACTCGGTTTGTACTCGCTAGAATTTAGAAGATTGAGGGGGGATCTTATAGAAACGTACAAAATTCTTAAGGAAACATTTTTCACACAGAGAGAAAACATTTTTCACACAGAGAGTGGTGAATCTCTGGAATTCTCTGCCACAGAAGGTAGTTGAGGCCAGTTCCTTGGCTATATTTAAGAGGGAGTTAGATGTGGCCCTTGTGACTAAAGGGATCAGGGGGTATGGAGAGAAGGCAGGTACAGGATACTGAGTTGGATGATCAGCCATGATCATATTGAATGGCGGTGCAGGCTTGAAGGGCTGAATGGCCTACTCCTGCACCTGTTTTCTATGTTTCTATGTTTCTATGAAGGCAAAGGGCTTCAAAACCAGGGTGATTTCGAAATCAAAGTGTTTGGTGGACAGAAAATCTATGCAGATCGTAATGAAGATAAGTTATGGGGAAATGAAATGATGCAAGATTGCATACAAGCAGTGGGGTTTTGAAAGTAATTAAGTTTATGAAGCACAAAACGTTAACCAAAATATCCTGCTTAAGGAGGAACTGCAGGTGGTGGAAAATCGAAGGTAGACAAAAATGCTGGAGAAACTCAGCGGGTGAGGCAGCATTTATGGAGCAAAGGAAATAGGCGACGTTTCGTGTCGAAACCCTTCTTCAGACTGATGAAGGGTCTCAACCCAAAACGTCGCCTCTTTCCTTCGCTCCATAGATGCTGCCTCACCCACTAAGTTTCTCCAGCGTTTTTGTCAACCAAAATATCCTGGGCACTTTGGCCAAGAACAGAATCGTAATTAATTAAGAACAGATTCAGTCTGGAGAAGAGGCTCGACACTTAAATGTCACCCAGTCCTTTTCTCCAGAGAAGCTGTCTGACCCGCTGAGTTGTGTCTACCCAGCGTTTTGTGTCTACCTTCCTAAACAGGCCTGAGAGCTAACTGCAAAGCCACTGAATTCACAACTAAAAAAAGGCAGAGTGGCGCATAGCAGGTGATAGAGACGGCCGCTGCCTCACAGCTCCAGCGGCCCAGGTTCGATCCTGATCCCAAGTACTGTCTGTGTGGAGTTTGCACGTTTTTCCTGTAACCCGGTTGTTTTTTTTGGGGGTGTTCTGGCTTCCTCTCACGTCAGTATGCTCGTTCGGCATTGACAAGGTGGGTCGAAGGGCTTGTCTCTCGACAATTCGACTAGTCCAAGAACATGCCAGTTTGTAGGTCAATTGCTCGGCATGAAAGTTGCCCCTGGTGTGGAAGGTTGAAAGGTAGAATCTGGGGAGAGTTGAATTGATGGGAATGGAGCGGCTGGGCTTGCATACACTGGAATTTAGAAGGATGAGAGGGAATCTTATTGAAACATGTAAGATTATTAAAGGATTGGACACGCTAGAGGCAGGAAACATGTTCCCGATGTTGAGGGAGTCCAGAACCAGAGGCCGCAGTTTAAGAAAAAGTGGTAGGCCATTTAGAATGGAGATGAGGAAAAACTTTTTCACCCAGAGAGTTGTGCATCTGTGGAATTCTCTGCCTCAGAAGGCAGTGGAGGCCGATTCTCTGAATACTTTCAAGAGAGAGCTATGGGCCTGTCCCACTTAGGCGATTTTTTTAGGCAACTACAGGCGACTAGTTTGTCGCCACATGTTCGTCGGTAGTTGCCGGGAGTAGTCTCCTCAGTTGCGCTAAAAGCCGTGGCGTCTTTCTGGTCGCCGCTAAATTTTCAACACGTGGAAAATTTTTTCGCCGACAGTGGCTTTGACGCCAATGAGCGTAGCTTGACTTCTCCTGACGTGGGTGCTGTCGTAGGTTGTCGCCAGGATGACGTAGGTTGTCGCAGTTTTTTGGGCGACCTGCTACCACTGTGACAGTTACCTAAAAAAATCGCCAGGTGGGACAGGCCCATTAGCGCTCTTAAAGATAGCGGAGTCAAGGGATATGGGGATAAGGCAGGAACTGGGTACTGATTGTGGATGGTCAGCCATGATCACATTGAATGGCGGTGCTGGCTCGAAGGGCCGTATGGCCTACTCCTGCGCCTATTGTCTATGTATCTATGAATGTGGTGAGAATGAAATGAAATTCTTGTAAATGGGTGCCTGATGATCGGAGCAGACACAACGGGTCAAAAGGCCTGTTACAGCATTGTATGATTCTATGGAATGCAAGGGGGGTTGCAGAGATGGCTTGAGTGTCATCTCATGACCACTGACTCCAACATTACAGCAGCATTTCTTCCCCTAATAAACCACACAGTCGTCGATGGGAGGAAGAAGGGCAAATGTCTACCTGTGCTGTCACAAGTCAGCACAGCTGATCCACAGGTAGACAAAAAATCTACCTTCTCTCTGTAGGTGCCGTCTCACCTGTTGAGTTTCTCCAGCAATTTTTGTCCGCATTCAATTTGTTTCCAGCATCCGCAGTTCTTTCTGAAACAGCTCATCCAGAATTCTCTCTGTTCAAACTTTATATGTTATAAGTTTATAGCGAGCCATACAACGGGGAAACAGGCCCTTCGGTCCAACTTGCCCACATGCCAAACGAGATGCCCCGTCTATACTAGTGCCACTTGATCACATTTGACTCATATACCTCTAAACCTTTCCTAATCATATATACCTGTCCTAATGTCTTTGAAATGGTATGATACTTGACCTCAACTACCTCCTCTGGCAGCTCGATCCGTACGTCCACATTGCAACATAGAAAATAGGTGCAGGAGGAGGCCATTCGGCCCTTCAAGCCAGCACCGCCATTCATTGTGATCATGCTGATCGTCCCCAATCAATAACCCGTGCCTGCCTTCTCCCCATATCCCTGGACTCCACTAACCCCTAGAGCTCTATCTAACTCTCTCTTAAATCCATCCAGTGACTTGGCCTCCACTGCCCTCTGTGGCAGGGAATTCCATAAATTCACAACTCTCTGGGTGAAAACGTTTTTTCTCACCTCAGTCTTAAATGACCTCCCCTTTATTCTAAAACTGTGGCCCCTGGTTCTGGACTCGCCCAACACTGGGAACATTTTTCCTGCAACTAGCTTGTCCAGTCCTTTTATAATGTTATATGTTTCTATAAGATATCCCCTCATCCTTCTAAACTCCAGTGAATACAAGCCTAGTCTTTTCAATCTTTCCTCATACGACAGTCCCGCCATCCCAGGGATCAATCTCGTGAACCTACGCTGCACTGCCTCAATCACAAGGCTGCAACATTGGCCTTCATCAGTCAGAGCATTGAGTACAGAGGTTGGGAGGCCATGGTGCAGTCGTACAAGACGTTGGTGAGGTCGTGTTTAGATTATAGTGTTCAGTTCGTGGCACCATGCGATGGGAAAGATGTTGTAAAGCTGGAAAGGGTGCGAGGTTGTAGCCAGGACTAGAGGGTCTGAGCGATAGGGAGGTTGAGCAGGCTGGGACTCTATTCCTTGGGGTGCAGGAGGATGAGGGGGGGGGAGGGGGATCTTATTGAGGTGTATAAAATCAAAGGAATAAATTGGGTAGATGTACAGACTCTCTTGCCTGGAGAAGGTGAATCGAAGACTAGAGGGCAAAGGTTTAAGGTGAAGGGAAAAAGATTTAATAAGAATCTGAGTGGTAGCCTTTTCACACAAAGGGTGGTGGGTGTATGGAAGGAGCTGCCGGAGGTGGTAGTTTGAGGCTGGGACTATCACAACGTTAAAGAAACAGTTAAGACAGGTACATGGATAGGACAGGTGTGGAGGGATATTGACCAACCGTGGGCATTTGGGACAAGTATAGCTGGACATACATGGTGGCCGGTGTGGGCAAGTTGGGCCAAAGGGCCTGTTTCCACAATGTATCACTATGACTCTATGACCCACCAACCTCTGTGTGAAAAAGTTGCCCTCTCTGGTTCCTAGTAAATCTCTCCCCTCTCACCTTAAACATATGTCCGCATGTTCTTGACTTCCTTGCTCTGAGGAAAAGACTGCGGATTTACCCCATCTATTCTCCTCATGATCTTTCGATACCTCTACAAGATCACCCCTCATCCTCCTGCTCCCCAATTAGTCATTTGCTTATTGTCCTGAGTACCGAGGTACAGTGAAAAACTTTAAGGAAGGGAACAAAGAAAATAATCGGACCGGTCCTCATAGGTCAGGCCCTCAAAGTCCAGGCAACATCCACATGATATAATTATTAGGCATGTTCAGTGCGGTTTAGTTTATTGTCCCATGTACCGAGGTACAGTGAAAAGCTTTTGTTGCGTGCTATAGCAAGCCAGCAGAAAGACAATACATGATTACAATCGAGCCATTCACATTGTACAGATACATGATAAGAGAATAATGTTTAGTGCAAGGTAAAGCCAGTAACGTTCGATCAAAGACAGTACGAGAGTCCCCGATGAGGTAAGTGGAGGTTCAAGGCTGCTCCCTGGTTGCGTTATGCCCCTGTCTCACTTAGGAAACCTGAACGGAAACCTCTGGAGACTTTGTGCCCCACCCAAGGTTTCCGTTCCCGGAGGTTCCCGGAGGTTTTTATCAGTCTCCCTACCTGCTTCCACTACCTGCAACCTCCTGCAACCTCCGGGAACCGCATTGAAACCTTGGGTAGGACGCAAAGTCTCCAGAGGTTTCTGTTCAGGTTTCCTAAGTGGGACCGGGGCAATAGGATGGTTAAGTTGCCTGATGACAGCTGGGAAGAAACTGTGTGCTCCATTTAATCCGCGGGGGTTTTAAGTTCATGAATTCATAAGTGATAGGAGCAGAGTTAGGCCATTCGGCCCATCAAGTCCACTCCGCCATTCAATCGTGGCTGACCTATCTCTCCCACCCATTCTCCTGCCTTCTCCCCATTGCCCCATGACTCCTGTACCAATAATACAAGTACTAATCGTACTTTTCTGTTGCATTCTCCGCCCCCAGCAAGTAGTTATTAGGTTAAAGAAATGAAAGCAAAGGCCATCGATGGTAATTTCATGCAGCAGCTCCATGGGAATTTCCCCGACCGGTGTTAATCCGGTGCACCTGCTCTCTGGTTTGTTCAAGGAAATAGCAAGGTGCAAATTTGGCAGAGATAACCTTCACTGGTATGTTTTTCAATTAAATAAAACTCATGCGAGGAAAAATATTTATCAACCCATGCTGCAAAAGGGCACTCCCCAACTGCATTTAGCGTGAAACTAGCTGTGTATTTGATGCAAACTTAAAATGTACAGTATCTTTGATGTAAATATTTGGTATAGTGAAGAGTTACGAGGAGGTTGCCAGGGCTCGTGGGCCTGGGCTGTAGGGAGAGGTTGAGCAGACTGGGACCTCTATTCGTTGGAGAGCAGGAGGATAAGGGATGATATTATAGATAGAAACATAGAAAATAAGTGCAGGAGGGGCCATTCGGCCCTTCGAGCCAGCACCACCATTCATTGTGATCATGGCTGATCGTCCACAATCAATAACCCGTGCCTGCCTTCTCCCCATATCTCTTGACTGCACTAGCCCCTAGAGCTCTATCTAACTCTCTCTTAAATCCATCCAGTGACTTGGCCTCCACTGCCCTATGTGGCAGGGAACTCCACAAATCTCTCGTTGAAAAAGTATTTTTCTCACATCAGTCTTAAATGGCCTCCCCTTTATTCTAAGACTGTGGCCCTTGGTTCTGGACGCCCAACATTGGGAACAGTTTTCCTGCATCTAGCTTGTCCAGTCCTTTTATCATGTTATATGTTTCTATAAGATCCCTCATCCTTGTAAACTCCAGCGAATACAAGCCTAGTCTTTTCAATCTTTCCTCATATGACAGTCCCACCATCCCAGGGATCAATCTCATGAACCTACGCTGCACTGCCTCAATCACAAGGATGTCCTTCCTCAAATTAGGAGACCAAAACTGCACACAATACTCCAGATGTGGTCTCACCAGAGCCCTATACAACTGCAGAAGAACCTCTTTACTCCTATACTGAAATCCTCTTGTTATGAAGGCCAACATTCCATTAGTTTTCTTCACTGCCTGCTGTACCTGCACGCCAACTTTCAGTGACCGGTGTACAAGGACGCCCAGGTCTCGATGCACCTCCCCGTTACCTAACCTAACCCCATTGAGATAATAATCTGCCCCCTTGTTTTTGCCGCCAAAGTGGATAACCTCACATTTATCTATATTATACTGCATCTGCCAAGCATCTGCCCACTAACTCAACCTGTCCAGGTCACCCTGCAACCTACTAACATCCTCTTCACAGTTCACACTGCCACCCAGCTTTGTGTCATCCGCAAACTTGCTAGTGTTGCTCCTAATTCCCTCTTCCAAATCATTAATATATATAGTAAACAGTTGTGGCCCCAACACCGAGCCTTGTGGCACTCCACTCGATGTGTACAAAATCAATGGAGGAATGAATCGGGTAAACGCAGAGTCTCTAGCCCAGAGTAGGGAAACCAGAGGACATAGGTTTAAGGTGAGGGGGAAAAAGTTTTAATAGGAGTCTGAGAGGTTACTTTTTCAAACAAAAGGAGGAGAGTGCATGGAATGAGCTGTCAGTGGAAGTAGTTGAGGCAGGGACTATTGAAGCTTTTAAGATGCTACTAGACCAACTGGGACCCGTTGGGTCCCTGTCACATGGGAGGCCTGGTCCCCCAACTGTGCAACCTGTTTCCCCAACCCAATATAGCACTACTAATCCATAGCCCCCGCGGGAGGCGTGGTCCCCCAAGTCAACCCACTGCCGAGCGTAAGATTCCAGCACTCCCCTGCCCACCCCAGCACTAGTTTAAAAAAAAAAAAATCCAATTGCACTTCCCCAATTGCAATACCAATTAACCCTCCCCTTCCTGTGTTGCCAGCAGCTGGAGTAAGTGTTGTATGATGGCAACATTGTTGCAAATGTCGGGTGGAGGACTGTGATATCCCATTCAGGTGAAAAATTGGTGGAAGCACAGAGTGTTCCTGTATTGCAACTTTGTTGGAAGCTGGTAGGAAGGATTTTAACAGTAAAAAATCTTGTTAAAGTTGGCTTTTTTAAACCTTGAAATATCAATCATTTGTGAAATATAACTTCAAATGTGAAGAAACTTGATACGAATGACCACGGGAAAAAGCTGAGTAAGATCCTGCAACAGATGTTTGCGTTATTGTGTACCGTTTTGACGTAGCTCTTGAGATCACAGACAGACAGACAGTCAAGACTTTTAGTATACAGATTAGGCAGATACATAGATAGGACAGGTTTGGAGGGATATGGGCTAAACTCACGCAGGTGGGACTAGTGCAGATGGGACATATTTGTCGGTGTTGGGCAAGTTGAGCCGAAGGACTTTTTTCCACACTGTATGACTCTATGACACAATACACAATAGGTGCAGGAGTAGGCCATTTGGCCTTTCGAACCAGAACCACCATTCAATGTGATCATGGCTGATCATCCACAATCAGTACCCCATTCCTGCCTTCTTCCCATATCCCCTGACTCCACTATTTTTAAGAGCCCTATCTAGCTCTTTCTTGAAAGCATCCAGAGAACCAGCCTCCACCGCCCTAACCCCCTATAAAATTGGAGTTGCCTGTATTGCCTTCCACAGTTTCAGCAGATCCCATCATACTTTACAGTCAGTTACGTCTCCTTGAAGTGTTATCACTCTTGCAAATTAAGTAGTACTGCCACGAGAGTCAGGAATGTTTAAATGTCATATCTGCCGTCAATAGAACAACGAAATTCTTACTTGCAGCATCAAAAATAGGCCTGTAAACACAATGCACAGAGATAATATAAATATCTGTTAAACCTTTCCCAAACCAGTTGTTGAAATCTATTAGGCCACGTCATCCAACTTGAAACGAATAGTAGGGGCATGACCCAAAACCTCACCCATTCCTTCTCTCCCGAGATGCTGCCTGTCCTGCTTAATTACTCCGGCATTTTGTGTCGATCTTCGGTGTAAACCAGCATCTGCAGTTCCTTCCGACACATTTCGTCAGCTCCATTGCAAAATGTACTTAAGGTATGATAGAACTTCACCTCCTCTCTCTGACGGGAATCCTGCAACACCCTTAAGGGCCTGTCCCACGAGCATGCGACTCCATGCGGCAAGCGCAACCTAACGTGGTCGCTTGAGCCGTACGGCCTCGCGGGGCCAGTCCCACTTCCATCGCCTGAGCCGTATGGAGTTGTGCGGAGCTGGTCCCAACATCGCGCGGGGCTCCGAAAAACTGACCTTGTTCAAAAATTCCGCGCGGCAACGGCCTGCCGGCCCGCAGCCGCCTCAACACCGTACACACCGCCTCGACGGGCATACGCATAGTCTCGACGCAGTATGCAGTGTCTTGACGCCGTACATCACGCGCGAACTTCCCGCGGACTTCGCTCAAACTTCATGTCACTCACTTGACCTCCGTGCGGCTCCCGCTTCTGGTTTGGTTGCACTCGCCGTATGCAGGCGCATGCTTGTAGGACCGGCCCTGTATGGGATCATTCCACCTCTGCGCGGCCCCCGCTTCCAGTTTGGTCGCGCTTGCCGCATGCAGGTCGCATGCTTGTGGGACAGGCCCTTAACTCGCTGCTCCCCCTTTATGAGTCCTCCTGTTCTTCGGCTCTCCAACCCTGTTTTAATCCAGGCTGGCATTGTTTTCTTTGATCTGTCCTTTTCACGCTCTTAAACCCTTCCTTATCCCTAGTTTCCCTCTCCACCTGACTCTCAGTCTCAAGAAGGGTCCCGGCCCGAAACGTCACCCATTCCTTCTCTCTAGAGGTGCTGCTGCCTGTCCCGCTGAGTTGCCCCAGCTTTTTGTGTCTAACTCGCTGGTGAGGCAGAAACTGTTCCTTACCAGGATTTCACGACCATGGGACAACTTCAGTAGAACGGGAATGCGATCGGTTCCTGTAAATTCATGTCTGAGGGGAGAAAAGTTAAAATATAAACATCACAAGGTCAACTCCTTCTTTGAACCTCTTCAATTTTCCGCTGCAAGAAAAGTTGGCGACTGAGATTCAGGAGAATAATAGCCCTGTCCCACTGTACGAGTTCATTCCAAGAGTTCTCCCGAGTTTGCCCTGATTCGAACTCAGAGATTTATGGTAATGGCCGCTCGTAGGTACTCTGGGCTCTCGTGGACATTTTTCAACGTTGAAAAATCTTCACGAGTCTTCCCGAGTAATAATAAATAATAATAAATAACAATAATAATGATAAATAATAATAATGACAATTAATAACAATAATAATAGCAATTAATAATAATATTAACAATTAATAACAACAATAATAATAAACAATAATAATTGATGATAATAACAATAATAACAACAATAATAAATAATAATATTATTATAATATAGTATATAGTATTATTATTGTAATAACAATAATAACAACAATAATAAATAATAATAATATTATTATAATATAGTTTAATATTATTATTATTATTAATTATTATTGTTATTATTATTGTTATTATCATCAATTATTATGAATAATAATAATAATAATATTAAATCATAACGTTATTTGTAAAGCATTTTTCATACAATTGAATGCAACCCAAAGTGATTTCCACAAAAACATACGTCTAAACAAAAATAAAATTTAAAACAGTAAGGACATAAACAGTTAGTAATATAAAAAGCACAGATTTATATAAAACTTAAAAATGAAAAATTGAGAGTGTAAAAGGCCAAACAACAAAAACACTGGTGTCAAATACACAGTCCTATATACTATTTGAGCACACAAGCAGCTTGAAGGTATGTGGAGATAAATACAAGAGAATAAAAGTAATTTTTGCAATGTCATCAGAAGAAGAAAAGTAAGTTAAAAGCTTGATTGTAAAGATAAAGATAAGCTGCCATTTAAAAATGTCAAGTGTGTGTGGGCGTCTGTCATAGTTCTGGGTCGGGTATTCCACAGCTTGGGGGCGTCATTGAGAAAGGTTGCTCCACCAATGTTCTTATTTCTGCGGCATTGAGAGGCTAACAGGCCAGCATCAGAAGACCTCAGCGCTCGAGTAGGGGCATAGGGAAGGCGGGACTCTGTAAAATATGCAGCACCTTTAAAGCCATTTAAAGTCCGAGATTAAGCCATTAAACTCTGAGGGTCTCCAATAAGGTACATAGTAGTTCAGGACCGCTCTCTAATTGTGGTAGGATGTTTCAGTTGCCTGATAACAGCTGAGAAGAAACTGTCTCTGAATCTGGAGGTGTGCGTTTTCACACTTCTACACCTTATGTCCCCGATGGTAGAGGGGAGAGGACGGAGTGGCTGGGCTGCGACTAGTCCTTGATTATGTGTAAGAAGGAACTGCAGATGCTAGTTTAAACCGAAGATAGACGCAGAAAGCTGGAGTAACTCAGCGGGACAGGCAGCATCTCTGGATAGAGGGAATGGGTGGCGTTTCGAGACGAGACCCTTAAGGGTTGTGCATATTTCCATCCTTTGTTATGCTGCTGGCATTGCCGAGGCAGTGTGAGGTAGAAATAGAGTCAATGGAAGAATGGTCTGTACCCGAAAAGCCATCCATTCCTTCTCTCCAGAGATGCTGCCTGTCCCGCTGAGCTACTCCAGCTTTTTGTGTCCATCTTCAATGGATGAAGGTTGGTTTGTGTGATGGTAGGTTAATCCAGTGGATTAGGTATCGTTCTGGGTGGAGACTCTTCTTCGTACTGAGAGTCAGGCGAGAGGAGTGTTCTATGTTCAAAATATTTTGTAAAAATGCCAGGGGAAATTCCTCTTTGTATCTTCAAGGACCACCACCAGGGGGCAGACTGGCTCTTGATTTAATCTTTTAGGACTGAGATGAGAAAAATATTTTTTACACATAGAGTGGTGAACCTGTGGAATTCTCTGCCACAGAATGTAGTTGAGGCCAGTTCATTGGCTATATTTAAGAGGGAGTTAGATGTGGCCCTTGTGGCTAAAGGGATCAGGGGGTATGGAGAGAAGGCAGGTACAGGATACTGAGTTGGATGATCAGCCATGATCATATTGAATGGCGGTGCAGGCTTGAAGGGCTAAATGGCCTTCTTCTGCACCTATTTTCTACATTCTATGTTTCTATATTATTTCTCCGGGATGGGGTAAAAGGGGAAGTACAACAAGGTCTTGTACATCAGTCACTGAAAGTGAGCATCCAGGTACAGCAGGCAGTGATGAAAGCTTATGGCATGTTGGCAGTATTGGGGCAAAGAGGTCCTTCTGCAGTTGTTCAGGGCCCTGGTGAGACCGCACCTGGAATATTGTGTGCGGTTTTGGTCTCCTAATCTAAGGAAGAACATTCTTGCTATTGAGGGAGTGCAGCGTAGGTTCACCAGGTTAATTCCCGGGATGGCGGGACTGTCATATGCTGAGAGAATGGAGCGACTGGGCTTGTATTCACTGGAATTTAGAAGGGTGAGAGGGAATCTTATAGAAACATATAAAATTATTAAGTGGTTGGACATGCTAGATGCAGGAAACATGTTCCCGATGTTGGGTGAGTTACAGAACTGACATGCAGTCACAGGGAGAATGTCAAACTCCACACAGACTGTACTTTATTAAACTTCTTAAAACTGTCTCCTTCTCCCCCCCTTCTCTCTCCCCTTCTCTGTCCCCTTCTCTCTCCCCTTCTCTCCCTCCCTCCCGCATTCTCTAAAGGACTTATCGTGCTCTGTGGCAGCCGTTTACCTTCCTCTTCATCGCACAGACAGCGCTCCTCAGCTGTCCCTGGCCCCCACCTTCGATGTGTGTGTGTGTGTGTGTGTGTGTGTGTGTGTGTGTGTGCGCGCGCGCGTGTGTGTGTGTGTGTGTGTGTGTGTGTGTGTGTGCGCGTGTGTGTGTGTGTGTGTGTGTGTGTGTGTGTGTGTGTGTGTGTGTGTGTGTGTGTGTGTGTGTGTGTGTGTGTGTGTGTGTGTGTGTGTGTGTGTGTGTGTGTGTGTGTGTGTGTGTGTGGTCGGTAGCAAAGATCCTGTAGGATCTTTGGTCATTAGATGCAGCTCACGCTTCGGTCGAGGCTTTCCAGGCGAGTGACCCAAACCTCTGGGGACTCACGGAAACCTTGGGTGGGGCGCAAGGTCACTAGAGGTTTCCGTTCAGGTTTCCTAAGTGGGACCGGGGCATTACAATTCCTTAATTCTATCCATACTGACTCCACATCTGCTGTTTCAATGTCACCCCTTGCAAGGGACTGAATTTCATTCCTCACCAACAGGGCAACCCCACCCCCTCTGCCCACCTGTCTGTCTTTTCGATAGGAGGTATAGCCTTGAATATTCAGTTCCCAGCCCTGGCCCTCTTGCAGCCATGTCTCAGTAATTCCCACAACATCATACTTGCCAGTTTCTAACTGAGCCCCAAGCTCGTCCACTTTATTCCTTATACTTTGCGCATTCATATACAGCACTTTGACCTCCGTATTCACTTCCCCCCTCGCAATTGATCCTGACCTTACTCTGTTGACCATTGTCAAGCTTTCCTTCCCACTAATTCGAGAATCTTTTGTAATTTTTCCTGTAGCCACTTCCCCTTCAACTCCATCTTTATACTCCCAATTTGTCAATCCCTCCCTCCCACTATTTAGTTTAAACCCACACGTGTGGCCCTGGCAAACCTGCCTGCCAGAATGTCGGTCCCCCTCCAGTTACGGTGTAACCCGTCCCTTTTGTGCAGGTCACCCCTATCCCAGAAGAGATCCCAGTGGCCTATAAATCTAAATCCTTGCTCCCTGCACCAGCCTCTCAGCCACACATTCAGATCCCCTATCACCCTGTTCCTGTCCTCACTAGCACGAGGTACTGGAAGCAATCCAGAGATAACCACCCTAGAAGTCCGGCATTTCAGTCTTCTTCCCAACTCTCTGAACTCATGTTGGAGAACCTCCTTCCTCTTCTTCCCGATGTCGTTTGTGCCCACGTGCACAACTACTGCCGGCTGTTCACCTTCTCTCTCTCTCGAATGTTCAGAATTCGGCTCGTGACATCCTGAACCCTGGCACCAGGGAGGCAACAGACCAGCCTTGCATCTCGTCTGCCGCCACAGAATCTCCTGTCCGCTCCTCGGACAAAGGAGTCACCCACCACCAGGACTCTGCCCGATGTCGGTCTCGCCGGTCGAATCCCATCTCCAGGATTGGAGCCACCAACATTCAATGGGAACCATTCAATGTGATAGAAACATAGAAATTAGGTGCAGGAGTAGGCTATTCGGCCCTTCGAGCCTGCACCGCCATTCAATATGATCATGGCTGATCATCCAACTCAGTATCCCGTACCTGCCTTCTCTCCATACCCTCTGATCCCCTTAGCCACAAGGGCCACATCTAACTCCCTCTTAAATATAGCCAATGAACTGGCCTCAACTACCCTCTGTGGCAGAGAGTTCCAGAGATTCACCACTCTCTGTGTTAAAAAAGTTCTTCTCATCTCGGTTTTAAAGGATTTCCCCCTTATCCTTAAGCTGTGACCCCTTGTCCTGGACTTCCCCAACATCGGGAGCAATCTTCCTGCATCTAGCCTGTCCAACCCCTTAAGAATTTTGTAAGTTTCTATAAGATCCCCTCTCAGTCTCCTAAATTCTAGAGAGTATAAACCAAGTCTATCCAGTCTTTCTTCATAAGACAGTCCTGACATCCCAGGAATCAGTCTGGTGAACCTTCTCTGCACTCCCTCTATGGCAAGAATGTCCTTCCTCAGATTTGGAGACCAAAACTGTACGCAATACTCCAGGTGTGGTCTCACCAAGACCCTGTACAACTGCAGTAAAACCTCCCTGCTCCTATACTCAAATCCTTTTGCTATGAAAGCTAACATACCATTCGCTTTCTTCCCTGCCTGCTGCACCTGCATGCCTACTTTCAATGACTGGTGTACCATGACACCCAGGTCTCGCTGCATCTCCCCTTTTCCTAGTCGGCCACCATTTAGATAATAGTCTGCTTTCCTGTTTTTGCCACCAAAATGCATAACCTCACACTTATCCACATTATACTGCATCTGCCAAACATTTGCCCACTCACCCAGCCTATCCAAGTCACCTTGCAGTCTCCTAGCATCCTCCTCACAGCTAACACTGCCCCCCAGCTTCGTGTCATCCGCAAACTTGGAGATATTGCCTTCAATTCCCTCATCCAGATCATTAATATATATTGTAAATAGCTGGGGTCCTAGCACTGAGCCTTGCGGTACCCCACTAGTCACTGCCTGCCATTGTGAAAAGGACCCGTTTACTCCCACTCTTTGCTTCCTGTTTGCCAGCCAGTTCTCTATCCACATCAATACTGAACCCCCAATGCCGTGTGCTTTAAGTTTGTGGCTGATCATCCACAATCAGTTCCCTGCTCCTGCCTTCACCCCATATCCCCTGACTCCGCTATCTTTAAGAGCCCTCTCTTGAAAGTATCCAGAGAACCGGCCTCCACCGCCGTCTGAGGCAGAGAATTCCACAGACTCACAACTCACTGTGTGAAAAAGTGTTTCCTCATCTCCATTCTAAATGCCTTACACCTTATTCTTAAACTGTGGACCCTGGTTCTGGACTCGCCCAACATTATACAGAAAGTACGAGGTGTTGCATTTTTGGAAGTCAAACCAGGGCAGGGCCTACAGTGCATGACAAGCCCCTGGGGGAGTGTTGTAGAACAGGGCGATCTAGGATTGCAAGGTATGTAGCTCCTTGAAAGTGGTGTCACAGATAGATTAGGTGAACAAGCATGCTTTCGGCACATAGGCCTGCATCAGTCAGGATACTGAGTATAGACTACTTTGTCTGAAGAAGGGTCTCGACTCGAAACGTCACGCATTCCTTGTATCACGAGATGCTGCCTGTCCCGCTGAGTTACTCCAACACTTTGTGTCTATCTTCGGTGTAAACCAACATCTGCAGCTCCTTCCGACACATACTGAGTATAGGAGTTGAGATAGGTAGACACAAAATGCTGGAGTAATGCCCCTGTCTCACTTAGGAAACCTGAACGGAAACCTCTGGAGACTTTGCGCCCCACCCAAGGTTTCCGTGCGGTTCTCGCAGGTTCCCGGAGGTTTTTGTCAGTGTCCCTACCCGCTTCCACTACCTGCAACCTCCGGCAACCACCTGCAACCTCCGGGAACCGCACGGAAACCTTGGGTGGGGCGCAAAGTCTCCAGAGGTTTCTGTTCAGGTTTCCTAAGTGGGACAGAGGCATAACTCAGCGGGTGAGGCAGGTTCTATGGAGAGAAGGACCCTTCTTCAGACTGAATCAGTCTGAATTAATCAATTCAGAAGGGCCCCATCCCAAAACGTCGCCCATTCCTTCTCTCCATGTTGAAAAATTCAGCAACATATGACGGGTGCCGGCAGTCGTCTGTAAAGGTTGCGTAAGTGGGACAGGCCCCTTTAAGCTGCAAAAGGGAGCAGAAAATATTTAGTTCAGTTTCAGTTTAGTTTATTGTCACTTGTACCGAGGTACAGTGAAAAGCTTGTTGTTGCGTGCCCAACCAGTCAGCAGAAAGACAATTCATGATTACAATCGATCCAATTACACTGTCTATAGATACATGATAATAGAAGAACATTTAGTGCAAGGTAAAGCCAGCAAGTCCGATCAAGGATAGTCTCAAGGATAGTCTGAGGATATTGCCAGTACGTTAGGGTATGAATTAAAGGGTGAGGTTGGATCAGCTAGGACTATGGTAGAGAAAAGTGTTGGAGAAACTCAGCGGGTGCAGCAGCATCTATGGAGCGAAGGAAATAGGCGACGTTTCGTCCCGAAACGTCGCCTATTTCCTTCGCCCCATAGATGCTGCTGCACCCGCTGAGTTTCTCCAGCACTTTTGTCCACTTATAGTTTTAACACACTGAGCTAAGCTAAATGGCTACTGCACCGCTGAACGACGAACCTTCTGGGCGGGCCCCATGGCCTCAGCATCTCATACCCAGAGGATGGAAGCCAGGCTGGTTTCATCTCATTGCCATTAACGTTCAGCCCAGAGAGCTATATTTAATAGTCTATATCCATCATTCTGAGGAAGGGTTTCGGGACGAAACGTTGCCTATTTCCTTCGCCCCATAGATGCTGCTGCACCCGCTGAGTTTCTCCAGCACTTTTGTCTACCTTCGATTTTCCAGCATCTGCAGTTCCTTCTTAAACACTTCGGCTAGGACTATATTCTTTGGAGAACAGGAGGATGTCGGGTGATCTTACAGAGGTTTTTAAGATCCTGAAGAGAATAGATAGGGTCTTTTCCCCTAAGTAGGGGAATGAAGAACCAGAGGACATAGGTTTAAGGTGAGGGGGAACATTCTTATAGGAAGCCGAGGGTTAACTTTTTCTCTCAGTGGTGGGCATATGCCTGAAGAAGGGTCTCGACACGAAACGTTACCCATTCCTCCTCTTCAGAGAGCTGCCTGTCCCGCTGAGTTGCTCCAGCTTTTTGTGCCTGTCTCAATATTTTCTTATCGAGTCCACATCACAAGTTTAGAAATTGTTCAGCCAGAGCTGAACACACTTCTTGGCATCTGCGTACAATGGCGTCTTGCACTTCTTGTGCGTGGTGGTGGGGGCAAGATTGGTGGAAACCGGGCCGCGACGTGAACGCTCTTTCCTTGACCCCTGTCTCAATATGTGTTGGGTATATAGATACATAGAAAATAGGTGCAGGAGTAGGCCATTCGGCCCTTCGAGCCTGCACCGCCATTCAATATGATCATGGCTGATCATCCAACTCAGTATCCTGTACCTGCCTTCTCTCCATACCCCCGATCCCTTTAACCACAAGGGCCACATCTAACTTCCTCTTAAATATAGCCAATGAACTGGCCTCAACTACTTTCTGTGGCAGAGAATTCCACAGATTCACCACTCACTGTGTGGAAAAAAAAATTCTCATCTCGGTCCTAAAAGACTTCCCCCTTATCCTTGACTGTGACCCCTTGTTCTGGACTTCCCCAACATCGGGAACAATCTTCCTGCATCTAGCCTGTCCAACCCATTAAGAATTTTGTAAGTTACTATAAGATCCCCCTTCAATCTTCTAAATTCTAGCGAGTACAAGCCGAGTCTATCCAGTCTTTCTTCATATGAAAGTCCTGCCATCCCAGGAATCAGTCTGGTGAACCTTCTCTGTACTCCCTCTATGGCAAGAATATATTTTCTCAGATTAGGAGACCAAAACTGTACGCAATACTCCAGGTGTGGTCTCACCAAGACCCTGTACAAATGTAGTAGAACCTCCCTGCTCCTATACTCAAATCCTTTTGCCATCAATGCTAACATACCATTCGCTTTCTTCACTGCCGGCTGCACCTGCATGCCTACTTTCAATGACTGGTGTACCATGACACCCAGGTTTCGTTGCATCTTCCCTTTTCCTAGTCAGCCACAATTCAGATAATAGTCTACTTTCCTGTTTTTGCCACCAAAGTGGATAACCTCACATTTATCCCACTAGTCACTGCCTGCCATTCTGAAAAGGACCCATTCACTCCTACTCTTTGCTTCCTGTCTGCCAGCCAGTTCTCTATCCACATCAATACTGAATTCCCAATGCCGTGTGCTTTAAGTTTGCATACTAATCTCTTATGTGGGACCTTGTCAAAAGCCTTCTGAAAGTTCAGATATATCACATCCACTGGTTCTCCCTTATCCACTCTACTAGTTACATCCTCGAAAAAGTCTATAAGATTCGTCAGACATGATTTACCTTTCATAAATCCATGCTGACTTTGTCCAATGAATTCACCACTTTCCAAATGTGCTGCTATCCCATCTTTAATAACTGACTCCAGCATTTTCCCCACTACCGATGTTAGACTAACTGGTCTGTAATTCCCCGTTTTCTCTCTCCCTCCCTTTTTAATATGGAGCGAGCTGCCGGAGGAGGTAGTCGAGGTAGGTACGACCACAACTTTAGACTGGCACATGTATAGGTAAGGTTTAGAGGGATTTGGGCCAAATGCAGCCAGGTGGGACCAGTGCAGGAGAGCATCTTGGTGGGCATGATCAAGTTGGGCCAAAGGATGTGTTGCTGTATAACTCTATCTTGGACCCTTCAAGTTCAGAGTTATTAAAAATATGAAGAGTCTTGACATGGCCTTGAAGGCCCATTGTTCTGGCGGCAGCACTGGGTTGGAGTTGTGGGAATGGACCTGGCCTTGCGACGGTGTCATTATTCTCCACCTCTGCATAAACCTCAGTTTTATCTGTGCTCTTATAAGCTGCACTGTGTCACATGTGGTCACACTTATTCCCGGGATGGCGGGACTGTCATGTGCTGAGTGAATGGAGCGACTGGGCTTGTATACTCTGGAGTTTAGAAGGATGAGAGGATATCTTATTGAAACATATAAGATTATTAAGGATTTGGACACGCTAGAGGCAAAAAAACATGTTCCCGATTTTGGGGGAGTCCAGAACCAGGGGCCACAGTTTAAGAATAAGGGGTAAGCCATTAAGAACGGAGACACTTTTTCTCACAGAGAGTTGTGAGTTTGTGAAATTGTCAGCCTCAGAGGGCGGTGGAAGCAGGTTCTCTGGATACTTTCAACAGAGAGCTAGATAGGGCTCTTAAACATAGCGGAGTCAGGGGATATGGGGAGAAGGCAGGAACGGGGTACTGATTGGGGATGATCAGCCATGATCACATCGAATGGCGGTGCTGGCCCGAAGGGGCGAATGTCCTACTCCTGCACTTATTGTCTGTTGCCTATCTCTGGAATTCAGCTCTTTAGTCAATATTTAGCACAAGGCTGGGATGAGCCCAGTGATCCGGGCAAA
The DNA here is from genome assembly GCF_028641065.1 of Leucoraja erinaceus. Lineage (NCBI taxonomy): Eukaryota > Metazoa > Chordata > Chondrichthyes > Rajiformes > Rajidae > Leucoraja > Leucoraja erinaceus. The sequence goes on along the minus strand of NC_073383.1, from coordinate 77,846,491 downwards.
CCAGGATTACCTAGACCTTGGTAAGTACCACTAAATAGGACTGTAAAGAACTCCTTCCACCATCTCGGGAGTAGACTGATTGGGCAGAATTTGGTCAGATTGGATTTGTCCTTGAGTTTGTGATTGGGACATGCTCCTGCAATTTTTCACATTGTCGGGAAGATGCCAGTGTTACAACTGCATTGGGTAAGCTTAGCTAGAGGCACAGCTGGTTCTGGAATTTGGGTCTGAAGTACAACTACGCACAGAGGCATGGACATAGAACTGCTGCCTCACAGCGCCAGAGGCGCGGGTTCAATCCTGACTGCGAGTGCTGTCTGCACGGAGTTTGTACGTTCTCCCTGTTACCGCTTGGATTTTCTCCAGTTTAAATTGGCATCATTAGTCAGCACATGCATCGTGGGCTCAATGGCCTCTTCCTATGCTTATACTGTTCTATGATTTATTACAGGCAATAGACAATAGGCGCAAGAGTAGGTCATTCAGCCCTTCGAGCCAGCACCACCATTCAATGTGATCATGGCTGATCATCCCTAATCAGTACACCGTTCCTGTTTTCTCCCCATATCCCCATGACTCCGCTATTTTTTAAGAGCCCTATCTAGCTCTCTCTTGAAAGTATCCAGAGAACCGGCCCCCTCTGAGGCAGAGAATTTCACACTCTAACTCTCTTTGTGAAAAAGTGTTTCCTCGTTTCCGTTCTAAATGGCTTACCCCTTATTGTTAAACTGTGGCCCCTGGTTCTGCACTCCCCCAATATCTGGAACATATTTCCTGCCTCCAAACACTTAATAATGTTTCAATAAGATCCCCTCTCATTCTTCTAATCTCCAGAGTATACAAGCCCAGCCGCTCGATTCTCTCAGCATATGACAGTCCCGCCATCCCGTGAATTAACCTTGTAAACCTACGTTGCACTCCTTCAATAGCAATAATGTCCTTCCTCAAATTTCGAGACCGAAACTGCACATAATACTCCAGGTGTGGTCTCACTAGGGTCGTGTACAACTGCAGAAGGACTTCTTTGCTCCTATACTCAACGCATCTTGTTATGAAGGCCAACATGCCATTCGCTTTCGTCACTGCCTGCTGTACCTGCATGCTTATTTTCATTGACTGATGAACAAGGACCCCCAGATCCCGTTGTACTTCCCTTTTTCCCAACATGAGACCATTTAGATAGTAATCTGCCTCCCTGTTTTTGCTACCAAAGTGGATAAGCTCGCATTTAACCGCATTAAACTGCATCTGCCATTGTTTTTCAATTATATTTGCAATACTTGAAAACAGGGTACTGATCGTGGATGATCAGCCATGATCACATTGACTGGCGGTGCTGGCTCGAAGGGCTGAATGGCCTACTCCTGCACCTATTGTCTATTGTCTATTGACTATCTGGCAATGTTACTGTGCCAATTGTCCAGGGGTTGGAGGGTTTGATGACCTTGAGCAACATTATTTGATGCTGGAATACAATTATTTTGTTGTTTTAATCGGAGTAAAATATTCTGCAAACTTCACAGACATGTGTACTTTTACTCAGTCTGAAGAAGGGACAAGAACCGAAACATCAGGAATTTCTCTCCAGAGATATTGCTTGTCCCGCTGAGTTACACCATTTGCTGTGGAAGACTTTTGCTGAAGAATGGAAGTGGGCAAGTCAACCAACAGATTTATATTGCGTTTAGTTTAGAGACACAGTGTGGAAACAAGCCCATCGGCCCACCTAGTCCCCGCCGGCCCACCAAATCCCTGCCTGGCCCAACAATCACCCCGTACGCTAACACTGTCCTACACACTAGGGGCAAATTACAATTTTTTTTACAACTAGTTCTATCCTACACACTAGTTAACGGCCTGTCACACTTGGCAATTTTTTTCGGCGTCTGCCCGCATCATTGTCTGACGTATCAGGTCGCCAAAATGTCGCCGCGTGATACGGCGTGACGCGTTGTGATGCAGCGTGATGACATAGGACGCGCGGTGTTTTTTCGAAAGTCGCAACGTTTTTTTTGTCGCCGCTGGATTTTGAAATGTTCAAAATCTTTTCCAGACACTGATATGATGCCAAAAAAAAAAATCACCATGTGGGACAGGCTCTTTACAGAGGCCAATTAATCTACAAACCTGCACATCTTTGGAGTGTGGGAGGAAACCAGATCACCTGGAGAAAACCCATGCGGTCACGGGGAGAACATGCAAACTCTGTTCAGGCAGCACCCGAGTTCAGGATGGAACCTGGGCCTCTGGCGATGTGAGGCAGCAGCTCTACCCGACGCTGTGCCGCCACTATTGTGTCTTTCTGCGCCATATCTGACCTCAGGAGCAAACTTGCCTGTAATTGAGCTGAATGGTTTCTCTCTGCCCGGGAAGGAGGCGTCCGGATTTTGGCTCCACGGTGAACAGCCGATTATCCTCTATCCTCATCTCGTGCAGCTCGGTGGGGTTAAATTCACCCGTCTCTGCCCAGTACTCCAGGTCCAGCTGCTGGTCCACTGGGAATAGGAAGGCCCTTGGTAAGGCAATGGGAACAAATGAGAGAGAAAAAGACATAGTCATACAACGTGGACACACACCCTGCCGCCCAACTTTGCACACACCGACCAATGTACCCCATCTACACTAGTCCCACCTGCCTGCGTTTGGCCCATGTCCCTCTAAACCTGGCCTATCCACGTGCCTACTTAAATGTTTGTTAAACAATGTGATAATACCTGCCTCAACTACCTCCTCTGGCAGCTCATTCCATATCCAGGCCAACCATTGTGCAAAAAGTGTTTCCCCACAGGTTCCTATTAAATCTTTCTCACCCTCACCTTACTTAGAAACATAGAAACATAGAAAATAGGTGCAGGAGTAGGCCATTCGGCCCTTCGAGCCTGCACCGCCATTCAATATGATCATGACTAATCATCCAACTCAGTATCCTGTACCTGCCTTCTCTCCATACCCCCTGATCCCTTCAGCCACAAGGGCCACATCTAACTCCTTCTTAAATATAGCCAATGAACTGGCCTCAACTACCTTCTGTGGCAGAGAATTCCAGAGATTCACCACTCTCTGTGTGAAAAATGTTTTCCTCATCTCGGTCCTAAAAGATTTCCCCCTTATCCTTAAACTGTGACCCCTTGTTCTGGACATCCCCAACATCGGGAACAATCTTCCTGCATCTAGCATGTCCAACCCCTTAAGAATTTTGTAAGTTTCTATAAGATGCCCCCTCAATCTTCTAAATTCTAGCGAATACAAGCCGAGTCTATCCAGTCTTTCTTCATATGAAAGTCCTGCCATCCCAGGAATCAGTCTGGTGAACCTTCTCTGTACTCCCTCTATGGCAAGAATGTATTTCCTCAGATTAGGAATGTCCTTCCTCAGATTGGAAGGAACGGGGTACTGATTGTGGATGATCAACCATCATCACATTGAATGGCGGTGCTGGCTCAAAGGACTGAATGGCCTACTGCTGCACCTATTGTCTATCGTCTATTGTCACCCAGGGAAAACCTGTTTCTTCCCTCCCCCTCCAGTTACAGTGCATTCCTTGCTGCAGCTTCACAATTCGCTTGCAGTAAACTGCAACACGAATACCAACGTTCAGTGCCACTGTACTTCCCACTGGGCTTGTAGCCTACCAGTCAACAGGCAAGATCTCCTTGTTCTCCAGCATCAGTAGGACTATGGAAGGATCTGAACACACAGGTGCTGCTCCAAAGTTGAAGTCCACCATGACTGGGGTTGACACAGGCGGGCATCGGCTCGTGCTGCAAAAGATCAATAGAAAAGATCAATAGGTTGAACCTTCCAGGATCGCAATACGTAGCGGTTAGAACAATAGAAAACATAAAACATAGAAAAGTACAGCAAAAGAAACAGGCCCTTTTGGCAGACAATGTGTCTGCAGTGATTATGATGCCAAGATCTGCCCAAATGTCATCCATACGCTTCCATTCCTCGCATGTGTCCCAGGCTGCTCAACCTCCCCTGTAGCCCAGGCATTCGAGTCCTGGTAACATCCTTGTAAATATCTGCCTCTTAAATTCTACTATTGTATCTGTTTCCACCACCATCCCTGTCACCACGTTCCAAGCACCCACGACCCTCTTTGTAAATAACGTGCCCCGCACAGCTCCTTTGAGCTTTGCCCTCTCGCCTTAATGACACAAAGCTGGGTGGCAGTGGGAAGGGGCTGTCCCACTTGGGCGACCAAATTGGCGAGTTTAAAAGAGTTTAGGAGAGTTTGTAAAAATGACATGTTGAAGACCTCCTTCGACTATGTTGAAGACTAGCTTCGACTAGCTACGGGAAAATTGGACACCGAATAGTGGAGAGTGAAGATGACCTCCTTCGATCTCCTTCGACTATGATGAAGGCTATCTACGACTACCTTTGATTACCATCGATTACCTACGACTAACATGCCGACCTACTATGACCTACTACGACTAAACCTACGAGTAAAAATAGTATCCATTTTTTCCATGGCGACCATTTTTTACTCGCGGGCATTTTTTAACATATTGAAAAAAATGCTGCGACCTAGTTGAGGCCTCGAGTACGCGGAGACCACTCTCGAGCATGAAGGAGAGTTACAAAGACCTCCTACGACCTTGTGTCGACCATGCTGCGAGTATGAGTCGAGGGCAAACCCGCCAGAACCCGCGGATTAGGTCACCCAAGTGAGACAGGCCCTTGAGGAAGATGCTATGAGAATTCAGGGTGACTTGGACAGGTTGGGTGAGTGGGCAGATGAATGGCAGATGCAGTTTAATGTGGATAAATGTGAGGTTATCCCCATTAGTAGCAAAAACAGGCAGATTATTATCTAAATGGTGTCAAATTGGGAAAAGGGGAAGTACAACGGGATCTGGGGGTCCTTGTTCATCAGTCAATGAAAGTAAGCATGCAGGTAGAGCAGGCAATGAAGAAAGCGAATGGCATGTTGGCTTTCATAACAAGAGGAGTTGAGTATAGGAGCAAAGAGGTACAACAGTTGTAGGGGCCTAGTGAGACCACACCTTTAGTATTGTGTGCAGTTTTAGTCCCCTAATTTGAGGAAGGATATTATTACTATTGAAGGAGTGCAGCGTAGGTTTACAAGGCTAATTCCAGGGATGGCGGGACTGTCATATGCTGAGAGAATGGAGCAGCTGGGGTTGCATACTCTGGAATTTAGAAGGATGAGAGGATATATTGAGACATACAAGATTATTAAGGGTTTGGACACGCTAGAGGCAGGAGACATGTTCCCGATGTTGGGGGAGGCCAGAACCAGGGGCCACAGTTTAAGAATAAGGGGTAAGCCATTTAGAACGGAGATGAGGAAACACTTCTTCACACAGAGAGCTGTGAGTCTGTGGAATTCTCTGCCTCAGAGGGCGGTGGAGGCTGGTTCTCTGGATACTTTCAAGAGAGAGCTAGATAGGGCTCTTAAAGATAGTGGAGTCAGGGAATATGGGGAGAAGGCAAGAACGGGATACTGATTAGGGATTATCAGCCATGATCACATTGAATGGCTCAAAGGGTCGAATTGGCCTACTCCTGCACCAATTGGCTATTGTCTATTGTCTATTGCTCTAACAAGAATAAGTCTAAATTCTCTGGTCTCTCCTGCCTCTTGGTGCAATTAAATTTAGCCAGTAGGTGGTGAATCTATGCTATTCATTGCTACAGATGGCCAAGTTATTGGGTATTTTTAAAGTGGCGATTGGTAGTTTCTTGATTAGTAAGGTTGTCAAAGTTTATGGGAAGAATAGTGGGGTTGAGAGGGAAAAATAGATCAGCCATGATTGAATTGTTGTGCAGACAAAATGGGCTGAATGGCCTAATTCGGCTCCAATGTCTTATGGTCTTATGGTACATAGTTTAGTTTAGTTTAGAGATACAGCGCGAAAACAGGCCCTTCGGCCCACTTGGTCCGCACCAACCAGTGAACCCCGCTCATCCCCTGTCCCACTTAGGAAACTTGAACGGAAACCTCTGGAGACTTTGCACCCCACCCAAGGTTTCTGTGCGGTTCCCGGAGGTTTTTGTCAATCTCCCTACCTGCTTCCACTACCTGCAACCTCCGGCAACCACCTGCAACCTCCGTTCAGGTTTCCTAAGTGGGGCACTACCCTACACACACTAGGGACAATTCTACACTTATATTAATGAAATTTAAATGAATATTAATTAACCTACAAGCCTGTACGTCTTTGGATTGTGGGAGCAAAAAGAAGGTCTCGGAGAAAACCTACGCGGGTCACGGGGAGAACGCACAAACTCCGCGCAGCCGTAGTCAGGAGCGAACCGGGCTCTCTGGCGCTGTAAGGCAGCAAACCTTCCCGCTGTTCCACCGTGCCGCCCTTTGGCCATGTTTCCGCACCTGTGTCTGGTTGGCACCCGGTACATCAGCTCGCCGTCGGTGGGATCACGTTGGAGGTACTCGTTGAGCAGGTCGAGTGAGAAGAGTCTCCAGAGCTGCTGCTTGCTGATGCCACTTATGCTCCCCAGGCAGCGAGCGTCCGAGATGAATACCATCGGATACACACCATCCGCAGTCACACAACACAAGGGCTTGTCCTCCTTCAGCCCAACATCGTCCAACACTGCAAGCATGATAAAAGAGGGCCATCAGGTGAGAAACATAGAAAATATGTACAGGAGGAGGCCATTTGGCCCTTCAAGCCAGCACCGCCATTCATTATGATCATGGCTGATCATCTACAATCAGTAACCCATGCCTGCCTTCTCCCCGTATCCCTTGATTCCGCTAGCCCCTAAAGTTCTATATAATGCCCCTGTCCCACTTAGGAAACCTGAACGGAAACCTCTGGAGACTTTGCGGTTTCCGTGCGGTTCCCGGAGGTTTTTGTCAGTATCCCTACCTGCTTCCACTACCTGCAACCTCCGGCAACCACCTGCAACCTCAGGGAACTGCACAGAAGCCTTGGGTGGGGCACAAAGTCTCCAGAGGTTTCCGTTCAGGTTTCCTAAGTGGGACAGGGGCATTACTCTCTTTTAAATTCATCCGGTGACTTGGCCTCCACTGCCCTCTGTGGCAGAGAATTCCACAAATTCACAACTCGCTGGGTGAAAAAGTTATTTCTCATCTCAGTTTTAAATGGCCTCTCCTTTATTCTTTCACTGTGGCCCCTGGTTCTGGACTCCCCCAACATTGGAAATTTTGTTCCTGCATCTAGCCTGTCCAGTCCCTTTATAATTCTATATGTTTCTCTATAAGATCCCCTCACATTCTTCTAAATTCCAGTGAATACAAGCCCAGTCTTTCCAATCTTTCCTTATATGACAGTCCCACCATCCTGGGAATTAACCTGGTGAACCTACACAGCGCTGCCTCAATAGCAAGGATGTCCTTCCTCAAATTAGGAGACCAAAACTGCACACAATATTCCAGATGTGGTCTCACCAGGGCCCTGTACAACTGCAGAAGGTTAACGAATAATTGTACGATGCAGGAGACATATTCCCTACTCAAACTCCGGAGGGAGTGAATTCAATGTGATGTTTATTAATCATAGGAGCAGAATTAGAAACATAGAAACATAGAAATTAGGTGCAGGAGTAGGCCATTCGGCCCTTCGAGCCTGCACCGCATTCAATATGATCATGGCTGATCATCCAACTCAGTATCCCGTACCTGCCTTCTCTCCATACCCTCTGATCCCCTTGGCCACAAGGGCCACACCTAACTCCCTCTTAAATATAGCCAATGAACTGGCCTCAACTACCCTCTGTGGCAGAGAGTTCCAGAGATTCACCACTCTCTGTGTGAAAAAAGTTCTTCTCATCTCGGTTTTAAAGGATTTCCCCCTTATCCTTAAGCTGTGACCCCTTGTCCTGGACCTCCCCAACAGCGGGAACAATCTTCCTGCATCTAGCCTGTCCAACCCCTCAAGAATTTTGTAAGTTTCTATAAGATCCCCTCTCAATCTCCTAAATTCTAGAGAGTATAAACCAAGTCTATCCAGTCTTTCTTCATAAGACAGTCCTGACATCCCAGGAATCAGTCTGGTGAACCTTCTCTGCACTCCCTCTATGGCAATAATGTCCTTCCTCAGATTTGGAGACCAAAACTGCATGCAATACTCCAGGTGTGGTCTCATCAAGACCATGTACAACCGCAGTAGAACCTCCCTGCTCCTATACTCAAATCCTCTTGCTATGAAAGCCAACATACCATTCGCTTTCTTTACTGCCTGCTGCACCTGCATGCCTACCTTCAATGACTGGTGCACCATGACACCCAGGTCTCGCTGCATCTCCCTCTTTCCCAATCGGTCACCATTTAGATAATAGTCTGCTTTTTCCCGTTTTTGCCATCAAAATGGATAACCTCACATTTATCCACATTATACTGCATCTGCCAAACATTTGCCCACTCACCCAGCCTATCCAAGTCACCTTGCAGTCTCCTAGCATCCTCCTCACACCTAACACTGCCCCCCAGCTTAGTGTCATCCGCAAACTTGGAGGTATTGCCTTCAATTCCCTCATCTAGATCATTAATATATATTGTAAATAGCTGGGGTCCCAGTACTGAGCCTTGCGGTACCCCACTAGTCCCTGCCTGCCATTGTGAAAAGGACCCGTTTACTCCTACTCTTTGCTTCCTGTTTGCCAGCCAGTTCTCTATCCACATCAATACTGAACCCCCAATGCCGTGTGCTTTAAGTTTGTATACTAATCCCTTATGTGGGACCTTGTCGAAAGCCTTCTGGAAGTCCAGATACACCACATCCACTGGTTCTCCCCTATCCACGCTACTAGTTACATCCTCGAAGAATTCTATAAGATTCGTCAGACATGATTTACCTTTCGTAAATCCATGCTGACTTTGTCCAATGATTTCAACACTTTCCAAATGTGCTGCTATCCCATCTTTAATAACTGACTCTAGCAGTTTCCCCACTACTGATGTTAGACTAACTGGTCTGTAATTCCCCGTTTTCTCTCTCCCTCCCTTCTTAAAAAGTGGGATTACGTTTGCTACCCGCCAATCCTCTGGAACTACTCCAGAATCTAAAGAGTTTTGAAAGATTATTACTAATGCATCCACTATTTCTGGAGCTACTTCCTTAAGTACTCTGGGATGCAGCCTTATAATCTGCCCTCTCTATACCTCTCACCAGTTTAAATACTTCTATCGGGTCATCCCTCATCTTCCGATGATCTGAAGAAGGGTTTCGGCCCGAAACGTTGCCTATTTCCTTCGCTCCATAGATGCTGCTGCACCCGCTGAGTTTCTCAAGCATTTTTGTGTACCTTCGATTTTCCAGCATCTGCAGTTCCTTCTTAAACAAAGTACAGAGTCTTTTGCCCACAGTAGGGGAAATCGAGAACCATCGGGCATAGGTTTAAGGTGAGGTGACTTTATAGCTGGAACTGTTGCGCGCTACTGCTGCGAAGTAATATTCTGTGCTCTGCATCTTCCCCTTTGCTCCACCTATTGTACTTGAGTTTGGCTGGATTGTTTGTATATATGGTATATCTGATCGGTTTGGATAGCATGCAAAAACAAAAAATTTCACTGTACCCCAGTACAGGTGACAATAATAAACATGTACTGAGAAACAGTTCCCAATAAGTAGGCCAAACGTTGCAAAATTAGGCAGACTCTAGTGTGCTGCAACTCTTACCCATAGCAACGGGATTAAGTATCCTTGCTGCTTTTCACATGAATTTGTAGACATCTGTAGATGGTTGAGAGACCATCCCTATTCTACAACCAGGCCTCAGATCCCCAATTTACAACCAGGCCTACAAGATCCCCAGTCTACAACCAGGCCATAGAAGAGAAATTCAACACTTATTCAATGCATAATGGGCCTGTCCCACTTGGCCATTTTTTAGGCAACTGCTGGCGACTGTCATGGTCGTAGCAGGTCGCCGAAAAGCCGGCGACAACCCACGTCATCCTGGCGACAACCTACGACAGCACCCACGACAGGAGAAGTCAAGCTACGCTCATTGGCGGCAAGCCGACAGTTGCCGATTTTTTTTTTCACCATGTTGAAAATTTAGCAGCGACCAGAAAGACGCTCTGAATTTTTTGCGCTACTGAGGAGACTACTCCCGGCAACCGCCGGCGAACATGTGGCGACAAAACTAGTCGCCTGTAGTTGCCTAAAAAAAAATCGCCTATAAGTAAAAGTACCCACCTTTAGTTGACAGAATCTTGGAGGTAATTGTCCATGTGTAACGAACTCTTCGAACAGGCCGGGCGACAAAGGCAAACAAAAGTTTTGACCTCGCAGGAATCGTGCCGTGATCGTACTCCAATTCAAAAGCTAAGGAAACACGCAATTTCACACAAAAACAAATCATAAATTCAACGTACAAAAGTTTATGTTATAGACTAGCCTCAGAATAGTTCAGCATAGGAACAGGATTCAGGGTTTCTAGGTCAGTTTAGTGTCACCATTTTGACCATTCAGTCCGTCAAATCCGATCCACCATTCACTTAGGTCATGGCTGCTCAGTTTTCTTTTTTTTTACCTTTTTACAGGTGCCAAATATATGTTAACATAATACATTCTCTGTACAACTTCATTTTTTATTTTTTTTAAAGAGAGAAATAAGAAAGAAAGAAAAAAAAAAGAAAGAAAGAAAGAAAGAAAGAAAGAAAGAAAGAAAGAAAGAAAGAAAGAAAGAAAGAAAGAAAGAAAGAAAGAAAGAAAGAAAGAAAGAAAGAGATAGTAAAGAATAGAGAAAAGTGTAGTGTGTGTAAAAAAAAAAGGGAAAAGAGATAGTGAGGAAAAGAATAAGATAAGCAAGAATAAACTGGCTGCTCAGTTTTCTTCATCTATTTTTTGTTTCATAATATAATAACCATATAACCATATAACAATTACAGCACGGAAAACAGGCCATCTCGACCCTTCTAGTCTGTGCCGAACACATATTCTCCTCTAGTCCCATATACCTGCGCTCAGACCATAACTTTATAATCCCTGATGGAATTGCTCAACAATAATCCCTTAATCCCACACTCAATAAGCTTTTATGGGAGGATTTTACCACCCTTTCTATGAAGGAGTGCTTCATTACATTACCCTTTGAATTACCTAGTTATAGTTTTAAATTAAACTTCTTTGTTTAAACTTATTAGAGAAAATTGTTTCTCCCCGACAACTTCTTGAATTTACCCAATCGCAAAAATTACTTCTTAGTTTATTAGTTGACGGAAAATGGAAGTCACTGGCTATGTCTAGTGGCCGCTGATCCAGAAGGCAACCAGATTAGATTGCATTTGGTCAGGGTGAGAGGACTAACATCGAGGTGTTGGCGGCCTTTGCTTGAGAACTCCACCGCGATCACCTGCAGTCTTACCATCGAGGAGCCCGCGATCCCTTTGCCAGGAATCGACCTCGGAGCTCCAACCGTGGGCGCTTGCAGACTTAACATCACGGAGCCCCTTGAGAGAGCTTCGATCGCAGCCGGATTGGACTTTTTGAAGATTCGACGTGAAGATGTAAAGATTCCCCCATCACAGTGAGGAATGTGGGGAATCCGCAGTGGTGGGTGTTTATGTTAACTTTTATGGCCTGATAATGGCGAAAAAACGTATACTTAAATTTTGGGAAAATACATCTGCCCCTACTCTTAAAATGTGGATTACAAACATGTATGAGACGCGACATGTTGAAGATATGAGACTTGTCTTAGCAGGAAAATCAGAGCAATTTTCAAAGATATGGATTCCTTTCATTGATTCATTACAAGGATTGTATGGTGCAACACAACTTTGGAATTAAACTGATTTACGGACTGGGTGATGGGTGGGGAGAGAAATGAAGCAGGTATAGCAACACTTTTTTTTCTTTTTTCCGTTTTTGTCCTTTTATTTCTTTAAGTTTTGACTTACTCTTTGGGGAAAAAAAATTTGTGTAGTTGTGTGTCTTGTTGCTTTTTGTATCCATATGGCTGTGTGGTTGTATGGTCACATATCACTGTACCTTAATTGGCACACGTGACAATAAAAGACCTTTGAAAACAATAATATGCAGGTTAGAATCTGAAGTGAAGCCAAATAGGGGTGAGAGCTTGGGAAGAGTAGATAACTTCAGAACTATGGTTCCAAAAAAAACATTTCTCCATTGTCTCATGCCAGGTCTACTGATGACAAGATGAATTTAATTGCCAATATCAATGTTGTAACTATTTGTCACACCAGATAATGTAAGATGGTCAGAGAATTGTACAGCATGGCCCGCCTTGTCCATGCTGCCCAAGTTGACATATTGTGGGCTCCACCTTTCCTTGGGCATCGGTGCCAACTCTGAACCTTACATTCCCTCTCTCTCCGTCCCTCCCCCACTCTAATCATCCTGCTAGTCTCACTGTTCGTATCCCTTCTTTATCACCCCCTCCACAGCCAACAATAGACCATTGTGGGCTCTTTGGCCATCGGTGCCGGCTCTGATGTGTTCTGTACCTCTTTTCATACACTCTAGTTTCCCTCCCCACTGACTCTCAGTCTGAAGAAGGGTCTCGACCTGAAACGTCACCTGTTCCTTTTCTCCAGAGATGCTGCCTGACCCGCTAAGTTACTCCCAGCATTTAGTGTTTATCTTCTCATTTGCCCAGATTTGGCCCCTTCAACCCTTCCTATCCATATATTTGTCGGGGTCGAGGAAAGAGCGTGCACGTCGCGGCCCTGTTCTTGCACCAATCTTTCCACCACCGCGCACAAGAAGCATCAAGACAGACACCATTGTATGCAGATGCCAAGACGTGTGTTCACCTCTGGCTGAACAACTTCTAATCTTCTGTGTGCGAACTCGATAAGAAGAAGAATATATTTGTCCAAATCTCTTTTAAGCAAAATGCTTAAGAGCCTGTCCCACTTTTCCGAGTTATTCACAAATTCTCCCGTGTTTTCAAACTCGTAGAATGTTCGTAACTAGTCCGCAGGAGGCCGTAGGAGTCTGTGGATATATCGTAGCGGCTCGTTATGCCAGCCCTAGGTACTCGAAACATCAGACAAGTCGGGACATTTATTCAGCATGAAGAAAAATGTGGCCCCGAGTACCTTCGGCTGGCATAACGAGCCGCTATGATATATCCACGGACTCCTACGGACTCGTCACAAACGTTTGAAAACTCGGGAGAATTCGTGAACTAACTCAGGAGAATACGTGAATAACTCGGGGAAGTGGGACAGGCCCTTTAGTCTACGACATTTCCAAGGATCTGTTTCTCCTTGGCCTGTAATGGGCAACATCCCATTTCTCCGCACTTACCCATCGGATCATTGACGACAACATCGGGGTCACAGAGTCCTGTGATATCCTGCTTGACGACCAGGGCAAAGTTTAAAGAGCACGGCTCGTTGTTCTGCAGTATCAGGTCGCCGGACTGTGTGTTGCCGATCAGGATGTCCCCCAGGTGCATGTGTTCTTTCTCGGCCTGAAGCAGAAGCGTAAATGGCAACCGTGAGTGACACAATTCACCACCGCAGTAAACAGCTTCGCTAAACCATAGAAATAGAGTTTAGTTTAGTTTAGTTTAGAGATACAGCGTGGAAACGGGCCCGCCGAGTCCGCAACGATCGACAATCCCCGCACACTTAAGGGCCCGTCCCACTTGCACGACCTAATTCACGACCTTTTTTACTCGTGGACATTTTTTATCAGGCTAGAAAAACGCCCCGACCTACTTGATGCCACGAGTACCTACGACTAGCATCACGACCTACCTACGACCTCCTACGACCTCGTGACGACCATGCTGCGAGTATGAGTCAAGGGGAAAACTCGGCAGAGGTCGTGAATTAGGTCGTGAAAGTGGGACAAGCCCTTTACACTATCCCACACACATGCTAGGGACAATTTACGATTACACAAAGCCAATTAACCTACAGACGTGTATTTTTGGAGTGTGGGAGGAAAGCGGAGATCCCGAAGAAAACCCATGCAGGTCACTGGGAGAACGTACAAATTCCATACAGGCAAGCAGCACCCGTAGTCAGGATCAAAAGCGGACGTCTGGCATGGTAAAGCAGCAATATTGAGACGTACAGCAGGCCCTTTGGCTCAACTTGCCTCTGCTGACCAAAATGCCCCATCTACACTAGTCCCATCTGTCCACATTTGGCCCATATCCCTCTAAACCATTCCTATCCATGTACCTGTCCAAATGTCTTTTAAACATTGTTATAGATTTCAGTTGCAAAGGTAAGAGGTACAGAAGTTTGAAACACACACCTCCCGGATTCAGGGCAGACAAAAATGCTGGAGAAACTCAGCGGGTGAGGCAGCATCTATGCAGAGAAGGAATAGTCGATGTTTCAGGTCGAGACCCTTCTTCAAAGGAGACCTCACCCCCAAGTGATGACTGCTAAATCCCCCTCCCTCCAGATTCAGGGATAGTTTCTTGCCAGCTGTTGTCATGCAACTGAACTAGAGAGCAGTCCTGACATCCCATCTACCTCATTGGAGATCTTCGAGCTATCTTTAATCGGACTTTAATGGACTTTACTTTAATAATGCTCCTATTATTAAAATACTAACACTTACTCAAAGTGAAAAAGCCAATGTACAAAATAACACAGTAACATAGAAACATACAAAATAGGTACAGAAGGAGGCCATTCGGCCCTTTGAGCCAGCACCGCTAGCCAATGATCATGGCTGATCATTCACAATCAGTACCCCGTTCTTGCCTTCTCCCCATATCCCCTGATTTCGCTATCTTTAAGAGCTCGATCTAACTCTCTTGAAAGCACCTGCCACCACTGCCTTCTGAGGCCGAGAATTCCACAGATTCCCAACCCTCTGTGTGAAAAAGTTTTTCCTCAACTCTGTTCTAAATGGCTTCCCCTTATTCTTGAACTCTGGCCCCTGGTTCTGGACTCCCCCAACATCGGAAACATGTTTCCTGCCTCTAGCGTGTCCAAACCCTTAATAATCTTTTGTGTTTCTATAAGAAGCCCTCTCATCCTAAATTCCAGAGTATACAAGCCCAGCAGGCTCCATCCCATCAACATATGACAGTCCTGTCATCCCAGGAATTAACTTGGTGAACCTACGCTGCACTCCCTCAATAGGTCCCGATTCATCATGTCACTTACAGTATCCTTGTTTTCAAGAGAAGCCGCGAGACCCGCTGAGTTCCATCTGCAATTCCTTGGTTCTCCATGTTTCTCCAACTAATCTCCGTGCAATTCCAAAATTAACGGGCGGTAAATTCATCACAATCAACGCAGTGAGGAATTGAGGAAGAAACCCTTTGCTTATTTAATGTTGAGAATGTTGAACTCACTCCCATAGGGAGTACCACTGGTAATAAAGGTGTACTTGTAACTTCAGTGCAACGGTTGTGTGGAACTAAATCAAGAGATTTTTTTTAAACCCTCTATCACTTGGTTTGCCTTTACAAAATCAGATTCCCACACCATGCAATAGACCCACAGATTTCGCACTGACAAGTTCCATTTTATTCTCCCCTCATTGTCATCAACTCCCCCCCCCCCGGATTCTACTGCTCACCCACACAGAAGGGACACTTTACAATTGACAATAGACTATAGGCGCAGGAGTAGGCCATTCGGCCCTTCAAGCCATTCAATGTGATCACGGCTGATCATTCCCAATCAGTACCCTGTTCCTGCCTTCTCCCCATATCCCCTGACTCCGCTATCTTCAAGAGCCCTATCTAGCTCTCTCTTGAAAGTATCCAGAGAACCGGCCTCCACCGCCCTCTGAGGCAGAGAATTCCATAAACTCACAACTCTCTGTGTGAAAAAGTGTTTCCTCATTTCCGTTCTAAATGGCTTACCCCTTATTCTTTAAACGGTGGCCCCTGGTTCTGGACTCCCCCAACACCAGGAACAATTACAGTGACCAATTAAGCTGCCAACCAGAAATGGGCACAAAAAACTGGAGTGACTCAGCAGGTCAGGCAGCATCTCTGGAGAACATTTGAAGAAGGGTTTCGGCCCGAAACGTTGCCTATTTCCTTCGCTCCATAGATGCTGCTGCACCCGCTGAGTTTCTCCAGCTTTTTTGTGTAACCCTCTCTGGAGAACAGGCTTAGGAGATGTTTGGTCTGAATTCAGAATCTTGAAGAAGGGTCTCAACGTGAAACGTACCCTAGCCACCAGCCATGTTCTCCAGAGATGCTGCCTGACTGCTGAGTTACTCCAGCACTTCCTGTCCTTTTTGTATATTAACCAGCGTCTGCAATTTTTTGCTTCTACAAACTACCAGCCAACACACAGCAGCGCAGTGGCCTAGCAGTGGAACTACTGCCTTACGGCGCCAGAGACCCGGGTTCAATCCCGATTACAGGTGCTTGGCTGTGCGGAGTTTGTACGTTCTCCCAGTGACCTGCGTGGTTTTTTTCTGAGATCCTCGATTTCCTCCCACACTCCAAAGACTACAACGGTGTCCAGGTTTGTTGGTTAATTGATTGAATGTAAAAATTGTCCCTAGTGTGCGTTGGGTGGTATTAATGTGCCGGGGACCGCTGGTTAGTGTGGACTCAGAGGGCCGAAGGGCCTGTTTCCGCGCTGTATATCTAAACTAAACTAAACCAAACACACCTTTGGAAAGGCAAAGAAATTGGAGCACCCAGAGAAAGCCCACATGGTCATAGGGAAAACACAGAAACACCACACAGGCTGTGCCAGAGGTACTGTTCACCTTACACGTATAACTGGATTACAACTTCAAAAATAAGGATGGTTAAATTTAGCTCTTTTAATAAAACCACATTGACCCAACCAATTTATATTATGGTTTTTCATCTACCCTGCGATCATATCCTTAAAAATATGTTCTAACATTTGCTACACTACTGATGTGGTGCCATGCCCTGTTTAGAAGGATGAGAGGGAATCTTCTTGAAACATGTAAGATTATTAAGGGTTTGGACACGCTAGAGGCAGGAAACATGTTCCCGATGTTGAGGGAGTCCAGAACCAGGGGCCACAGTTTAAGAATAAGGGGTAAGCCATTCAGAACGGAGACGAGGAAACATTTTTTCACACCGAGAGTGGTGAGTCTGTGGAATTCTCTGCCTCAGAGGGTGGTGGAGGCCGGTTCTCTGGATACTTTCAAGAGAGAGCTAGATAAGGCTCTGAAAGATCGCGGAGTCAGGGGGTATGGGGAGAAGGCAGGAATGGGGTACTGATTGGGGATGATGAGCCATGATCACATTGAGTGGCGGTGGTGGCTCAAAGGGCCGAATGGCCTACTCCTGCACCTATTGTCTATTGTCTGTTTGCTTTCTCCCTTCCTTTCTTTAGTGTATTTAGGGTGGCCCAGTGACGCAGCTGGTGGATCCGCTACCTCACAATGTCAGACACTCAGGTTCAATCCTGACCTCAAGTGCTGCCCGCGTGGAGTTTGCACGTTCTGCGTGGGTTTCTTCCAGGTGCTCCGGTTTCCTCCCACATTGCCCAGATATGCATGTTAGCTGGCCTCAGTAAGTTGCCCCCAGCGTGTATGGGAGTGGATGCGAAAGTGGGATGACATAGAAACAGCATGAACATGCGATTTGATTGTCGGCGTGGACTCCGTGGGCTGAAGGGCCAATTTCCATGCTGTATCTCCAAAGTAAACATAGAAAAATAGGTGCAGGAGGAGGCCATACGGCCCTTCGAGCCAGCACCGCCATTTATTGCGATCATGGCTGATCGTCCCCAATCAATAACCCGTGCCTGCCTTCTCCCCATATCCCTTGATTCCACTAGCCCCTAGAGCTCTATCTAACTCTCTCTTAAATCCATCCGGTGATTTGGCCTCCACTGCCCTCTGTGGCAGGGAATTCCATAAATTCACAACCCTCTGGGTGGAAAAGTTTTTTCTCACCTCAGTCTTAAATGGCCTCCCTTTATTCAAAGACTGTGGCACCTGGTTCTGGACTCGCCCAACATTGGGGACATTTTTCCTGCATCTAGCTTGTCCAGTCCTTTTATAATTTTGTAAGTTTCTATAAGATCCCTCTCATCCTTCTAACCTTCTAAACTCCAGTGAATACAAGCCTAGTCTTTTCAATCTTTCCTCAAATGACAGTCCCGCCATCCCCCTCGTGAACCTACGCTGCACTGCCTCAATCACAAGGATGTCCTTCCTCAAATTAGGAGACCAAAACTGTACACAATACTCCAGATGTGGTCTCACCAGAGCCCTATACAAATGCAGAAGAACCTCTTTACTCCGATACTGTAAACCTCCTGTTTGGAAACTAAGCAGCCACTCAGTCTTGCATGGACTGAGGTATCTGTGTTGAGGAACGGAACCTGAGTGGGTTGGAAGGACCCAACCCAATGGGGTCAAAAACAAGATTTTCCGGAACGCTGCCCAGATTAAGGGGTATTAGCTACAAGGAGAGGCGAGACAGACTTGGATTGTTTTCTCTGGCATGCCAGAAGTTGAGGGAGACCTGGTAGAAGTATCTAAAATCATGAGAGGCATAGATGAGGTAGGCAGAAGCTTTATCCCCAGAATCCCCAAGGCGGTCACGGTGGCGCAGCGGTAGAGTTGCTGCCTTACAGCGAATGCAGCGCTGGAGACCCAGGTTCGATCCCAACTACGGGTGCTTGTCAGTACGGAGTTTGCACGTTCCCCCCGTGACCTGCGTGGGTTTTCCCCGAGATCTTCGGTTTCCTCCCACACTCCAAAGACGTACATGTTTGAAGGTAAAATTGGCTTGGTAAAATGTAAAAATTGGATAGCGTTCTCGGGAAACGCCATAACTCTTGGACATTTTTCCACAGTGTTGAAAAACTTCACGAGTTACCGCGTTTCCCCGAGTACCTGCCGCTAGCATTACGAGCCGCTACGGGACATCCACGAGGTCCTACGTACCCGCTACGTACATACCACGAGTTTGATTTTTATTTAAACTCGGGAGAGCTCTTGGGTGAACTCGCATCGTGGGACAGGGGCTTTAAATGTGCGGGGAGATCGCTGGTCGGCACGGACCCGGTGGGCCGAAGGGCTTGTCTCCGCGCTGTATCTCTAAACTAAACTAAACTAAACCGAATAATATAATACCACAAAGCATGGGGTTAAGGTGAGAGGGGCAAAGTTTAAAGAAAATGTTTGGAGCGGCTAGCGTTAGACAATAGACAATAGGTGCAGGTGTACGCCATTCGGCCCTTCGAGCCAGCACCGCCATTCAATGTAATCATGGCTGATCATCCACAATCAGTACCCCGTTCCTGCCTTCTCCCCATATCCCCTGACTCCGCTATCTTTAAGAGCCCTATCTAGCTCTCTCTTGAAAGCATCCAGAGAACCAGCCTCCACCGCCCTCTGAGGCAGAGAATTCCACAGACCTGCTACCTTCCTAATCTCAGCACCACTCTAGAATTTAAGAAATTCTCAAGATAAATACTTATGCATTCATTATTTCCCTTGCCACATTTTTAAAAGATTTTAAATATATTCCATGAAATCCAGGAGACTGCTAGTTTTCTCCAAAACTATTTATTTACTAATTGAACTTATTTAATTTCCATGTTTTCAGAGACTCACATCGCACCATGACTGCACGTTTTGTGTTACTTGTCGGCCAGTCTACCCCGTTTAGATGTAAACCATCTAACTGGACTTCTCTGAAGAAGCACAGGGGGATTTCTCAGTCTCCTGGGCCAATGTTTCTTCATCAACAACATCATTAAAAAAGTGCCATGAGGACACAATGGGGACACAAGAGACTGCAGCCGCTGGAATTTGGAGCAAAGAAATAAACTGCCGGAGGAACTCATCAGGGTGAGTGATTCTTGCTATTGAGGGAGTGCAGTGTAGGTTCCACCAGGTTAATTCCCGGATGGCGGGACTGTCATATGTTGAAAGAATGGAGCGACGGGAAACATGTTCCCGATGTTGGGGGAGTCCATAACTAGGCAGCGCAGTTTAAGAATAAGCGGTAAGCCATTTAGAACGGCAGATGAGGACAAACCTTTTCACACAGACAGTGGTGAGTCTGTGGAATTCTCGGCCTCAGAAAGTGGTGGAGGCCGGTTCTCTGGATACTTTCAAGAGAGAGCTAGATAGAGCTCTTCAAGATTGCAGAGTCAGGGGATATGGGGAGAAGGCAGGAACGGGGTACTGATTTTCGATGATCAGCCATGATCACATTGAATAGCAGTGCTGGCTCGAAGGGCCGAATGGCCTACTCCTGCACCTATTGTCTATTGTCTGTCTATCTGCAGTCCAGATAGAGTCATAGAGTTATGCAGCATGGAAACAGGCCCTTCAAAACAACTCATCCGAGCGAGAGGCCTCACCAAACTAGTCCCATATGCCATGTTGGTCGGCCCGGGTACACAGTGGTAGAGTTGCTGCCATACAGCGCCAGAGGCCCGGGTCCCAGGTTCGATCCTGACTACGGATGCCATCAATACGGAGTTTGTACGTTCTCCCTGTGACCACGCAGGTTTATACACCTCTATAGGATCACCCCTCAGTAGGGTTGCCAACTGTTCCGTATTAGTCGGGACATCCCGTATATTGGGCTAAATTGGTTTGTCCCATACGGGACCGCCCTTGTCCCGTATTTGACTGCCACTACTCGGGTCGAGTGGACTGTCGGGTCGGATTGCCGCATCCGGCCCCGCCTCACCCGTCCCGACGTAGCGCAGCCCATGGAGTGCAGCAGCAGCTCCTCGCCTGTGGGCACGTTGGTCGGCCAGCTGCCCGACCTTCGGACCTTCGCTTACCGCCGACACTGCCACCACCCCTCCTTCTCATGGCCGATCATCGGCTCATGAGTTGGACGGGGCACCGGACTTTGCGCGCGACATCGCGCAGCCCGGGCCACAACTCCTCAGCTGGGCTTTGTGTGCAGTCCAGCACCCGGGCCGACTCATCATTCACCCAGCCACTGCCAAGTCGGTCAACGAATTGCCGTCGGCAACAAATTTTCACCTTTTGTCCCTTATTTGGGAATGAGAAAGTTGGCGAACCCTACCCCTCAGCCTCCTGCACTCCAAGGAATCAAGTCCTAGCCTACTGAACCTCTCCCTACAGTTCAGGTTCCTGAGTCCTGACAAAACACTTGTAAATATTCTCTGCACTCTTTCCTACAAATGTGGCCTTACCAACATCTTCTACACATGTAACATAACGTCCCAACCTCTATACTCAACATATTAACTGATGAAGGCCAATGCACCAAAATGTACCAAGGTATCAGTTTACCACCTATCCACCTGCAACCTCACATTCAGGGAACTATCTACCTGTACTCCTGGGTCCCTCTCCTCTGCCGATGAAGAGTCTTGATCCAAAATATTGATCCATACATGTCCTTCCACAGACACTGCCTGGCTCAATCAGGATAGGAGCAGAATTAGGCTATTTGGCCCATCATCTACTCTGCCATTCAATCATGGCTGGTTTATCTCTCCCTCCTAACCCCATTCTCCTGCCTTCTATCCCATAACCTCTAAGACACCCATACTAATTAAGAATCTATCTATCTCTGCCTTAAATATATCCACTGACGACCTCCACAGCCTTCTGTGGCAAATAACTCCACAGATTCACCACCCTCTGACTAAAGAAATCCCTCCTCATCTTCCTAAAAGAAGGTCCTTTAATTCTGAGGCTATGGCCTCTAGTCCTAGACTCTCCCACTAGTGGAAACATTGTCTCCACATCCACTCTATCCAAGCCTTTTCACTATTCTGTACGTTTAAATGAGGTGCCCTCCTCAAAAGGACTGGACAAGCTAGATGCAGGAAAAATGTTCCCAATGTTGTCGAGTCCAGAACCAGGGGCCACAGTCTTAGAAATAAAGGTGAGGTCATTTAAGACTATGGTGAGAAAAAACGTTTTCTCCCATAGAGTTGTGAATTGATGGAATTCCCTGCCACAGAGGCTAAAATCACTGGATGGATTTAAGAGAGAGTTAGATAGAGCTCTAGGGGCTTGTGGAGTCAAGGGATATGGGGAGAAGGCAGGCGCGGGTTATTGATAGGGGACGATCAGCCATGATCACAATGAATGGCGGTGCTGGCTCGAAGGGCCGAATGGCCTCCTCCTGCACCTATTTTCTATGTTTCTATTCTTCTAAACTCCAGCGAGTACAGGCCCAGTGCTGTCAAACGCTCATCATAGGTTAACCCACTCATTCCTGGGATCATTCTTGTAAACCACCTCTGGACCCTCTCTAGAGCCAGCACATCCTTCCTCAGATATGGCGCCCAAAATTGCTCACAATATTCCAAATGCAGCCTGACCAGCGCCTTATAGAGCCTCAGCATTGAATGTTGGAGTAACTCAGCGGAACAGGCAGCATCTGTGGATAGAAGGAATGGGTGACGTTTCCGGATCGAGACCCTTCTTCAGACAGGTGAGACTCACATATATCGTTATCATAATGCTGTTGGTGGCAAATGCCCTGGGTGTCGAATCTTCTTTGACCCAACAGTAACTACACTTATATAAATTACTAATTTGGTTGTCGAGTATCTTTGCTGCGAAGGAAGAATGTTTTGAGAAGTGGTAAACATGCGGAAACTAATTAGAAGCAATTATTCCAAAACAAGTAAATCGGCACAAACATGACTGTTTCTTTGTTTCCTGTGGTCTCACCATAATTTTGCCCACTGTTCCTTCACCAATAACCCTGAGGGTGAAACGGATTTTCTTCCCTTGCTCCGTACAGTGTGGCCCTTTCACTCCCCATACATAAATGTGAGGCTTCAGAAAATACTTCTGTTGTTCTTGCGGGAAGAAAGCCCATGATTGTGCCTGTAAAAAGACCACAGTGCGTTGTTTGTTAAAACCCATGATAGTTTAGTATAGTTTGGTCTATTATTATAACCATATAACCATTTAACAATGAAACAGGCCATCTCGGCCCTTCTAGTCCGTGCCGAACACTTAAGGGTCTGTCCCACCAGCATGCAACTGCATGCGGCGAGCACGACCTAACGTGGTCACTTGAGCCGCGGGGCCGGTCCCACTTCGATCGCCAGAGCCGTATGGAGTTGTGCGGAGCTGGTCCTGACATCGCGCGGGGCTCCGAAAAACTGACACTGTCCAAAAATTCTGCGCGGCAACGGCCTGCCGGCCCGAAGCCGCATTGAGGCCGTACGCACCGCCTCGACGGGCGTGCGCAGCATCTCGACGCCGTACGCAGCGTCTTGACGCCGTATGCCTAGCACGTGGCGTTGCGTGATGACATCATCGCCTGTCGTGCCGTTGCGTGATGACGTAACCGCCCGTGTGCCGTGCGACGTCCAAATTCAGTCGGCCCGCCTCCTGCCCAGCTGATTGGTGAGTATGATGTCGGGACCAGCCCCGCACAACTCCAGACGGCTCCGTGGTTGGAAGTGGGACCAGTCCCGCGAGGCCGTACGCCTCAAGCCACCACGTTTGGTGTTACAGGCCCTTACACGTGTTACAGGCCCTTTATTCTCAGCTAGTCCCATCTACCTGCACTCAGACCATAACATAGAAACATAGAAATTAGGTGCAGGAGTAGGCCATTCGGCCCTTCAAGCCTGCACCGCCATTCAATATGATCATGGCTGATCATCCAACTCAGTATCCCGTACCTGCCTTCTCTCCATACCCCCTGATCCCCTTAGATAATAGTCTGCTTTCCCGTTTTTGCCACCAAAATGGATAACCTCACATTTATCCACATTATACTGCATCTGCCAAACATTTGCCCACTCACCCAACCTATCCAAGTCACCTTGCAGTCTCCTAGCATCCTCCTCACAGCTAACACTGCCCCCCAGCTTAGTGTCATCCGCAAACTTGGAGATATTGCCTTCAATTCCCTCCTCCAGATCATTAATATATATTGTAAATAGCTGGGGTCCCAGCACTGAGCCTTGCGGTACCCCACTAGTCACTGCCTGCCATTGTGAAAAGGACCGTTTACTCCTACTCTTTGCTTCCTGTTTGCCAGCCAGTTCTCTATCCACATCAATACTGAACCCCCAATGCCTTGTGCTTTAACCCTCCATTCCTTTCCCATCCATATACCTATCCAATTTATTTTTAAATGATAAAATCGAACCTGCCTCCACTACTTCCACTGGAAGCTCATTCCACACAGCTACCACTCTCTGAGTAAAGAAGTTCCCCCTCATGTTACCCCTAAACTTCTGTCCCTTAATTCTCAAATCATGTCCTCTTGTTTGAATCTTCCCTACTCTCAATGGAAAAAGCTTATCCACGTCAACTCTGTCTATCCCTCTCATCATTTTAAAAACCTCTATCAAGTCCCCCCTTAACCTTCTGCGCTCCAAAGAATAAAGACCTAACTTGTTCAACCTTTCTCTGTAACCTAGGTGCTGAAACCCAGGCAACATTCTAGTAAATCTCCTCTGTACTCTCTCTATTTTGTTGACATCTTTCCTATAATTTGGCGAAAGATGTCAACAAAATAGAGAGAGTTGCGTGTTATGTGTATCGTGTGTACACATTGTTATGTGTACCGAGGTTGCGTGCATTTCATGATTACAATCAAACCGCCCACAGTGTATTGATACAGGTAAAGGGAATAATAGCGAGTGCAATCAGTACCCCGTTCCTGCCTTCTCCCCCATATTCCCTGACTCCGCTGGAGGGGAGGGGGGAATTAAAAGGAAAAATGGGATTCGGAGATGGAAGATGAGCATGTGGAGAGGGGGAAAGGTGTAGGGTGACTAGGGTTGGTGGGTGATGGTGGGAGAAATGTGTGCGCACCTGGGTGGGAAGCAAGGTAAAGAGGGGGGTTGTTTTGGGGTGGGGGGGGGGCAATGACATTGGAGAAACCCCCCCCCCACCTCTTTTGTAGACCTCACAGTGTTGCTGCATTTACCCACATCACTGGCAGCATAGAGACGCAGCGGTAGAGTTGCTGCCTTACAGCGCCAAAGACCCGGCTTCTGTCTGTGTGGAGCTTGTACGTTCCCACCGTGACCTGCGTGGGTTTTCTCCGGGATCTTCGGTTCCAGCCCATATTCCAAAGACTTACTGGTTTGTCGGCTAAATGTTTAAGAAGGAACTGCAGATGCTGGAAAGATCGAAGGTAGATAAAAATGCTGGAGAAACTCAGCGGGTGAGGCAGCATCGGGACCCGAAACGTCACCTATTCCTTCGCTCCATAGATGCTGCCTCCCTCACCCGCTGAGTTTCTCCAGCATTTCGAGACCCGAAACGTCACCTATTCCTTCGCTCCATAGATACTGCCTGCCTCACCCGCTGAGTTTCTCCAGCATTTTTATCTACCTTCTGGTTTGTAGGCTAATTGGCTTGGTGGAATTGTAAATTGTCCCTAGTGTGTGCAGGACGGTGTCAGTGTGTGGGTTAAATGGAAAAAATGTATGGAACAATACATTTGTTTAAGAAAGAACTGCAGATGCTGGAAAATCGAAGGGACAAAAGTTCAGGGGTAACATGAGGGGGAACTTCTTTACTCAGTGAGTGGTAGCTGTGTGGAATGAGCTTCCAGTGGAAGTGGTGGAGGCAGGTTCGTTTTTATTATTTAAAAATAAATTGGATAGGTATATGGACGGGAAAGGAATGGAGGGTTATGGTCTGAGTGCAGGTAGATGGGAGTAGGTGAGAGTAAGTGTTCGGCATGGACTAGAAGGGCCGAGATGGCCTGTTTCCATGCTGTAATTGTTATATGGTTAGACAAAATTGCTGGAGAAACTCAGCGGGTAAGGCAGCATCTATGGAGTGAAGGAATAGGTGACGTTTCGGGCCAAAGCCCTTGCCCCTATTTCCTTCGCTCCACAGATGCTGCCTCACCCGCTGAGTTTCTCCGGAACAATATATGTTTTGTTTTTATACAACAGAAAAAGCGATGTGGGTCTCACCAAAGATTCATTGGCCTGGATGATGCCGAAGGTTGGTTTGACGGTCAGAATCTTGGAGCCAGCCATTGGTAGCTTCCACTGAAAGTACAGTGGCATCCGCGTGGCGTTGGTGATGAAGTAGGACCGCTCCGACAGGGTGCCTATGCACGTGGGCTTAAAGTACAGATACCCATTTCCATCCAGAGTCACGAGCGGCTTTTCAACCATGCAAAATAACCTGAGGTCCTACAGCGAGAGAATAGAAAAGGTGAGTAGCATATTGCACTCTCTGACAAACAAGAACTGTTTGAATGAATGAGTTTATTGGCCAAGTATTCACATACAAGGAATTTGCCTCGCTGCTCCGCACGCCAATGACAACGACATAGAGTGACAGTTACGAATGACACATGAAACATTAAACATTAATAATAAATCATTATTGATTAAACATATGCATTAAATAAAATACCAGAGCAAAAGGAGACTACAGATTTTTGGTTATTGAGTAGAGCTACTACTCGTGGAACAAAGCTGTTTTTATAGAAACATAGAAAATAGGTGCAGGAGTAGGCCATTCGGCTCTTCGAGCCTGCACCGCCATTCAATATGATCATGGCTGATCATCCAACTCAGTATCCTGAACCTGCCTTCTCTCCATACCCCCTGATCCCTTTGGCCACAAGGGCCACATCTAACTCCCTCTTAAATATAGCCAATGAACTGGCCTCAACTGCCCTCTGTGGCAGAGAATTCCACAGATTCACCACTCTCTGTGTGAATTTTATTTTTCTAATCTCGGTCCTAAAAGATTTCCCCCTTATCTGCAAATTGTGACCCCTTGTTCTGGACTTCCCCAACATCGGGAACAATCTTCCTGCATCTAGCCTGTCCAACCCCTTAAGACTTTTGTAAGTTTCTATTCCCCCCTCAATCTTCTAAATTCTAGTGAGTACAAGCCGAGTTTATCCAGTCTGTCTTCGTATGAAAGTCCTGCCATCCCAGGAATCAGTCTGGTGAACCGTCTCTGTACTCCCTCTATGGCAAGAATGTCTTTCCTCAGATTAGGAGACCAAAACTGTACAAACTGTATGTGGCAGCTGTGGCAGCTTTGACAGTCGAGAGTCGCCTTCCAGAGGGAAGTGATTCAAAGAGTTTGTGGCCAGGATGAGAGAGGTCAGAGATGATCTTGCCGGCTCACTTCCTGGCCCTTGCAGTGTACAGTTTGTGTGACTAATAATGATTTTCAACCACTCTAGTAGTTTAGGCTCCATGTTGCAGAAGCAAACACAAGCATCCTGGTGTTTAAGAAGGAACTGCAGATGCTGGAAAATCGAGGGTACACAAAAAAGCTGGAGAAACTCAGCGGGTGCAGCAGCACCTATGGAGCGACGGAAATAGGCAACTGAAGAAGGGTTTCGGCCCATAACGTTGCCTATTTCCTTCGATCCATAGATGCTGCTGCACCCGCTGAGTTACTCCAGCTTTTTTGTGTGCCCACAAGGACCCTGGTCATGGTTTTACACAGAGGGTGGTGGAAGCTGCCACACACTGCCAGGGGTGATGGAGGAGGCAGCAATGATAGTAGGACCATATGACACAGGAGCAGAATGAGGCCAATCTGCCCATCAAGTCTGCTCCACCATTCAATCATGGCTGATCTATTTATCCCTTTCAACCCCATTCTCCTGCCTTCTCCCCGTAACGTTACTAATCAAGAATCTGCAAGATGCAGGGTGACTTGGACAGGTTGGCTGAGTGGGCAGTTGCCTGGCAGATGCAGTATAATGTGGATAAATGTGAGGTTATCCACTTTGGTGGCAAGAACAGGAAGGCAGGTTATTATCTGAATGGTGTCAGTTTAGGAAAAGGGGAAGTACATCGAGACCTGGTTGGCCTTGTATATAAGCCACTGAAAGTAAGCATGCAAGTACAGCAAGGCAGTGATGGAAGCTAATGGCATGTTGGCCTTCACAACAAGGGGAGTTAAGTGTAGGAACAAAGAGGCCCTTCTGCAGTTGTACAGAGCCCTGGTGAGACCACACCTGGATTATTGTGTGCAGTTTTAGGACTGTAATGAAAGAATGGAGCAACTGGGCTTGTATTCACTGGAATTTAGGAAGATGAGAGGGGATCTTATAGAAACATATACAATTATTAAGGTATTGGACACGATAGATGCAAGAAACATGTTTCCAATGTAGGGAGCGTCCAGAACCAGGGACTATAGTTTAAGAATAAGGGGTATGCCATTTACAACTGAGATGTGGAAAATCTTTTTCACACAGAGCTGTGAATTTGTGGAATTCTCTGCCTCAGAAGGCAGTGGAGGCAGATTCACAAGATGCATTCAAAAGAGAGTTAGATTAAACTCTTAGGGCTAGCGGAATCAAGGGATATGGGGAGAAGGCAGGAACGGTGTACTGATTGTGGATGATCAGCCGTGATCACGTTGAATTGTGGTGCTGGCTCGAAGGGCCGAATGGCCTACTCCAGCACCTATTGTCTATGTGTCTATGTATAATCTCCGTCTTCCCATCTTCCTATGTATGTACCCGTCAAAATGTTTCTTAAATGTTGTGATAGTAACGGCCTCAACTTCCTCCTCTGGCCCGTTCTACATACCAACTACCCTTTGTGTAAAAAGGTCGCCCCTCAGGTTCCCACTAAGCCTTGCTCTCCTCACCTTAAACTTATGTCCTTGACATAATCTTGACGACCTATGGTCCTTGATTCTTGATTCTTTATTCCCTTACTCTGGGTAAAAGACTGTGTATTTATCCTATCTAATCCACTCAAGATCTTATACATCCTTTAAGTATGAGGTGTGGGCTGTTGGGCCTGTTCTTCGAATGTAGGAAACATGTTCCCGATGTTGGGGGAGTCCAGAACCAGGGGCCACAGTTTAAGAATAAGGGGTGAGCAGTTTAGAATGGAGATGAGGAAACACTTTTTCACACAGAGAGTTGTGAGTCTGTGGAATTCACTTCCTCCGAGGGCGGTGAAGGCAGGCTCTCTGGATGCTTTCAAGAGAGAGCTAGATAGGGCTCTTAAAAATAGCGGAGTCAGGGCCGGTTTTCTGGATACTGTCAGGAGAGAGCTAGATAGGGGTCTTGAAGATAGCAGAGTAAAGGGATATGGGGAGAAGGCAGGAATGGGGTACTGATCGTGGATGATCAGCCATGATCACGTTGAATGGCGGTGCTGGCTTGAAGGGCCAAATGGCCTACACCTGCAACAAGTGTCTATTGTCTATTTGCTATCCACTAGGTACAGGCTGTTTGATCCACACCATGCACACTTTAAGGGCGGTCACAGTGGCACAGCCGTAGAGTCGCTGCCTTACAGTGCTTAAAGCGCCGTAGACCCGGGTTCAATCCCGACTACGGGTGCTGTCTGTACGGAGTTTGTACGTTCTCCCGTGGCCGGCGTGGATTTTCTCCGAGATCTTCGGTTTCCTCCCATACTCCAAAGACATTGAAACATAGAAACATAGAAAATAGGTGCAGGAGTAGGCCATTTGGCCCATCGAGCCTGTACTGCCATTCAATATGATCATGGCTGATCATTCAACTCAGTATCTTGTACCTGCCTTCTCTCCATACCCCCTGATATCTTTAGCCACAAGGGTCACATCTAACTCCCTCTTAAATATAGCCAATGAACTGGCCTCAACTACCGTCTGTAGCAGAGAATTCCAGAGATTCACCACTCTCTATGTGAAAAATGTTTTTCTCATCTCGGTCCTAAAAGATTTCCCCCTTATCCTTAAACTGTGACCCCTTGTTCTGGACTTCCCCAACATCGGGAACAATCTTCCTGCATCTAGCCTGTCCAACCCCTTAAGAATTTTGTAAGTTTCTATAAGATCCCCCCTCAATCTTCTAAATTCTAGCGAGTACAAGCCGAGTCTATCAAGTCTTCCTTCATATGAAAGTCCTGACATCCCAGGAATCAGTCTGGTGAACCTTCTCTGTGCTCCCTCTATGGCAAGAATGTCTTTCCTCAGATTAGGAGACCAAAACTGTACGCAATACTCCAGGTGTGGTCTTACCAAGACCCTGTACAACTGCAGTAGAACCTCCCTGCTCCTATACTCAAATCCTTTTGCTATGATAGACGTACAGGTATGTAAGTAAATTAGCTTGGTATAAGTGTAAATTGTCCCTAGTGGGTGTAGGATAATGTTAATATGCGGGGATTGCTGGTCGGTGCGGTCTCGGTGGGCCGAAGGGCCTGTTTCCACACTGTATCTCCAAACTAAACTAAACTAAATGCTAAAATGTCAAAGGTGTCAGGCATCACAAATTTTGGATCCAGCTTCAAAATTAAGGGAAGTTACTGAACCAGCAACCTCTGCATATTGCAAGAAATAAGGCAGCATGGTGGTGCAGCGGTAGAGTTGCTGCCTTGACTACGAGTGCTTGTGTGTACAGAGCTTGTATGTTCTCCCTGTGACCGCGTGGATTTTTACCGGGTGCTCCGGATTCCTCTCACACTCCAAAGATATACAGGTTTTTTATGTGTAATTGGCTTGGCATAACTGTAAATTGTCCCTAGTGTGTAAAGGGCCTGTCCCACTTGGGCGTTATTTGCGTGTCATTTATGCGACATCATTGCGCGTGCATGGCGTGCGGCGTGACGTGGTGGGGTGGGCAGTGACGCGCAGTAGCGCGCGGCGCCCCAGGATTTTGGGATTCTCAGAATCCTCGCGCGCCATCTGCGTGCCGTGCAAATGACACCCAATGACACCCAAATGGAACAGGCCCTTAAGCTGTAAGGAACAGGCCTGTTAGCTGTGAGGAGGATGCTAGGAGGCTGCAAGGTGGGCAAATGCATGGTAGATGCAGTATAATATGGATAAATGTGAGGTTATCCACTTTGGCGGCAAAAACAGGAAAGTAGACTACTATCTGAATGGTCGCCGATTAGGAAAAGGGGAGATGCAATGAGACCTGGTTGTCATGGTACACCATGGTACACCAGTCATTGAAAGTAGGCATGCAGGTGCAGCAGGCAGTGAAGAAAGAGAATGGTATGTTAGCA
The DNA here is from genome assembly GCF_028641065.1 of Leucoraja erinaceus. Classification (NCBI taxonomy): domain Eukaryota; kingdom Metazoa; phylum Chordata; class Chondrichthyes; order Rajiformes; family Rajidae; genus Leucoraja; species Leucoraja erinaceus. The sequence continues at coordinate 77,815,683 of NC_073383.1, read as the reverse complement.
TTCATAGCAAAATGATTTGAGTATAGGAGCAGGGAGGTTCTACTGCAGTTGTACAGGGTCTTGGTGAGACATTGCGTACAGTTTTGGTCTCCTAATCTGAGGAAAGACATTCTTGCCATAGAGGGAGTACAGAGAAGGTTCACCAGACTGATTCCTGGGATGTCAGGACTTTCATATGAAGAAAGACTGGATAGACTCAGCATTACTCGCTAGAATTTAGAAGATTGAGGGGGGATCTTATAGAAACTTACAAAATTCTTAAGGGATTGGACAGGCTAGATGCAGGAAGATTGTTCCCGATGTTGGGGAAGTCCAGGACAAGGGGTCACGGTTTAAGGATAAGGGGGAAATCTTTTAGGACCGAGATGAGGAAAATATTTTTCACACAGAGAGTGGTGAATCTGTGGAACTCTCTGCCACAGAAGGTAGTTGAGGCCAGTTCATTGCCTATATTTAAGAGGGAGTTAGATGTGGCCCTTGTGGCTAAAGGCATCATGAGGTATGGAGAGAAGGCAGGTACAGGATACTGAGTTGGATGATCAGCCATGATCATATTGAATGGCGGTGCAGGCTCGAAGGGCCGAATGGCCTACTCCTGCACCTATTTTCTATGTTTCTCTGATAGTGTTAGTGTGAGGGGATCGCGCGCGGGTCGGCACGGACTCAGTGGGCCCAAGGGCCTGTTTCCGTGCTGTATCTCTAAACTAAACTCAACTAAAGGTGCTGCCTGACCTGCGGAGTTACTCCAGCACTTTGTGTCTTTTTTTGTAAAATAGAATATATACTTCTTTGTGTCTCCAAACTAACTGGCCAACCTATTATCCTGTGACTTATATCCACTCGTTCTAGCACCAATATCCACCCCAGTAAATAATTTTGCTGGTTTTATTGATATCATTGGTCATGATCATATTGCATCAGCCATGATTATATTGAATGGTGGTGCAGGCTCGAAGGGCCGAATGGCCTACTCCTGCACCTATTTTCTATGTCTATGTTTCATTTGTCTGTACTCAGAGGGCAATTGATTCCTCACAGGAATCAACCATATGAAGCTTCATTGCCCCTTAGAGTCTTAGATTAATACAGTGGAAACAGGCCTTTGGCCCAACTCGCCCACACCGTCCAACATGTCCCAGCTACACTAATCCCACTTGTCTGCGCTTGGTCCATAACCCTCCAAACCTGTCCTATCCATGTATCTGTCCAACTGTTTTTTTTAAATGATGGGATAGTCCCAGCCTCAACTACCTCCTCTGGCAGCTCGTTTCATACACCCACCACCCTCTGTGTGAATACGTTACCCCTCGGATTCCTATTAAACCTTTTCCCCTTCACCTTGAACCTATGTCCTCTGGTCCTCGATTCCCCTATTCTGGGTAAAAGACTGTGCATCTACTTGGTCTACTCCTCTCCTGATTTTGTACTCCTCTATAAGATCTCTCCTCATCCTCCTACACTCCATGTGAGGAATAGATCCACCTTACTCAACCTCTCCCTATTGCTCACACCCTCTAGTCCTGGCAACATACTCATAAATCTTTCCTGAACCCTTTCAAGCTTGACAACATCATTCCTGTAACATGGTGCCCAGAATTGAACACAATATTCTAAATGCGGTCTCACCAATGTCTTATACATAGAAACATGGAAAATAGGTGCAGAAGGAGACCATTCGGCCCTTCGAGCCAGCACCGCATAGTGTGATACAGTGTGGAAACAGGCCCTTCGGCCCTACTCGCCCAACATGTCCCAGCAACACTAGTCCCACCTGTCTGCCTTTTGTCCATATCCCTCCAAACTTGTCCTATCCATGTACAGTATCTGTCTAACTGTGATAGTCACAGCCTCAACGACCTCATCTGGCAGCTTGTTCCATTCGCCCACCACCCTTTGTGATCATTTTGTACCATCAAATCTGTAACCCCTGTGCTGACATTTAGATCTCTTATCGTTCGTTACCTGATTGTACTTCTCTGAGGCATTTAAATGTAACGGCAGTGTGTACTTGGTAAGGACGTCACTCTGGGGAGAAGCTTTCACTGTGAATATTTGATGGGCCTTGGGAAGTATAAAACCAAAGCTCGGTTTAATTCTAATGATCTCTTCTTGCGGTGAATTTAGGGCAAAAGTTATGGGTGTATCCCCCATATTCTTGAGCAGAAGGGTCTTGTAGGCAGAACCTTTCTCATTCACTGCTGGAAAAATCTGCAAGATAAAAATTGGATTGAATCACTAATCACCAACACATCAGGAAGTAGACATTTTCCTTTCGACTTTGGAGATACAGCATGGAAACAGGCCCTTCGGTCAACCGAGTCCGCGCCGACTCGTGATCACCCCGTACACTCTCGCTGTCCTACACTCAAAGGTTCAAAGGTTCATTTATTGTCACATACACCAATTGGTGTAGTGAAATTCAAGTTGCCATTGCAGCACATTAATAAGAATACAACATAACATAATAAAGAAATTTAACATTAAACATAAAAACATCCCCCCACAATGGTTCCCACTGTGAGGGAAGGCACAAAGTCCAGTCCCCATCCCCTTGTCCACCCATAGTCGGGCCTATTGAGGCCTCCGCAGTCGCCGCTACGGGGCCCGATGTTTCAGGCCCTTTTCGCTGGGAGATGGTGCTCCGGCGTCGGGAGAACCCTCCCAGCGGCTTGGGATGCCTGGAACGGCCGCTTCCTTCCCGGAGGCCGCGGCTTCCGAAGCCAACATTATTTTAAGGTGAATCAATATTCGGCCCTTTGAGCCCTATACTCGGCCCTTTGAGCCATTCGGCCCTTTGAGCCCTATACTCTCTAGAATTTAGGAGATTGAGAGGGGATCTTATAGAAACTTACAAAATTCTTAAGGGGTTGGACAGGCTAGATGCAGGAAGATTGTTCCCGATGTTAGGGAAGTCCAGGACAAGGGGTCCCAGCTTAAGGATAAAGGGGAAATCCTTTAAAACCGAGATGAGAAGAACTTTTTTCACACAGAGAGTGGTGAATTTCTGGAACTCTCTGCCACAGAGGGTAGTTGAGGCCAGTTCATTGGCTATATTTAAGAGGGAGTTAGATGTGGCCCTTGTGGCTAAGGGGATCAGGGGGTATGGAGAGAAGGCAGGTACGGGATACTGAGTTGGATGATCAGCCATGATCATATTGAATGGCGGTGCAGGCTCGAAGGGCCGAATGGCCTACTCCTGCACCTAATTTCTATGTTTCTATGTTTCTAAACACGCCATCTCGACCCTTCTAGTCCGTGCCGAACACATATTCTCCCCTAGTCCCATATACCTGCGCTCAGACCATAACCTTCCATTCCCTTCCCGTCCATATAACTATCCAATTTATTTTTAAATGATAAAAACGAACCTGCCTCCACCACCTTCACTGGAAGTTCATTCCACACAGCCACCACTCTCTGAGTAAAGGGGATCAGGGGGTATGGAGAGAAGGCAGGTACGGGATACTGAGTTGGATGATCAGCCATGATCATATTGAATGGTGGTGCAGGCTCGAAGGGCCAATGGCCTACTCCTGCACCTATATTCTATGTTTCTATGTTTCTAATAATTCAGTAGATAGACACAAAATGCTGGAGTAACTTAGAGAGAGAGAGAGAAGGAATGGGTGACATTTCGGGTCGAGACCCTTCTTCAGACTACATCTGCAGTTCCTTCCTACTCAATAATTCATAAAATGAGATTTCAAATCTCACCATGAAAAACCACTGAATTGGATGGCAATAGACAATAGACAATAGGTGCAGGAGTCGGCCATTCGGCCCTTTGAGCCAGCACCCCCATTCAATGTGATCATGGCCGATCATCCCCAATCAGTACCCCGGTCCTGCCTTCTCCCCATATCCTCTGACCGCTATCTTTAAGAGCTCTATCTAGCTCTCTCTTAAAAGTATCCAGAAAACCGGTCTCCACCGCCCTCTGAGGCAGAGAGTTCCACAGACTCACAACTCTCTGTGAGAAAAAGTGTTTCCTCGTCTCTGTTTTAAATGGCTTACCCCTTATTCTTAAACTGTGGCCCCTGGTTCTGGACTCCCCCAACATCAGGAACATGTTTCCTGCCTCTAGCGTGTCCAAACCCTTAATAATCTTATATGTGTCAATAAGATCCCCTCTCGTCCTTCTAAACTCCAGAGTATACAAGCTCACAATGGCATAATGTAACCGTGAGCACTTTTTAAATCGCCTTTGTCCCTGATTGTTCGACTTGCTGAACAAGCCCAGATGCAACCAGCTGTTTCATAAGCAGTCAAAAGGTCCAGAGAATCCGATCCAAACATGTGCAGAATGAATCGGTAGGGCTGCATACTATGACGGCCAAGGTCATGGTTATTGTCAATCTCCCCATCAAAATGACCTTAAACACACCGACAGATGTGCAATGATTATATAATAGAAAATATGGAACTTTGAACCATTCACTCTGATCTATTCAGGGCCTTGAGTTCCCCCTGCTGGAGAAATAGGTTGCTGATATTTGAAGATAGACGCAAAATGCTGGAGCAGCTCAGCGGGTTGGGCAACATCTCTGGAGAAAAGGAGCAGGTGACGTTTCGGGTCGGCACCCTTCTTCAGACTGAGGGTCAGGGAGAGGCAGGGTCCGCATACGATAAGAAAATGGAATCTTTCGCAAGGCACACACAGGTTTCTGAAAGGAATGCTTTAAATGTAGAGTTGTAGAGTCATGTGCACGGAAACAGGCCCTTCACCCAAGTCAAGTCAAGTCAAGTTTATTCGTCACATACACATACGAGATGTGCAGTGAAATGAAAAGTGGCCAATGCTCGCGAACTTTATGCAAAAAGACAAACAAACAAACTACCAAACAAACTGCAAACAGAATGTAACAGAGTAACATATTCTTTTACATATTAAATATTGTGGGCAGAAGGAAAAAGGGAAAAAAACAGCAATTTTTTAAAAAGCAGTAAATTGGTACAGTAGAGTTAGTCCCTGGTGAGATAGGAGTTTACAGTCCTAATGGCCTCTGGGAAGAAACTACTTCTCAACCTCTCCATTCTCACAGCATGGCAACGGAGGCGTTTGCCTGACCGTCGCAGCTGGAACAGTCCGTTGCTGGGGTGGAAGGGGTCTCCCATGATCTTATTGGCTCTGGAGTTGCACCTCCTAATGTATAGTTCCTGCAGAGGGGCGAGTGAAGTTCCCATAGTGCGTTCGGCCAAACACACTACTCTCTGCAGAGCCTTCTTGTCCTGGGCAGAGCTGTTCCCAAACCAGATTGTAATATTTCCGGACAAGATGCTTTCCACAGCCGCTGAGTAGAAGCACTGGAGGATCCTCGGAGACACTCTGAATTTTCTCAATTGCCTGAGGTGGTAAAGGCGCTGCCTTGCCTTACTCACGAGTGCTGCGGCGTGTGATGTCCATGTCATATCCTCAGAGATGTGGACTCCCAGGTATTTAAAACAGCTCACCCTATCCACAGTATCCCCATTTATACTCAATGGTGTGTACGTCCTCGATAATCCAAATCATCCATGTACCCCAAATCATCCATGTACCCCAAATCATCCATGCAAATCATCAAAATCATCTAACAGTGAAAGGCCAGGATAGAGTGAATGTGGAGAGGATGCTTCCACTGGTGGGAGAATCGAGGACCAGAGGCCATCGCCTCAGAATAAAGGGATGTACCTTTTGAAAAGGAGATGAGGGGGAATTTATTTAGTCAGAGGGTGGTGAATAAGTGGAATTCTATGCCACGGACGGCCGTGGAGGCCGTCAATGGATATTTTTAAGGCGGATATTGACAGATTCTTGATTAGTAAGGGGTTAGGAGTTATTGGGGAGATGGCAGGTGAATGGGGTTGATGAGGGAAAGATAGATCAGCCATGATTGGATGGCGGAGTAGACTTAATGGGCCCAATGGCTTAATTCTGCTCCCAAAACGTATGAACAAGATAACCCATCTAAGCTAGCCCTATTTGCTCGTGTTTGGCCCACATCCCTCTAAACCTATCCCATTCACTTACCTGTACAAATGTCTTTTAATTTATGTTATAGTACTTGCCTCAACAACTTCCTTTGGCAGCTCTTGCCCTGTGCCTACCACCTTCACCGAGTCCCTTATCGTGTATCTATACACTGTGAATGTTTAGTTTATTTAGTTTAGAGATACAGCGGGGAAACAGGCCCTTCGGCCCACTGGGTCCGTGCCGACCAGCGATCCCCGAACACTAACACTAACCGATATCCACTAGGGACACCATTTACACCAAGCCAATTAACCTACAAACCTGTACGTCTTTGGAGTTTGGGAGCAAACCGATGATCTCAAAGAAAAACCCAGGCAGGTCAAATGTGACAATTGTAATCATGTATTGTTTTTATGCTGACAAGAAAACATGCAACAAAAGCTTTTCACTGCACCTCAGTACACGTGACAATAAACTAAACTGAACTGAACCGAATATTTTTCAGGGTGAGGTAGATAGATATTAGAGAAAAAATATTGCAGTGATTGGGAAACCGAAACAAAAACAGAAGGTGCTGGAAGCACCCAGCAGGTCTGGCAGCATCAGCAGGTATAGAAACTGAGTCCAAGCCTCAGGATAAAAAGTGTAGGAAAGAACTGCAGGTGCTGGTTTAAATCGAAAGTAGACACAAAATGCTGGAGTAACTCAGCGGGGCAGGCAGCATCTCTGGAAGGAACGAATGAGTGACGTATTTCGGGTCGAGACCCTTCCTCAGACCTCAGGATAAAAAACCGTCTTCAGAATTGTTGAAATCAGAACTTGCGAGTGGTGAGGAGACGGAATGATCGGGCGCAAGGCAAAAAAGTCACTACAATAATTACTTTCGAAATGGGCAGATGCAGACAGAAGAACAAAAACAAAGCTAATAAAGTTCAGTTTTGTTGTCACGTGTACTGTAGAACAGTGAAAAGCTGTTCTTGCATGCTCACCAGTTAATACATGATTACAATCGAGCCATTCACAGTGTACAGATACGTTATCTATTTTGGTGGCAAAAACAGGAAAGCAGACTATTATCTCAATGGTGGCCGACTAGGAAAAGGGGAGATGCAGCGAGACCTGGGTGTCATGGTACACCAGTCATTGAAAGTAGGCATGCAGGTGCAGCAGGCAGTGAAGAAAGCGAATGGTATGTTAGCTTTCATAGCAAAAGGATTTGAGTATAGGAGCAGGGGGGTTCTACTGCAGTTGTACAGGGTCTTGGTGAGACCACACCTGGAGTATTGCGTACAGTTTTGGTCTCCAAATCTGAGGAAGGACATTATTGCCATAGAGGGAGTGCAGAGAAGGTTCACCAGACTGATTCCTGGGATGTCAGGACTGTCTTATGAAGAAAGACTGGATAGACTCGGTTTATACTCTCTAGAATTTAGGAGATTGAGAGGGGATCTTATAGAAACTTACAAATTTCTTAAGGGGTTGGACAGGCTAGATGCAGGAAGATTGCTCCCGATGTTGGGGAAGTCCAGGACAAGGGGTCACAGCTTAAGGATAAGAGGGAAATCCTTTAAAACCGAGATGAGAAGAACTTTTTTTACACAGAGAGTGGTGAATCTCTGGAACTCTCTGCCACAGAGGGTAGTCGAGGCCAGTTCATTGGCTATATTTAAGAGGGAGTTAGATGTGGCCCTTGTGGCTAAGGGGATCAGAGGGTATGGAGAGAAGGCAGGTACGGGATACTGAGTTGGATGATCAGCCATGATCATATTGAATGGCGGTGCAGGCTCGAAGGGCCGAATGGCCTACTTCTGCACCTAATTTCTATGTTTCTATGTGATAAGTGAATAACGTTTAATGCAAGGTAAAGTCGGATCATAGGTAGTCCGAGGGTCTCCAATGAGATTGCACTTCAGCACTGTTTTCTAGTTCTGGTAGGAGGATTCAGTTGCCTGATAACTAGGAAGGAAATGCCCCTGAATCCAGAGCAGTGCGTTTTCACATTTCCATACCTTTGGCCCGATGGGAGAGGGGAGAAGGGGGAGTGGTCAGGATGTAACTTGTCCTTGATTTATGCTGCTGGCCTTGGCGAGTGTTTGTAATCACTCCATTACAAAGTATTAGGGGAACCACAAGGCTTTTATTAAAACGTATGCAGAGAGAATAGTGCATACTACTGCACTAGGATCATCTTGCAGACTGCCGAGCTGGGGACAAGCAGGGTTGTTATCAGTAACTGCTTTCCTTACTCAAGTCCTAGACTGGATTACATAGCATGGTTGAATATGTATCATGCATAGTATATGTGATGGAGGTTATATTGGCAGAGATTAATATGGTTAATCTACATCCTTTCTCTTAAAGAAGCATATAGTGGAGTATATAGGAAAAAGCCCAATTTGAGGGGAGTGCACTTTACTTTATGTACTGTGCGCTGTGACCAGCGCGCATACGATATCCACCGTTTTCTCCCTTCACCGGAAATTGAATAGGAGAAGAGAGTGATACCGCAGGGATGACCGGTGTTGAGGGTGAGGATGGAGACCTCGGCAGCGGCCGGGGAGACGAGCCAGCAGGCAAAGCACCTGGTCCGTCCGGAGTCCGTGGGACCGTGGAGGAGACACAGCTGTGTAGTCAGGATAGTGTCGAGGTGGCAATGGCTCTTTGACCGGGCAAAGGTGTTACATAGAAACATAGAAAATAGGTGCAGGAGTAGGCCAATCGGCCCTTCGAACCTGCACTGCCATTCAATATGATCATGGCTGATTATCCAACTCGGTATCCTGTACCTGCCTTCTCTCCATACCCCCTGATCCCTTTAGCCACAAGGGCCACATCTTTAACTCCCTCTTAAATATAGCCAATGAACTGGCCTAATGAAAGGAAAGGTTTAGTGGTATATGGGCAAGAGGGACTAACATAGGTTGGATGGACAAGTTGGGCATCTAACTCCCTCTTAAATATAGGCAATGCACTGGCCTCAACTACCTTTTGTGGCAAAGAATTCCACAGATTCACCACTCTCTGTGTGAAAAATGTTTTTCCAATCTCAGTCCTAAAAGACTTCCCCCTTATCCTTAAACTGTGACCCCTTGTTCTGGACTTCCCCAACATCAGGAACAATCTTCCTGCATCTAGCCTGTCCAACCCCTTAAGAATTTTGTAAGTTTCTATAAGATCCCCCCTCAATCTTCTAAATTCTAGCGAGTACAAGCCGAGTCTATCCAGTTTTTCTTCATATGAAAGTCCTGACATCCCAGGAATCAGTCTGGTGAACCTTCTCTGTACTCCCTCTATGGCAAGGATGTCTTTCCTCAGATTAGGAGACCAAAACTGTACGCAATACTCCAGGTGTGGTCTCAACAAGTACAACTGTTGTCGGGTACGTCTGTAGGTGGCATCGTGAACACACTGACCAGGTAAGGGTGCGGCGCAGGAGATGTGCGAAGAATGACTCCCAGCCGTTCAGTGCCTTTTGCCGTTGGCAAGCAGACAACCTGTCCCTCAGTCAGAGGCGGCAGCGGTGTGCTTGACTTGTCATAGTATTTTTCCTGGGTATCGCGTCACTGTTGGAGTTTTGCCTGGACTGCGGAGTAGGTCGATCTCGAACCATCCGGAGTACGAGTCGACCAGGCCATTCTTTGTCCTCAGAACGGTTGCCTCCACGCCGGGATGACCCCCTGTGGATGGCATCGTAATGTATGTTTTGCAGAGATTCAGGAACAACTGCCTTGTGTCCTTTCCCCACGATGCCATCCTGAAGTAGCAAATCATCACAAACGGGGTAAAATGGGCGAATCAGGGGCGGCAACCTGTATTGCTTTTCTGGCCATCCACGTCGGATGACAGAGGAGAGTGACTGTAGAGTGTGGTCTGCAGCTGTTTGTGCTGCCAGATCGTCCAGACACGAGGATGGGACGTAGGAGACCATCATAACAACAGAACCATCATCGTCCGACAGGTGTTTTTCCGCAGGTGTCTGTTCTTCTGGCCTGGAATGTCCGACTTTATACATGAGAAAGTCGAGTCCTCTGCGGTGTGCAACAGCCTAGCGCCGCACCAACCCAAACAGCCCCTACTCTTGCACCCCACACCTGATTTGCCATGGTCCGCAGTTGCAGCTGACATTTTCGAGTGGCATGGCAATCAGTACCTGGTCCTGGTCGACTCGTACGCCGGACGGTTCGAGATCAACCTACTCCGCAGTCCAACCTCAGTTGGTTGTTGATGATGCCACCTATAGACATACCCAACAACACCTTCGCCCAGTCAAAGAGCCAGTGCCGCCTTGACACTATCCTGACTACACAGCTGTGTCTCCTGATCGGTCCGAATCCCAATCTGACACCATGTTTTGTAATCACTCAAAGTATTAGGTGAACCACAAGGCTTTTATTAAAACATATGCAGAGAGAATAATACATACTACTGCACTAGTATCATCTTGCAGACTGCCGAGCTGGGGACAAACAGGGTTGTTATCAGTAGCTGCATTCCTACTCAAGTCCCGGACTGAATAACATAGTACAACAGAATGTGTATCATGCATAGTATAAGTGATGAAGGTTATATTGGTAGAGATTAATATGGTTAATCTACAGTGAGGCAGCGTGAGGTATAAATAGAGTCAATGGAAGGGAGATAGACACAAAAAGCTGGAGTAACTAAGCGGGACAGGCCGCATCTCTGGAAAGAAGTCTGCTTATATCCGGTGATGGAGGCTGTGAGATCAGGAAAGGGGAGGGAGATGTGGGAGATGGTGCATGTAAATTTGAGTGCAGGATGATAATTGGTGGTGAAGTTGATGAAGTCAGTGAGTTCTGCATGGGTGCAGGAGGTAGCACCGATGCAGGCATCAATGTAGCGGAGGTAGAGTTCGGGGATAGGGCCAGTGTATCACTGGGACAGGGATTGTTCAACGTACCCTACAAAGAGGCCGGCATAGCTGGGGCCCATGCGATTGCCCATAGCTACGCCTTGGACTTGGAGGAAGAGGGAGGAGTCAAAGGAGAAGTTGTTGAGAGTGAGGACCAGCTCCGCTAGGTGGAGTAGAGTGTTAGTAGAGGGAAATTGGATGGCTCTGCGGTTGAAGACGAAGCGGAGGGGGTTTAAGGCCTTCCTGGTGGGGGATGGAGGTGTAGAGTGACTGAACCTCCATAGTAAAGATGAGGCAGTGGGGGCTGGCAAAGCGGATGTCATTAAAGAGACGAAGAGCGTGTGAGGTATCTTGACATAGGTCGGGAGAGTTTGGACCAGGGTGGAGATAGGATGGAGTCGAGGCACGTGGAAATGATTTCTGTGGGACAGGAGCGGGCAGAAACAATGGGTCTGCCAGGGCAGTTGTGTTTGTGGATTTTGGGGAGAAGGTAAAAACGGGCTGTGCGGGGGCTGGGCAATGATAAGGTTGGAGGCCGTGGAAGGCAGAAGTGATGAAATCAGTAATGGTGTTTGAGTTTAAGGCCTGAAGCTCCTCTGTGGGATCGGGGTCCAAGGATGTCTGAGAGTTGTCACCTGGCTTCAGCCCGGTAGAGGTCAGCGCACTAGACTACCACGGCACCTCCCTTGTCGGTGGGTTGGATTATAATGTCAGGGTTGCTGCAGAGAGAGAGACAAGAGGGCTGTACCATCAGAGGGGGTGAGATTGGAGCAGGTAAAGGGAGTGGAAAAGTTGAGAGGGTTGATGTCAAGCCGGCAGTTAGAAATAAAGAGGTCTTGAGAGGGTAGAAGGCCGTTCTGGACAGTCCAAGAGGAGCGGGACCAGTGGAGACCTTCTGTCCCCACCGGTCCCGCTCCTCTTGGACTGCCCAGAATGGGCTGGTGGGGCAGTGAGTTCCACACTGGGCGGTGAGGACTCCTTCCCATAGAAAAACGCACTCAGGCCATATCTTGTTGAATGGCAGTGCAGGCCCAAGAGATCAGGTGATCAATTCCTAATATGTTTGTTCTCGCAACCACCAAGACAGACGTGGAGCTCACCGTTTGACCAGTTTTCACAAAATGTTAAATAGTCAGCTCGACGTAGATGACCAAACCTACACCAAACCCAAACCTATTTGGAGCAGACGAGGCCATTCAATCCAATTTGAGATATCAGCTACCAAGACAGATGTGTATAGCAATTCATTCTTCCCCTGCACAAATAAAGCATGGAATAGACTTCACCCTACCATAGTTACGCAACTAAATTTAAGGTAGACAAAAATGCTGGGGAAACTCAGCGGGTGCAGCAGCATTTATGGAGCGAAGGAGATAGGCTGAAACCCTTCTTCAGACTGATAGCTCATCTTCTCCAAGAATCCTTTTTTGTTTAAGTCCAACCTACGCCAGTTTAAATTCCATTAGGAATCTTTTGGAGGGCCATGAACTAAGAAACAAGAACTCATTTCAAAGCCATAAAGTGCTAGCTCTTAATCCCAATATTTCACAGTGGTTCTTCCCTCCAAATTACCTCTTGATTTCCTACTATTATTTTCGAGTGTTCCCCCACACAGATACAAAATATTTGTTCAAGGTCCCCACAATTTTGTCATTTCCCACAACAAATCCACAAAGGAACAAACATTCACCTTAGCTACTATTCCTCTTTATAGACTTGTACAGCTCTTATTACGGCTCTTTGTCTGCATATCTCAAACCTAACATCACGAACCTGGGGATTAAAGTGGACCCTGAGCTTAGATTTGACTGTCAGGTAAGGGCTGTTGTTAAATCTGGTTTTTTCCATCTGAGGCAGCTGGCAAAAATAAAGCCGATTTTGTCAAGGAAGCACTTTGAGACGGTAATCCATGCCTTTGTTACCACCCGGCTGGATTACTGCAATGCACTGTATCTGGGGGTTAGTCGGTCCTCCATCGCCCGTCTCCAGATGGTACAGAATGCAGCTGTTCGTCTCTTGACAGGCACACGAAAGCATGATCATGTTTCTCACCTTTTGGCCTCTCTCCACTGGCTGCCTATTCAGTATAGGATTCGTTTTAAAATTATTTTATTTACTTTTAAATCCCTAAGTGGTCTTGCCCCGTCCTACCTATCTGAGCTTCTTCACCCTTATTCGCCCTCCCGCTCTCTCAGGTCAGATGATCAGCTGCTCCTGATTGAGCCAAAGACTAAGCGGAAGCTCAGAGGGGACCGTGCCTTTGCTGTGTCGGCTCCGAGATTGTGGAATGAATTGCCTCTGCACGTTAAACAGGCCCCTTCTCTAGCTGTTTTTAAATCACTCCTGAAGACATATCTATTCTCCATGGCCTTTGTAGACCAGTGAGGTGTCGAATTGTTTATTAACTTTATTTGCTTGGTTTTGCTGCGTTGTTTGTACTTGTGTTTTATGTTTTTTAATTTATTGTTTGGATTTTTGTATGTAATTTATGCGCCTCGTGTTAGTTGTATGTTCTGTTGTTCTGCCTGTTTTATGATGTCTTGCTTGTTTTCTTTTTTCTGTACAGCACTTTGGTCAGCTTTGGTTGTTTTTAAGGTGCTTAACAAATAAAGTTATTATTATTATTATTATTATTATTTGGTTATATGTCTTGGTCGTTTATTCACATGATCCATTCAATGTTGAATCACTCGTTGCTGATGTCTAACTTTTCTCAGTCTCTCATCTATTGTTGATCCTTGAAATATTATCGTTCCGTTTGATAAAATCCACAGCTTTCTTAATTAGCTATTGATTTATCAACCTTCTTAAAGTCTTTATTTCTCAATAGAATATTTCATTGTTGCCATTTTAGTTTAGTTTAGAGATACAGCGCGGAAACTGGCCCTTCGGCCCACCGCGATCCCTGCACACTAACACTATCCTACACCCACTAGGAACAATTTTTACCTTCACACCAAGCCAATTAACCTACAAACCTGTACGTCTTTGGAGTGTGGGAGGAAACTGAGGATCTCGGAGAAAACCCACGCAGGTCATGGGGAGAACGTACAAGCTCCATACAGACAGCACCCGTAGTCGGGATCGAACCCGGGTCTCCGGCGCTATTTTCACAATCCACTTTCATGTATTTCTGATGGTTTTATTTAAACATAGAACAGTACAGCACTGGAACAGACCCAGTCTGAGGAAGGGCCTCGACCTGAGGTGTCAACCAGTCCTTCTCTCCAGAGATGACAATAGACAACAGACAATAGGTGCAGGAGTAGGCCATTCGGCCCTTCGAGCCAGCACCGCCATTCAATGTGATCATGGCTGATCATCCCCAATCAGTACCCCGTTCCTGCCTTCTCCCCACATCCCCTGACTCCGCTATGTTTAAGAGCCCTATCGAGCTCTCTCTTGAAAGCATCCAGAGAACCTGCCTCCACCGACCTCTGAGGCAGAGAATTCCACAGACTCACAACCCTCTGTGAGAAAAAGTGTTTCCTCGTCTCCGTTCTAAATGGCTTACTCCTTATTTTTAAACTGTGGCCCCTGGTTCTGGACTCCCCCCAACATCGGGAACATGTTTCCTGCCTCGAGCGCGTCCAAACCCTTAACCCTTATATGTTTCTTCTTAGACGCTGCCTGTCCCGCTGAGTTACTCCAGCTTTTTGTGTCTCTCACAGGAACAGACCCTTCAGCCCACAATTTCTGTGCTACACATGAAGCCAAGATAAACGCATCTCACTTGCCTGCATGTAATCCAAACCTATCCATTCCCTCCGTATCCGTGTGCTTGAGGTAGTGGTGGAAGCAGTTATGATAGTGGTGTTGAAGAGGCTTTTAGACACACACATGGATATCAGTGGTTCAAAGGTATTCTAATGTCACGTGAATCTAGGTACAGTGAAATTCTTTTTTGTCCTTAAAGTTCAGTAAAAAATACTGCTACACATCGGCACGAGTGCAAGAGTGTAAGAATAGTAAATTAGACTGTGACAGTACTCAAATGTCAAGACCTTTCAGGCATCATTTTATATGATTCAAGTCCAAATGTAATATATATGCAGTCTTAACCTGGCTATACAGACCAGTTGTCTGGTCAGTGGTAGAGGACCGGAGTTACAGGGTCAGCCTGTCTGGGTGACGTTGTTTAGTTTAGTTTAGTTTAGAGAAACAGTGCGAAAACAGGCCCTTCAGCCCACCGAGCCTGCACTGACCAGCGATCACCCTGTGCGCTAGCACTATCCTACACATTAGGGGCAATTTACAATCCACACACGCCAATTAACCTGCAAACCCGTACGTCTTTGGAGTGTTGGAGGAAACATAGAAAATAGGTGCAGGAGTAGGCCATTCGGCCCTTCGAGCCTGCACCGCCATTCAATATGATCATGGCTGATCATCCAACTCAGTATCCCATCCCTGCCTTCTCTCCATACCAACTGATCCCTTTAGCCACAAGGGCCGCATCTAACTCCCTCTTAAATATAGCCAATGAACTGTGGCCTCAACTACCCTCTGTGGCAGAGAATTCCACAGATTCACCAATCTCTGTGTGAAAAAACCGGAGCTCACGAGGAAAACCCCACACAGGTCACGGGGAGAACGTGCAAACTTCGCACAGACAACACCCGTGGTCAGGATCGAACCCCGGTCTCTGGCGCAGTGAGGCAGCAACTCTCCCGCTGCGCCACCGTGCCAACCCTAGCGCTGTTAGTGTCCTCCACATCACCCCGCTGCAGCAGGCTGTGCCCGATCCACACGCGGGGCTTCTTGGAGCGGCTTTCCTTTTCTTTAAAATTGCGGCATCTGTTTTCCATTAGCGCAAAGGCTGGAGGTTTGGACAAGCTGAATGGGTGTCGGGTGGTGAACCTCACGATCTCTGTTTACCTTCCATGGATATATTGCAGGGAATGGAGGGAGATGGCTCATGACCAGGCAGATGAGATTACTTTATCTTGGCACAAACATTGTGGGCCAAAGGGCCTGTTCCCTGTGCATTATTGTTCTTGGTTCCATCCATGATTTTCCTTCTGCAAATCACTTCATCGTAGACCTTAACTGAGTCCATTGGAGCTGAATATATGTGGGACCTTCGTAAAATGACCCCGCGCTTATTATATAAAAAATATATATAAACTTGCCAATGTAGTTCACACCCAGAGAGGTATTCTGGAATGCAGGAAATGTGGGAGCCAATTACAGCACAGTCAGCTCCCAAAAACAACAGTCATTGATGTTGGCTGAGGAAGAAACACTGACCGACGAAAGGATCAGCGAAAAACTTCCCTGCTCGTTTTGGAATATTGGCATGGAACCTTTTATTTCCATCTGGGAGGACACGGTGGCGCAGCGGTAGAGTTGCTGCCTCACAGCGCCAGAGACCTGGGTTCGATCCCGACTACGTGCGTTCTCTCTCTACGGAGTTGTAACCTTCTCCCCGCGACCGCGTGGGCTTTCTCCGAGATCATCGGCTCCATCCCACACTCCAAAGACGTACAGGTTTGTGGGTTCATTGGCTTGGTAAGAATGTAAATTGTCCCTAGTCAAGCCAAGAGCGTTTTATTGTCATATGTCCCGGATGGGACAATGAAATTCTTACTGGCTGCAACAGCGCGACAGAATATGTGAATATGTAAACATAGTACACAACGGGGGAAGAGAAAAAGGTTTAATAAATAACAAATATCATGAAAATAACAAATAATAATAGTCTTTTGCAGTTCAGAGCTCAGAGCTTATTCGTTGATTGCTGTGGGGAAGAAGCTGTTCCAGAACTTGGACGTTAGGATGTAGGATTGTGTGTGTATAGGATTGTATATTGTTTTAATGTGCAGGGATCATCGGTCGGTGCGGACTGGGTGGGCCAAAGGGCCTGTTTCCACACTGTATCTCTAAACTGAACTAAACTAAGACAGAGAGTTCCACCGTTTGATAGAGTACATGCGGTCTTTTACCTGGAGTAACATAGAAACATAGAAAATAGGTGCAGGGATAGGCCATTCGGCCCTTCGAGCCAGCACCGCCATTCAATATGATCATTCAATATGATCATCCAACTCAGTATCCTGTACCTGCCTTCTCTCCATCCCTTTAGCCACAAGGGCCACATCTAACTCCCTCTTAAAGGGCAGAGGTTTAAAGTGAGAGAGAAGAGATTTAATACGAATCTGAGGGGCAGCTTCTTCACGCAGAGGTTGTGAGTGTATGGAACGAGCTGCCAAAGGAGGTAGTTGGGACAGGTA
Organism: Leucoraja erinaceus; assembly: GCF_028641065.1. Classification (NCBI taxonomy): domain Eukaryota; kingdom Metazoa; phylum Chordata; class Chondrichthyes; order Rajiformes; family Rajidae; genus Leucoraja; species Leucoraja erinaceus. Next base: position 77,798,624 of record NC_073383.1, on the reverse strand, counting down.
CTATAACAACATTTAAAAGATTGCTGGACAGGTACATGGGGAGGATAAGGGACTTGTAGGGAGGAGCCGGGATAGGGGTCGGGAAACTGGATAATCTCACAAGGTTTAACGTGAGGGGGGGGGGGGGGGGGGGAATATAGATTTAATAGGAACTTGAGGGGCAACAAAGGGTGAGGGGAATATGAATCGAGCTGCCAGAAGTGATAGTTGAGGCTGGTTCTATCATAATGTTTAAGAAGCATTTAGACAGGTACATGGAGAGGATCAGTTTAGGATATTGGCCAAACGCGGGCTGGTGGGATAGTGTAGATGGGGCAGCTTGGTCGGCAAGGCCAAGTTGGGCCGAACGGCCTGTTTCCATGCTGTATGACTACATGACCTCTGATCATCCACTCAATCAGATTTTGAAGGGCTTGAACCAAACTGGGATGTACACTCTGGAGTTTAGAAGGATGAGAGGGCATCTTATTGAAACATATAAGATTATTAAGGGTTTGGACACGCTAGAGGCAGGAAACATGTTCCCGATGTTGGGAGAGTCCAGAACCAGGGTCCACAGTTTAAGAATAAGAGGTAAGGCATTTGGAACGGAGATGAGGAAACACTTTTTCACACAGAGAGTTGAGTCTGTGGAATTCTCTGCCTCAGAAGGCAGTGGAGGCAGGTTCTTTGGATACTTTCAAAAGAGAGCTAGATAGGGCTCTTAAAGATAGCGGAGTCAGGGGATATGGGGAGAAGGCAGCAACAGGGTACTGATTAGGGATGATCAGCCATGATCACATTGAATGGCTGGCTCGAAGGGCCGCGTGACCTACTCCTATACCTATTGTCTATTGTTACTTGGCTTGGTATAAATGTAAAATTGTCCCGACTGCGTGTAGGATAGCGTTAATGCGCGGGGACCGCTGGTCGGCACGGTCTCAGTGGGCTGAGGGGCCTGTTTCCGCACTGTGTCTCTAAACTAAACTAAACTAAAATAATACCTAATAAAGGATACTGTTACAGAACCGAGCGATCTAGAAGTAGATGTGCACAACAATGAAGGAGACAGGGCAGATTGTGAAACCAGTTAATACCACATTCACAATGCTACATCAATCGCGGCAGAGTATAAAAGCAAGAGATAAATGCTGCGCCTTTATTAAATACTAGTCTGGCCTCAAGTGGGGTATTGTGTTTAGTTTAGAGACGTACAGGTTTGTAGGTTAATTGGCTTCAGTAAATTGTCCTCAGTGTGTAGGATAGTGTTGGGCTACGGACCTGCTGAGTTACTCCAGCACTTTGTATCTATCTTCGGTATAAACCAGCACCTGCAGTTCCTTCCTACACATTTTGTCCACCCGATTAGGGTCAATCTCGTGTCTCTGGCGCTGTGAGGCAGCAACTCTATCGCTGCGCCACCGTGCCGTCCCATATTGAATATAGAAGCTGGCAGGCCAAATTACAGTTGTATAGGACATTAGTGAGGCCACATTTAAAGTATTGTATTCAGTTTTGGTCAAACTATTTTATAGCAAAGATGTTGTCATGCTGGAAAAGATGCAGAGAAGATTTATGAGGATGTTGTCAGGACATGTGGGCCTGAGCTGTAGAGAGAGGTTGTGCAGGCTAGGGCTTTATTCCTTGGAGTGCAGGAGGATGAGGGGTGATCTTATAGAGGTGTATAAAACCATGAGAGAAATAGATAGGGTAAATGCACATAATCTTTTGCCAGAGTAGGGGAATGGAGAACCAGAGGACAAAGGGCCTCCTGACTTTAACATCGCGGAATCCTGGGATCCCTTAACGGGGGTCGCCAGTGTTGGAGATCCATCCAGCTCAGCCTGTGGGCTCGGAAGCTGCGGACTCCAGTAGCAAGCGGCCGATTCGGAAACTCCAAGCTGTGAGAGTGTGTTCCGGTCCGTTCCGACGCCGGAGTTCCGATCAACCCAGCGGGAGGGCCTGAACATCGGGCCGTCCGTAGCGGCAACTGCGGAGGGTTCTAGGCCCCGACCACGGGTGAACAAAGAGGAAGTTTGACTGAACTTTATTGACTTCCCTCGCAGTGAGAAACGTTGATTCCGCTGTGTGTGGGCATTCATGTTAAATTCTATCGTGTGCTGTGTTCTTTTTATTCGTATGGCCGTATGGTAACTCAAATCTCACTGTACCAATTGGTGCATGTGACAATAAATGTAACTTGAACTTGAACTTGAAGATGGGAAAGATTTAACAGGAACAATCGACAATTCAAGTTCAAGTGAGTTTATTGTCATGTGTCCCTGTATAGGACAATGAAATTCTTGCTTTGCTTAAGCACACAGAACATGGTAGGCATTGACTACAGAACAGATAAGTGTGTCCATATTCCATGATATAAATATATACACACATGAATAAATAAACTGATGAAGTGCAAATAACAGAAAATGGGTTCATAATAATCAGAGTTTTGTCTGAGCCAGGTTTAATAGCCTGATGGCTGTGGGGAAGTAGCTATTCCTGAACCTGCTTGTTGCAGTCTTCAGGCTCCTGTACCTTCTACCTGAAGGTAGCAGGGAGATGAGTGTGTGGCCAGGATGGTGTGGGTCTTTGATGATGCTGCCAGCCTTTTTGAGACAGCGACTTTGATAAATCCCCTCGATGGATGGAAGAGCCAATGATGGACTGGGCAGTGTTTACTATTTTTTGTAGTCTTTTCCTCTCCAGGGCGCTCAAATTGCCGAACCAAGCCACGATGCAACCGGTCAGCATGCTCTCTACTGTGCACCTGTAGAAGTTAGAGAGAGTCTTCCTTGACAAACCGACTCTCCGTAATCTTCTCAGGAAGTAGAGGCACTGATGAGCTTTCTTGATAATTGCATTAGTGTTCTCGGACCAGGAGGTGTAGGAGTAGGTGTAGGAGTAGGCCATTCGGCTCTTCGAGCCAACACCACCATTCAATGTGATCATGGCTGATCATCCCCAATCAGTACCCCGTTCCTGCCTTCTCCCCATATCCCCTGACTCCACTATCTTTAAGAGCCCTATCTAGCTCTCTATTGAAAGTATCCAAAGAAACGGCCTCCACCGCCCTCTGAGGCAGAGAATTCCACAGACTCACAACTCTCTCAGGGGTATCTTTTTTACACAAAGGGTGGTGGGTATATGGAACAGGCTGCCAGAGGAGGAAGTTGAGGGCCTGTACATCGGGCTGTCCGTAGCGGCGACTGCGGAGGGTTCAAAGGTGACTCAAATCTCACTGTACCAACTGGTGCGTGTGACACTAAATGTGAACTTGAACTTGAACTACTATCATAACATTTAACAGACATTTGGACAGGTACGTGGATAGGATAGATTCTGAGGGATATGGGCTGAGCGTAGGCAGGTGGGACTAGTGCAGATGGGGCATGATGGTCGGCCTGGGCAAGTTGGGCCAAAGGGCCTGTTTCCACGCTGAATGACTCTACCACTCTGACAAAACTGAAGAAGAATATGAAATGTAACCTTGTTACTCACCAGTTCAGAAGAGTCAAGTGTGAAAGTGGGATGGAAGGTCTCATGCCCTGGCTGTATGGTAGTTGCTTGCACGTGTACACTGAGGAACCACGGGGGAGAAAAGATGTCCTTCACCGAGCGATGATCGCGCATGACCTGCAAATGACAACAATAATCATAGGGTAAAAACACCAAATCCGTGCGCATCAGTTAGCTCATTTACCATAATAGAGTTTGCAAGAGGTAGAGATTTATCCTCAGCTAAATGCCCAGTACAGTAGAGGCTGTACACTGAATCTGTGGAATTCATTGCCGCTGATGGCTTTGGAGGCCAAAAATAAGGAGTAAGCCATTTAGAACGGAGACGAGGAAACGCTTTTTCTCACAGAGAGTGGTGAGTCTGTGGAATTCTCTGCCTCAGACGGCGGTGGAGGCCGGTTCTCTGGATGCTTGCAAGAGAGAGCTAGATAGGGCTCTTAAAAATAGCAGTCAAGGGATATAGGGGGTAGGCAGGAACGGGGTACTGATTGGGGATGATCAGCCATGATCACATTGAAGGGCAGTGCTGGCTCGAAAGGCCGAATGGCCTACTCCTGCACCTATTGTCTATTGTCTATTGGGGATGATCAGCCACGATCACATTGAATGACGATGCTGGCTTGAAGGGCCGAATGGCCTACTCCTGCACTTATTGTCTATTGTCTATCGTCAAAGTAATTGGGGATTTTCAATCAGAGCTGGCTAGGTTCTTGAGCAGGAAAATGGCGTCAAAGGTATAGGGGAAGAGGGCGGGTAAATGGGGTTGAGAGGGAAAAATAGATCAGCCATGATCAAACGGCAGAGCAGACTCGATGAGCCGAATGGTCGCATCCATTTATGTCGGGACAGAGAACTACTCACAGATCTGTGGGTCTCATTTTGCATTACACTGCATCTAGTGGCACACTTTGGGCAACACGGTGGCGCAACGATAGAGTCGTGGGCATACAGCGCCAGAGACCCAGGTTTGATCCTGACCACAGCTGCTGTCCCTGTAACCACACGAGTTTCTCCGGGTTCTCCGATCCCAATGCCCCCCACCCCCCCCACATTCCAAAGATGTGTTGGTTAAATGGCTTCTGTAAATTGTTCCCAGTGTGTAGGATATGTTCCCGATGTTGGGGGAGTCCAGAACCAGGGGCCACAGTTTAAGGATAAGGGGTAAGCCATTTAGAACGGAGACGAGAAAACACTTTTTCTCACAGAGAGTGGTGAGTCTGTGGAATTCTCTGCCTCAGAGGGCGGTGGAGGCCAGTTCTCTGGATGCTTTCAAGAGAGAGCTGGATGGGGCTCTTAAGGATAGCGGAGTCAGGGGATATGGGGAGAAGGCAGGAGCGGGGTACTGATTGGGGATGATCAGCCATGATCACATTGAATGGTGGTGCTGGCTCGAAGGGCCGAATGGCCTACTCCTTCACCTATTGCTGTCTGTACGGAGTTTGTACGTTCTCCCCATGACCTGCATGGGTTTTCTCCGAGATCCTCAGTTTCCTCCCAAACACCAAAGTCATACAGGTTTGTAGGTTAATTGGCTTGGTGTAAATGTAAACATTGTCCCCAGTGGGTGTAGGATAGTGTTAGTGTGTGGGGATCGCTGGTCGGCGCGGACCCAGTGGGCCGAAGGGCCAGTTTCTGCGCTGTATCTAAACTAAAATGGCAGAGAACATAGTTCTCAACAATGAAATATTCTATTGATAAATAAAGACTTTAAGAAGGTTGATAAATCAATAGCTAATTAAGAAAGTTAAGGATTTTATCAAACTGAACGAAAATATTTCAAGGATCAACATTAGATGAGATAGACTGAGACAAGTTAGACATCAGCAACGAGTGATTCAACATGAATGGATCATGTGAATAAACGACCAAGACATATAACCAAATAATAAGAGCTGTACAAGTTTAAGTAAGTAAGTAGTAAGTTTATTGGCCAGGTATTCACATACAAGGAATTTGCCTTGGTGCTCCGCCCACAAATAACAACATGACGTGCAGTGACAGTTATAAAGAGGAATAGAGTAGCTAAGGTGAATGTTAAGGTGAAGGTGAATTTGGCTCGAAGGGCCGAATGGCCTATTCCTGCACCTATGTCTATTGTCTATTGGTAGAACTAGTGTACATGTGATCGCTGGTTGGTGCAGACTCAGTGGGCTGAAGGCACTGTTTCTATGCTATACCTCTAAAGTCTATAAAATCTAAAGTCTAGAGCATTGGTGGCAGAAAGTCATAACTTCCGCTGCGAATGTAAGTCTGGCCCATGCAAGGGTGATTGCTGCTCAGCGTGGACGCGGTGGGCTGTATCGTGGACACTGTATCTCTAAACTGAACTAGGCTACTGACCTTATAATAAGCAAAGCATTCCAGTTCAGCTGCGTACAACATGTTGAACTTATCAGGTGCAAAATGGAGGCGGAAAGCCATATTCTTCAAGGGTGGGATATCAATGGTCGAAGGATTCACGGTGAAGACGCTGCCGGGCAGGGTCACCCAGAGGACCGTGATCTTCCCTTTGGTGTGGTTCGTCATGGAGAGGGGCAGGGGCACCACTCGGTCGAGCTCCAGGCAGTTCCCGAAGTTAAACTCCCTCATGTTGACGGACACGTGAGGCGGAAACATGGTCAGGTTGCTTTGGACGCCATCGTCGAAGTACTCCTTGATGGAAGGGACATTGGGAAACAAGGCTGCAGCCTCCAAACAATCCTGTGAAGGACGAGAAGATTGAAACATCAGTGCGGAAGTGAAAACACAAAGAGCTAGGAAACAAAATAATTGTACCACAGGAACTGTGGAACTGCTTGTTATTGACATGCAATGCCATTACTGGATGATTAGACAATAGACAATAGGTGCAGGAGGAGGCCATTCGGCCCTTCGAGCCAGTAACGCCATTCAATGTGATCATGGCTGATCATCCCATATCAGTACCCCGTTCCTGCCTTCCCCCCATTTCCCCTGACTCCGCTATTTTTAAGAGCCCTATCTAGCTCTCTCTTGAAAGTCTCCAGAGAACCGGCCTCCACTGCCCTCTGAGGCAGAGAATTCCACACTCACCACTCTCAGTGTGAAAAAGTGTTTCCTCGTCTCTGTTCTAAATGCCTTACCCCTTATTCTTCAACTGTGGCCCCTGGTTCTGGACTCCCCCAACATCGGGAACATGTTTCCTGCCTCTAGCGTGTCCAAACCCTTTATAGTCTTATATGTTTCAATCAGAATCCCTCTCATCCTTCTAAACTCCAGAGTGTACAAGCCCAGCTGCTCCATTCTCTCAGCATATGACTGGCTCGCCATCCAGGGATTTAAACTTGTAAACCTTCGCTGCACTCCCTCAATAGCAAGAATGTCCTTCCTCAAATTAGGGGACCAAAACTGCACACAATACTCCAGGTGTGGTCTCACTAGGGCTCTGTACAACTGCAGAAGGACCTCTTTTCTCCTATACTCAACTCCTCTTGTTATGAAGGCCAACTTGCCATTCGCTTTCTTCACTGCCTGCTGTACCTGCATGCTTACTTTAGTTGACTGATGAACAAGGACCCCCATAACCCCTTCCCCTTTTCCCAACTTGACACCATTTAGATAATAATCTCTTTGACATGACGAATGAATGAATGATACTTCATTGTCACATGTGACAAGTCGCAGTGATATTCTTTGTTTTGCGCACCCAAAGTACGCAAAGAGTTGCCACGTTATTCCACCACCATCACCATATTAGGGGACACTATCAAACCGTTAGCTTATCTAGATGAACCACATTAACATAGTGGTTACAAGAGTATATCCATGGCTGGATCTTTTATCAGGTAATTAAATGCATAATCATAGACTCTCTAAAGCTGTTCCACTATCTAAAGAAACCTTTGGTGGAATATTAGTCACGGGTACCGAGGTGCAGTGAAAAGCTTTTTTGTTGCATGTTAAGGGCCTGTCCCACCAGCATGCGAGGATGTACGCCTCAAGCCACCACGTTTGGTCGCGCTAGCCGTCTGGAGTTGTGCGGGGCTGGTCCCGACATCATTCTCACCAATCAGTTGGGCAGGAGGCGGGCCGACTGAATTTGGACGTCGTGCGGCGTCGGGCGGTGACGTCATCACGCAACGGCACGCCGGGCAGCGACGTCATCGCGCAATGCCACGCGCTAGGCGTACGCCGTCAAGACGCTGCGTACGCCCGTCGAGGAGCTGCATACGCCCGTCGAGGAGCTGCATACGCCCGTCGAGGAGCTGCATACGCCCGTTAGGAGCTGCGTACGGCCTCAATGCGGCTGCGGGCCGATAGGCTGTATCCACGCGGAACTTTGGACAGTGTCAGTTTTTCGGAGCCCCGCGCGATGTCGGGACCAGCTCCGCACAACTCCATACGCCTCCGGCAATCGAAGTGGGACCAGCCCCACGAGGCCGTACGGCTCAAGCGACCACATTAGGTCGCGATCGCCGCATGCAGTCGCATGCTGGTGGGACAGGCTCTTTAGTCATTCAAGAGTCAAGAGTGTTTTATTGTCATGTGTCCCAGATAGGACAATGAAATTCTTGCTTGCTGCAGCACAACAGAATATGTAAACAGAGTACATAACGGGAGAAGAAAAAAAAGTTCAGTGTGTGTGTGTGTGTACACATGCACACATACTCAATAAATAACAAATATAGTGCAATAATAATAATAATAGTTTGTTGCAGTTCAGAGTTTATTTGTTGTCGTGTTTAATAGCCTGATGGCTGTCGGGAAGAAGCTGTTCCTGAACCTGGACGTTACAGTTTTCAGGCTCCTGTACCTTCTTCCCGATGGCGATGGTGAAATGAGTGTGTGGCCAGGATGGTGTGGGTCTTTGATGATGTTGGCAGCACTTTGATAGATCCCTTCGATGGTGGGGAGGTCAGAGCCGGTGATGGACTGGGCAGTGGTCACAACTTTCTGCATCCTTTTCCGCTCCTGGACGTTCAGGTTGCCGAACCAGGCCGCGATGCAACCAGTCAGTATGCTCTCTACTGTGCACCTATAGAAGTTCAGGAGAATCCTCTTTGACATGCCGAATCGCCATGATCTTCTCAGGGAGTAGTCCCTGATGTGCCTTCTTTATATTTTCATCAGTGTGCTGGGTCCAGGCAATATCTTCGGAAATAATGCACGCCCATGAATTTGAAGTGTTTGACTCTCTCCACCATCGTCCCATTGATGTGAACAGGATTAATGCAAACAGCCAAAAGACTAGGGATTATGGGGAGAAGACACGCGAATTGGTTTGAGAGGGAAAAAGTAGATCGGCCATGATTGAATGGTGGAGTAGATGCAATGGACCGAATGGCCTAAATCTGCTCCTGGAATTTATGACTACACATGATTACAATCAAGCCATCCACAGTGCACAGACACAGCAAAAAGGGATATAACGTTTGGTGGAAGATTAAATCTAGCAAAGTCCGATTTGCCTGATGATGGCTGGGAAGAAACATTCCCTGAATCTGGAATCTATTCTCCACTGGCGAGGATGAATTGCACACTCAGTAAGCTCATGGCCATCCAGAACAAGACAGCCAACTTAATTGGTACCCAACCAGCACCATATAATATACTCCCAGCAGGGCGCACTGTGGTGCAGCAGTAGAGTTGCTGACTTGCAGCCCCAGAGAGCCGCGTTCAATCCTGACTACAGGTGCTGTCTGTACAGAGTTTCTATGTTCTCCTTGTGACTGCATGGGTTTTCTCTGGGTGCTCCGGTTTCCTCCCATATCTCCCAAATTTTTGTAGGTTAATTGGCTTTGGCAAGTTGTAAAATTGTCCCCAGTTTGTAGGATGGTGTTAGTGTAAGGGGTGATCGCTGGTTGGTGTGGTCTAAAGTGTAAAAGCATTGCAGAGCAAGATAAAGCATTTCAACAATTTAGAAAACAACTCCTAGCATCCATCCAGCCAACCGAGACAAAAGCACACTGGATAGCCACCAAGTGGTCACAGGAGTGGAAGGCAACCTCATCTCCATTACACAGCCACATCTCTTCACCAGATAACAGCTGTCCAGCGTCTGAGCTCCCCAGAGGAGCATGGGTGAAGCTCAACAGACTTGGTACTGGAGTTGGGCGTTTCAGTGCCAACGTGTGGAGATGGGGGCTCTGCCAGAGCCCAGCCTGTGAATGTGGGGCAGAACAACAGACAGCCAACCTGTCATCTCTGGGTGCCCGCTCTACCACCACCCAAATGGAGCTCAGGGCCTGGCAGACATTGACACAGAGACAACAACCTGGCTGCTCAACACCCGGCTTCAGATCTAACTATTCCTTTGGTTTACGTTTCATTCGCAAGAAGAAGAAGAAATTTACGAATATTTCCTCAACAGCTTTCACCAGACAACATCTGTACTGGAGGAACTCAGTGGGTCAGGCAGCATCTGTGTACCATAGACAATAGACAATCAACAATAGGTGCAGGAGTAGGGCATTCGGCCCTTCGAGCCAGCACCGCCAATCAATGTCATCATGGCTGATCATCCCCAATCAGTACCCCGTTCCTGCCTTCTCCCCATATCCCCTGACTCCGCTATCTTTAAGAGTCCGATCTAGCTCTCTCTTGAAAGCATCCAGAGAATCGGCCTCCACTGCCATTCTGAGGTAGAGAATTTCACAGATTCACAACTCTCTGGGTGAAAAAGTTTTTCCTCATCTCAGTTCTAGATGGCCTACCCCTTATTCTTAAACTGTGGCCCCTGGTTCTGCACTTCCTCAACTTCTGTGGCCCAGATTAGAATAAATGCAACGCTTGCATGGAAACGACTTTAGCTCAAAGTTTTGTTTAGTTAAGTTCAGTTCACCGAGGTACAGTGAAAAGCTTTTGTCACGTGCTATCCAGTCAACAGATAGACAATACATGATTACCATCAATCAATTTCCAGTGTATAGATACATGATAAGGGAATAACATTTAGTGCAAGGTAAAACCAGCAAAGTCCGATCAAGGATAATCCAAGGGTCATCAAAGAGGCAGATAATGCAGCTGTCCGTTTTTTTTTCCCTTCCTTTTTATTATTTTTAGTACGTTGAGTGTGCAGTCAGGGGGCCTAATCTTTTTATGTGTGGGGGGTGAAGGAGGAAACTGTTTTTCAAGTCCCTACCTGGTCGGAGGGGTTGCCTTCCTCCGAGCAACGTCTTCGACCTGTCCTCGCGGCCTACCAGCGGGTCCTGGAGCGACGTTTCCCTGAGGGGACCTGGCCAGAACATCGGCTTTGGCGGCGGCGCAGCGCTGGAGCGCTGTCGTGGAGCGGGCGATGCCTTTCCTGGGTCGCCGTGCTGGAACTCCAGTATGCTGGGACCGCCGATAAGAACATTGTGGAGCCGCGGTTCTGTGGAGCGGCCAGCTGCGGCGCTGAACTTTACATCCCGGAGCCTGGGATCTCTCGCCGAGATCGCCAGTGTGTGGAGCTCCGTCCGGCGCGGTCTGTTGGCTTGGAAGCCGCGGTCTCCGGTGGGAAGGCGGCCGTTCCTGGCACCCCAAGCGGCTGGGGGTTCTCCCGACGCCGGAGCACCATCACCCGGCGAGAACATCGGGCGCCGTGGCGGCGACTGTGGAGGCCTCAATAGGCCCGACTCTGGGTGGACAAGAGGATGGGGACTAGACTTTGTGCCTTCCCCCACAGTGGGAACCACTGTGGGGGGATGTTTTTGTGTTTTGGTGTTGAATTTCTTCTTGAATGCTATGTTGTATTTTTATTAGTGTGCTGCAAGGACATCTGAATTTCCCCTGAATAAGGGGATTAATAAAGTCTATTCTAATCTAATCTAATAGTTCAGTTGAAGAAGGAACTGCAGATGCTGGAAAATCGAAGGTAGACAAAAATGCTGGAGAAACTCAGCAGGTGGAGCAGCATTTATGGAACAAAGGAAATAGGCAACGTTTCAGATAGTAGTTCAGCACTGGTTGTGGTAGGATGATTCAGTTGCCTGATAACAGCTGGGAAGAAACTGTCCCTGAATCTGGAGGTGGTGTGCGTTTTCACACTTCTATACCTTTTGCCTGATGGGAGAGGGGTGAAGTGGGAATGGCCAGGGTGCAGCTCGTCCTTGATTATGCTGCTGGCCTTGCCAAGGCAGCGTGAGGCATACCTGGAATCAATGGAAGGGAAGTTAGTTTGCGTGACGCTCTGGGCTGCGTCCACAATTTGCTGCAATGTCTCGCGGTCTTGGATGGAGCTGTTCCCAAACTGTGCTGTGATGCATCCCGATAAAATGCTTTCCATGGCGCATCTGTAGAAGTTGGTGAGAGTTGTGGGGGACATGTCAAACTTCTTACGCCTTCTAAGGAAGTGGAGGCATTGATGTGCTTTCTTGTTCGTTGCTTCAATATGGGTGGTCCAGGAGAAGTTGGTGCTGATATTGACTCCTGGGAATTTGAAGTTTTCGACCATCTCTACTTCGGCACCGTCAAGGCAGACTGGGGTACGAGCACCGCATTGTTTCCTGAAGTCGATCACTATCTCCTTTGTCTTGCTGACAATCGAGAGGAAGCTTGTTGTCTCGACACCAGGACACGAGGTTCTCGTTCTCCTCCCCGTACTCCGTCTGATCATTATTTGATATCCGGCCCACAATGCCGGTGTCGTCTGCCAGTTTAAATATTGAATTTGATTTGTACATAGTTACACGGTCGTGGGTATAGGCAGAGTAAAGATGGGGGCAGTGAACGGAGCCTTCCGCGGAGAGCCAGCCCCCGTGTTGAGGATGATGGTGGAGGATTATTTGTCCCCTATCCTCACTGATTAGGGTCTGTTGGTCAGGAAGTCAAGGATCCAGTTGCAGAGGTGAGTGCTGATACCAAGTCCCGCTGGTTTGATGATAAGGTTGGATGGTATAATGGTATTAAAGGTTAGCTTTAGTCAATGAATAGGAGTCCGACGTAAGTGTCTCCCTTATCCAGGTGATCTAGGGATGAGTGGAAAATAAAGGGGACGTCATTTAAGACTGAGGTGAGAAAAAACATTTTCACCCAGTGAGTTGTGAATTTATGGAAATCCCTGCCACAGAGGGCAGTGGAGGCCAAGTCACTGGATGGATTTAAGAGAGAGTTAGACAGAGCTCTAGGGGCTAGTGGAGTCAAGGGATATGGGAAGAAGGCAGGCACGGGTTATTGATAGGGGACGATCAGCCATGATCACAATGAATGGCGGTGCTGGCTCAAAAGGCCGAATGGCCTCCTCCTGCACCTATTTTCTATGTTTCTATGAGTGTAGGGCCAGGGCGATGGCATCGACCATGGGCCTGTTGTAGCAGTAGGCGAACTGCAGTGGGTCAAGGCCGCTGGGTAGACTCTTATCTCGCCAGGGACTGATTTACTGTTCTAATTTATTGTGTCTTTTGTAAAAAAATATTTTCTAACATGCAAATACTGATTCTGTTCTGTTGTTTTGCACAATCCGCAGGCATTGCCACTTTAATTTCACTGCACATCTGGTATGTGTGTGTGACAGATAAAGTTGACTTGACTTGACTTGACTGGATGTGATGCTTCCACTAACTAGCTTCTCAAAACATTTAATGATGGTGGATGTCAAGGCCACTGGGCGGTAGTCGTTTTGGCATCAGGTCTTGCTTTGTTTCGGCACATGGTGGTCTTCCTGAAGCAGGTGGGTACCTCAGAACGGAGTAGGGAGACATTAAAGATGTCCGCGAATACTCCCGCTAGTTGGTCCGCACAGACACATCCTGGAACTGTGTCTGGGCCAGTCGCTTTTCACAGGGGTTTCCCTCAAGAAGTCACCCTGGGGAGAGGCACATTGGAGTCTGTATGGCCAGGCGTCACCACCCTGTTGGCCTTCTGCTCGGAGTGAGCATAGAAAGCATACAGTTCATCGGTTGGGGTGGGAGATTGCAACCTTCACGTGGTCCACCCTGTTTCGACTCATACAATCAACCCGACATGCACAAACAAATAGATTAAATAGAACAAGTTGTCCTTCAACTTTAGGCTGTGCGTGCCATACGCAAGAAGAAGTTCATCGGGTAGGGTCGCTTTATCACCAATTTAGGTTTAGGTTTATCATTGTCATGGGAACCAAGGAACATTGAAAAGTTTTGTTTTGTATGCTATCCAAACACATCAGATAAATCAACAATTAAATGCAATTGAGTCAAACTCCAGTATAATGGGTAGAATAAAGGGGAAGATACAGAGCACAGAATAGTATTGTGCCAGTTCCACAGACAAAGTCCAATGTCAGAATGGGGTCATAGAAAGATAGAAAATAGGTGCAAGAGGAGACCATTTGGTCCTCCGAGCCTGCACCGCCATTCATTGTGATCATGGCTGATTGTCCCCTATCAATAACCCGTGCCTGCCTTTTCCCCATATCCCTTGACTCCACTAGCCCCTAGAGCTCTATCTAACTCTCTCTTAAATCCATCCAGTGACTTGGCCTCCACTGCCCTCTGTGGCAGGGAATTCCATAAATTAACCATATAACAATGACAGCACGGAAACAGGCCATCTCAGCCCTTCTAGTCCGTGCCGAACACTTACTCATTTCACAAATTCAAAACTCTCTCGGTGAAAATGTGTTTTCTCACCTCAGTCTTAAATGACCTTCCCTTTATTCTAAGACTGTGGACCCTGGTTCTGGACTCGTCCAACATTGGGAACATTTTTCCTGCACCTAGCTTGTCCAGTCCTTTTATAATTTTATATGTTTCTATAAGATCACCCCCTCATCCTTCTAAACTCCAGTGAATACAAGCCTAGTCTTTTTAATCTTTCCAGATATGACAGTCCCGCCATCCCAGGGATCAATCTCTTGAACCTACGCTGCACTGCCTCAATCACAAGGATGTCCTTCCTCAAATTAGGAGACCAAAACTGTACACAATACTCAAGATGTTGTCTCACCAGAGCCCTATACAACTGCAGAAAAACCTCTTTACTCCTATACTGAAATCCTCTTGTTATGAAGGCCAACATTCCATTAGCTTTCTTCACTGCCTGCTATACCTGTAAGCCAACTTTCAGTGACCGGTGTACAAGGACGCCCAGGTCTCGCTGCACCTCCCCCTTACCTAACCTAACCCCATTGAGATAATAATCTGCTCCCTTGTTTTTGCCACCAAAGTGGACAACCTCACATTTATCTATATTATACTGCATCTGCCACGCATCTGCCCACTCACTCAACCTGTCCAGGTCACCCTGCAACCTCCTAACATGCTCTTCACAGTTCACACTGCCACCCAAACTTGCTAGTGTTGCTCCTAATTCCCTCTTCCAAATCATTAATATATATGGTAAACAGTTGCGGCCCCAACACCGAGCCTTGCGGCACTCCACTCGCCACAGCCTGCCATTCTGAAAAGGACCCGTTCACTCCTACTCTTTGCATCCTGTCTGCCAACCAATTTTCTATCCATGTCAACACCCTACCCCCAATACCATGTGCTCTAATTTTAGTCACCAGTCTCCCATGCGGGACCTTATCAAAGGCTTTCTGAAAGTCTAGATACACTACATCCACTGGCATCACTACCTCCAAGTGGTTCCTTTACCTCGAGTTCTCTTATCGTGAATCTAAGCGTACCCTCGCTTATGGCAGGGCCATTCAGAAGCCTGATATCAGAGGAGAAGAAGCTGCTCTGAGCCTTGTGGTGCGTGCTTTCAAGCCTCGGTATCTTTCACCCGACAGGAGCAGGGAGTAGGAGGAATGAGTAGGAGGGTGGGACAGGACCTTGATGATGTTGGCTGGTTTCCCAAGGCAGTGGGAAGTGTCGATGGTGTCAATGATGGGCAGTCTGGTCTGTGTGACGGACTGGGCTACATCTACAACTCTCTGGAATTTCTTGCGGTCTAAGGGCAGAGCTGTTCCCAAAACAAGCTGTGATGCAATCCGACAGTAGGCTTTCTATGGTGCATCTGTAGAAGTTTGCAAAAGTTATTGAAGACTTAGTGGTGCAGCAGTAGTTGGCTAACATGGAACTAATGTGAATGGGTGATTGATGGTCGGCGAGGGCTCGGTGGGCTCAAGAGTCTCTTTCCATATCAATCAATCTCCTTCTTTAGTGGAGGCAGCACACTGCTCTGACTGTCATCCCACAAACATGTGGTATTGGCAATGGTTTATTATTGCCCTGTTTACTGAAAGTAAACATGCAGGTACAGCAGGCAGTGAAGAAAGCTAATGGCATGTAGGCATTCATAACGAGAAGATTTGAGTACAGGAGTAAAGAGGTCCTTCTGCAGTTGTACAGGGCCCAAAGTGAGACCACATCTGGAGTATTGTGTGCAGTTTTGGATTTGAGGAAGGACATCCTTGCTACTGAGGCAGTGCAGCGTATGTTCATTAAGTTAATCCCTGGGATGGCGGGACTGTCATATGAGGAAAGGTTGGAAAAAGTGGGCTTGTATTCACTGGAATTTAGAAGGATGAGAGGGCATCTTATAGAATGGTCTTTTAAATGGTGTTATTGTCCCTACCTCAGCCACCCAGCTACCTGGCAGCTTGTTCCATACACTCACCACACTCTGTGTAAAAAAGGTTGTCTCTCAGGTTCCGTGGAGTTAGGCTTGTGTTCACTGGAGTTTAGAAGGATGAGGGCTTATCTTACAGAAACATATAAAATTATAAAATGACCGGACAAGCTAGATGCAGGGAAAATGTTCCCAATGATGGGGGAGTCCAGAACCAGGGGCCACAGTCTACGAATAAAGGGGAGGCCATTTAAAACGGAGATGAGCAAAAACATTTTCACCTAGAGAGTTGTGAATTTGTGGAATTCTCTGCCACAGAAGAGAGTGGAGGCCGATTCACTGGATGAATTTAAAAGAGAGTTTGATAGAGCTCTGGGGTGCGGCGGAATCAAGGGATATGGGGAGAGGGCAGGCACGGGTTACTGATTAGGGATGATCGGCCATGGTCACAATGAATGGCGATGCTGGCTCGAAGGGACAAGTGGTCACTTCCTGCACTTATTTTCTATGTTTCTATGGTTCTATGTACCAGATACGGTTAAAAAACTGTTTTTTTAATCACAGCATGGAAACAGGCCCATCGGCCAAGCTTGTCCATGCCGAAGGGGTCCTACCTACATTAGTCCCACCTGTCTGAGTTTGGCCCATAACCCTCTGAACCTTTCCTGTCCGAATGTATTTTTAAATGTTGTTATTGTACTTGCCTCAACCATCTCTTTTGGCAGCTCATTCCATATATTCACCACCCTCTGTGTGAAAAGGTTGCCCTTTAGATTCCGATTAAAAACTCATCTTATACCTACAGTATGTCCTCGGGTTCTTGATTCTTCTACACCGGGTAGAAGACTCTGTGCACTCATCCTATCAATTCCCCTCTTGATCTCATACGCCTCTACAAGATCACCCCTCTGCTTCCTGTGCTCCAAGGAAAACAGTCCGAGTTTGCCAAACCTCTCCCTGTTGCTCAGGCACTCAGGTCCTGGGCAACATCCTCATAAATCCTCTCTGCACTCTTTCCAGCATAACAACATCTTTCCTATGTCAGGGTGGCCAAAACTGAAACTGTGACCAACACCTTCCACACTTGATTATAATCTTCCTGACTGGGTCAGCACAGAGATGTGGCTGTGGAGTTGCTGCCTTAAGGGCCTGTCCCACTTGCATGCGATTGCATGCGTTTGGCGCGACCAAATGGAAGTGGAGTTCGCACAGGCAAAGTACGCGCTAAGTTCGCGCGTGACGTCATTTGCGTCATACTTACCAATCAGCTGGGCAGGAGGCGGGCCGACTGAATTTGGGCGTCGCACGGCGTCGGGCGGTGACGTCATCACGCAACGCCACGCGCTAGGCGTACGTCGTCAAGACGCTGCGTACGCTGTCAAGGCGCTGCGAACGACCGCAATGCGCCTGCATGCCGACAGGCCGTTGGCGCGCGAAGATTTCGGACACTGTCAGATTTTCGGAGCCCCGCACGATGTCGGGACCAGCCCCGCACAACTCCGCGCTTCTAAGTGGGTCCGGCCCCAGGCGGCCGTACAGGGCCCGTACGCCTCAAGCGACCACGTTTGGTCGCGCCTAACGCATGCAGTCGCATGCAAGTGGGACAGGCCCTTTACAGCGCCGGAGACCTGGGTTCGATCCTGGATACGGTTACTGTCTGTACAGAATGTGTACGTTCTCCCGTTAAAAAAACCCAGCGCGGGTTTTCCCAGGAACCACACACCAAAGACGTACAAGTTTGTAGGTTGACACAAAATGCTGGAGTAACTCAGCGGGTGAGCAGCATCTATGGAGAGAAGGTCGAGACCCGAAACGTCACCCATTCCGTTTCTCCATAGATGCTGCCTCACCCGCTGAGTTACTCCAGCATTTTGTGTCTATCTTCGATGTTATCCAGCATCTGCAGTTCTTTCTCACACAAAGTTTGTAGGTAGATAAAGGGATCGGGGGTATGGAGAGAAGGCAGGCAGGTATGATCATATTGAATGGCGGTGCAGGCTCGAGGGGTCGAATGGCCTACTGCTGCACCTATTTTCTATGTGTCTATGTTTCTATGTCCCCAGTGTGCACAGGATGGTGTTAGTGTGCGGGGATCGCTGGTCAGCACGGACTCGGAGGACCGAGTAAACACTTTTTCTCACAGAGAGTTGTGAGTCCGTGGAATTCTCTGCCTCAGAGGGCAGTGGAGTCCAGTTCTCTGGATACTTTCAAGAGAGAGCTAGATAGGGCTCATAAAGATAGCGGAGTCAGAGGATATGGGGAGAAGGCAGGAACGGGGGGGGGGGGGGGGGGGGGGTACTGATTGAGGATGATCATCACATTGAATGGTGGTGCTGGCTCGAAGGGCCGAATGGCCTACTACTGCGCCTATTGTCTATTGTCTATTGGCCGATGGGCCTGTTTCCACGCTGTATCTCCAAAGTAAACTAAAGAAACGAGACGGGACAGAGGGAGCCAGTTACCTCAGCTTTATCCAGTTTTTCTAGGGGCTTACAGCATTTCTCAGCAACCAGGACCAGAGCACCATCGACGTCCAGCTGTAGCTTGCCTTCCTGCAGCATCATGGTCAGTATGTCGGGTGGGTAGAAGGTCAGTCCACGTATCATGTTGGTGTGGTACACCTCCAGGTGTTTTGCCTTGAGAATGGCTGGCGTCACCTGGTCTGAGTGGCAGGTACCGAATAAATCCAGAAACAGAGGATCCTGTGATAAAGGCAGGAAGAGCTGGTTGGTTTAAAAGTTCATTGGTAGCACAGTCCTCTGAGTATAAACAAGGGTCTGGCCCCCACCTCTCCCCCCCCCCCCCCCATTACAATCGGACTAAAGGGCCTGTCCCACTTACGCAACTTTTTCGGCAACTGCCGGCACCCGTCATAAGTCGTTACAGGTCGCCGAAAATTTTCAACATGTTGAAAATCCAGCAGCGACCAGAACAAGGTACAACTCTTTGGGCGCCAGGGTGTTGCTTGTATGGTCGTGAGTAGTCTCCTCGTCACCCAAAGATTCGTAGCATCTTTAAGGTCGCCGGTGAATTTTCAAAATTTTCGGCGGCCTGTGACGAGTGCCGGCAGTCGCTGAAAAATTCGCATAAGTGGAACAGGCCATTAAAGATGGATCCAGACCCAAAACGTCACCTATCCATGTTCTCCAGAGATGCTGCCTGAGCCCCTGAGCCCCTGAGTTACTCCAGCACTTTGTGTCGTTTTTATAAGAGAGTGCTGGAGTAACTCAGCAGGTCAGGCAGCATCTTGTGGTGAACATGGATAGGTGACGTTTCACAGAGTGCTGGAGTAACTTAGTGGATCAGGAAGCATCTCTGGAGAACATGGGCATATCCTGGAAGACGCAGGATCATTTCATTCCAAAAAGGAAGAAATCTCTGGAGAACATGGATAGGTGACGTTTCACAGGATGCTGGAGTAACACAAATAGTCAGGCAATTTCTGTGCATAACATGGGCATAACCTGGAAGACGCAGGATCATTTCATTCCAAAAAGGAAGAACGATTCTAAGGGGAGTAGGAGGCAACCGTGGCTGACAAGAGAAGTTAGGGATAGAATAAAACTAAAAGAAAAGATGTATAACACAGCAAAGAGTAGCCGGAAGCCAGAGGATTGGGAAACTTTCATAGGACAGCAGAAGGAAACAAAACGGGCAATACGGGCTGAAAAGATGAAGTACGAAGGGAAGCTGGCCAGGAATATAAAGAAGGACAGTAAAAGCTTCTTTAGATCTGTTAAGGGAAAAAGAGTAGCAAAGTCAAATGTGGGTCCCTTGAAGGCAGACACGAGTGAAATTATTATGGGCAACAAGGAAATGGCAGACAAGTTGAATAGGTACTTCGGATCTGTCTTCACTAAGGAAGACACAAACAATCTCCCAGATGTACTGGAGGACAGAGGATCTAAGGGGGTAGAGGAACTGAAAGAAATTTTCATTAGGCGAGAAATAGTATTGGGTAGGCTAATGGGACTGAAGGATGATAAATCCCCTGGGCCTGATGGTCTGCATCCTAGAGTCCTCAGGGAAGTGGCTCTAGAAATAGTGGACGCATTGGTGATAATTTTCCAATGTTCAATAGATTCAGGATCAGTTCCTGTGGATTGGAGGACAGCTAATGTTATCCCACTTTACAAGAAAGGAGCAAGAGAGAAAACGGGGAATTACAGACCAGTTAGCCTGACCGGTGGTGGAAAAGATGCTGGAGTCAATTATTAAAGAGGTAATATTGGGGCATTTGGATAGCAGTAAAAGGATTAGTTCAAGTCAACATGGATTTATGAAAGGGAAATCATGCTTGACTAATCTTCTGGAATTTTTTGAGGATGTGACAAGTAAAATGGATGAAGGGGAGCCAGTGGATGTAGTGTATCTAGACTTTCAGAAAGCCTTTGATAAGGTCCCGCACGGGAGACTGGTGACTAAAATTAGAGCACATGGTATTGGGGGTAGGGTGTTGACATGGATAGAAAATTGGTTGGCAGACTGGAAGCAAAGAGTAGGAGTGAACGGGTCCTTTTCAGAATGGCAGGTAGTGGCGAGTGGAGTGCCGCAGGCTCGGTGTTGGGGCCGCAACTGTTTACCATATATCTTAATGATTTGGAAGAGGGAATTAGGAGCAACACTAGCAAGTTTGCGGATGACACAAAGCTGGATGGCAGTGTGAACTGTGAAGAGGATGTTAGGAGGTTGCAGGGTGACCTGGACAGGTTGAGTGAGTGGGCAAATGCAGTATAATATAGATAAATGTGAGGTTATCCATTTTGGTGGCAAAAACAAGGGGGCAGATTATTATCTCAATGGGATTAGGTTAGGTAAGGGGGAGGTGCAGCGAGACCTGGGCATCCTTGTACACCGGTCACTGAAAGTTGGCTTACAGGTACAGCAGGCAGTGAAGAAAGCTAATGGAATGTTGGCCTTCATAACAAGAGGATTTCAGTATAGGAGTAAAGAGGTTCTTCTGCAGTTGTATAGGGCTCTGGTGAGACCACATCTGGAGTATTGTGTACAGTTTTGGTCTCCTAATTTGAGGAAGGACATCCTTGTGATTGAGGCAGTGCAGCGTAGGTTCACGAGATTGATCCCTGGGATGGCGGGACTGTCATATGAGGAAAGATTGAAAAGACTAGGCTTGTATTCACTGGAGTTTAGAAGGATGAGGGGATATCTTCTAGAAACATATAAAATTATAAAAGGACTGGACAAGCTAGATGCAGGAAAAAATTTCCCAATGTTGGACGAGTCCAGAACCAGGGGCCACAGTCTTAGAATAAAGGGGAGGTCATTTAAGACTGAGGTGAGAAAAAACGTTTTCACCCAGAGAGTTGTGAATTTATGAAATTCCCTGCCACAGAGGGCAGTGGAGGCCAAGTCACTGGATGGATTTAAGAGAGAGCTAGATAGAGCTCTACAGGCTAGCGGAGTCAAGGGATATGAGGAGAAGGCAGGCACAGGTTATTGATAGGGGACGATCAGCCATGATCACAATGAATGGCGGTGCTGGCTCGAAGGGCCGAATGGCCTCCTCCTGCACCTATTTTCTATGTTTCTATTGATAGGTGATATTTCACAAAGTGCTGGAGTAACTCAGCGGGTCAGGCAGCATCTCTGGAGAACATGGATAGGTGACGTTTCACAAGGTGCTGGAGTAACTCAGCGAGTCAGGCAACATCTCTGGAGAACATGGATAGGTGGCATTTTGAGTCAGGACCATTCATCTGTCTGAAGAAGGGTCCCATCCCTAAACTATGCCTAACTCTGTTCTCTAGAGATGCTGCTTGACCTCGGAGTTACTGCAGCACTTTGGGTCCTTTTTTGAGATCCAGCACCTGCAGTTCCTTATGTCTAAAGTAGACACAAAATGCTGGAGTAACTGAGCGGGTCAGGCAGCATCTCTGGAGAGAAGGAATCGGTGATGTTTCGGGTCGAGACCCTTCTTCAAACTTATGTCCACATTGTTACGTTGATAAGTCTGTTAAGGAATTCAAAAGAAATTATTTTCTCCCACTGTCAGGGGTTGTGGGGAGAAAGGAGGCGAATGTGGTTGAGGGGGAGAGCTAGACCTGCCATGAATGAATGGTGAAGTAGACTTGATGGGCCAAATGGCCTAATTCTGTTCCTATCACTTCATACAACACGCAGGAGGATGAGGGGTGATCTTATAGAGGTGTACAAAATCATGAGAGGAATAGATCGGGTAGACGCACAGAGTCTCTTGCCCAAAGTAGGTGAATCGAGGACCAGAGGACATACAAAGGTTTAAGGTGAAGGGGAAAAGATTTAATAGGAATCTGAGGGGTAACTTTTTCACCAGAGAGTTGTGAATCTGTGGAACTCTCTGCCTCAGAAGGCAGTGGAGGCCAATTCTCTGGATACTTTCAAGAGAGAGTTAGAATGAACTCTTAAAGATAGCAGAGTCAGGGGATATGGGGAGAAAGCAGGAAAGGGGTACTGATTTTGGATGATCAGCCATTATCACATTGAATGGCGGTGCTGACTCGAAGGGCCAATAGCCTACTCCTGCACCTATTGTCTATAAGTCAACGCACTAGAGTCACAGGCAGGATAGATCTCCTTCCCTGAACAACATTAAATAACTGTTTAAGAAAGAACTGCAGATGTTGGGAAAATCGAAGGCAGACAAGAATGCTGGAGAAACTCAGCGGGTGAGGCAGCATCTATGGAGCGAAGGAATAGGCGGCTTTTTGGGTGTAGACCCTTCTTCAGACTGTGTCTTGGCTTGGTAAAATTGTAAATTGTCCCAAGTGTGTAGGAAAGTGTTAGTGTGCGAGAATTACTGGACGGCTTGGACTCGGTGGGCCGAAGGGCCTGTTTCCATCCTGTAGCTCTAAATTGAACTAAACTATCTCTTATATGGAGATGGCAGAGTGTTCTGACTCATGCTCCACAAACAAGTTGGTATTGGCATTAGTTTATACAGTAATTGTCATGAGTACTAGATACAGTGTAAAGCTTTATTTCCTGTGCCGTCCAGTCACAACATACCACACCCGAGTACAAAATCTAAAGCTAAAGTGAAAATAAACTGAGTGCAGAACATAGCAATGCAGCTGTAGAGAATGTGCAGAGAAAAAAAGTGCAAGGGCCGTAATTAAGTAGATCGGCAGATCGGGAATCCAATTTTAGCATATGAGAGATGTTCAAGAGTCTAACAACAAGCTGTTCTTAAATCTGGTAGAACTTGTTGTTAAGTTTTTTTTCTTTCACAAAAGCGTGAAAATATGTGAACAGGATTGTTTTTCTAAAAGGGCTTCTTTGTTCATTGTCTTCCTGCATATTACCTACTATTATCAACTTTTTAGTTTAGTTTAGAGGCTCCCGGAGAAAACCCACGCAGATCACGGGGAGAATGTACAAACCCCATAAGGACAGCACCTGTGGTCAGGATCGAACCCGGATCGCTGGCGCTGTCAGGCAGCAACTCTACCGCTGCTCCACCATGCCGCCTGGTGCTGGAACTGTTTTCCGTATTGAAATGACAAGTAGTGTTTTACCTAGAGTTGTACCTGATGATGGTACACTGGAGAATGGGAGGAAACCGGAGCACCCGGAGAAATTACGGGTGAAACCTTTTCACCCCGAGAGTTGTGAATCTGTGGAATTCTCAGCCTCAGAAGGCAGTGGAGGCCAATTCTCTGGATGTTTTCAAGAGAAAGTAAAACCCCTGTCCCACGGTACGAGTTCATTCCAAGAGCTCTTCCGAGTTTGCCCTGATTCGAACTCGGAGATTTACGGTAATGGCCGCTCGTCGGTACTCGGGGCTCTCGTGGACATTTCTCATCATGTTGAAAAATCTTCACGAGTCTTCCCGTGCTTACCTGCCATTAGCGAGTCTTCCCGAGTACCTGCCGTTAGCGCTAAGAGACGTCCCAGAGCACCGACTTACCTGCTACGTTCATTCTCCGTGCTTACCACGAGTTTGATTTTTTTTAAACTCGGGAGAGCTCTTGGAATGAACTCGTACCGTGGGACAGGGCTATTAGATAGGGCTCTTAAAGATAGCGGCGTCCAGGGATATGGGGAGAAGGCAGAAACGGGGGTACTGATTGCGGATGATCAGCCATGATCACAGTGAATGGCAGTGCTGGCTCAAAGGGCCAAATGGCCTACTCCTGCACCTATTGTCTATTGTCTAATGTCTAAAGCCCGAGTTTTCACTGTACCTGATGATGGATGAGACAAGCGACTCTTCTGTAGTAGTTCATGGGTTGGATGGGTCGGAATGTCACCTTTAATTTCTCCGTCGACTCCCCTCCTATGGAGCCCCACCGTCGGTCAATGACAAACACACTTTGGCTGCAGTCAATGTCAAACTGGTAATATGTTGGCACATCTGAGGTGTTAGCGATTTCCAGGGCGTAAGTCAGCGTAGCGCCGAGGAACAAGCAACCAAAATTAATCTTCAGCTCTGAGAGCGACACCACAGGACCTGTGACAAAAGTATAATAGAGCGTGGGTTTTCTTGCCGTTATATTTTTCTCTCTCCATTTCCTTTCCTGAGGTGTTGACCCTCGGCATCAGAAATGTTGCGCATTACACTTTAAACTTTACACTTCGCCCTTTCTGATAGTGACCGGACGGAAAAAGCCAAATAGAAAATTAGTAATGATAGAACGTTCGACTTTAGAGATTCATCGCGGAGACAGATCCTTCGGCCCATCGAGTCCGCGCCGACCAACGATCGCCGCCTTACATTGGCGGCATCCTAAACGCTAGGGATAATGTGCAATTTTGCCATAGCCAATGAATGGCTCCTAGTGTTGGAGGAAATGTCCCTGGAGAGGGAACCCGCGGTGTCCACAGGGACTGTGAAGGCCTTCTGTGAACTCTAGTCACCGCAGGAGGTTGAATATATTGTAGATAAAAATGTTAATATTTTAATTTGATAATTTTGTTTAAGTGTTTTTTTTAAATTGTTTGAGCTTTCTACCTTCCCTTGTAAATTGTACATTTGTTTAAAAAAATCCAATAAAAATACCTTTCCTGAAAAAAAAAAGTGTTGGAGGAAACCGGAGGAAACTCACACGGTCGCAAGGAGAACTTACAAACTCTGTACAGATAACACCCATAATCAGGATCGAACTTAGGTCTCTGGCGCTGTAAGGCAGCAACTCAACCACTGCACACTGTGCCACCCTTGGTTAGAACTCTTAGGATTTGGAACAGGAACAGGCCTTTCATCCCACAATGCCTGTGCCGAACATGAGGCCAACATAAATGAATCTCATCCGTCCATGTGATCTATACCCCATCACTAATAGGGCCAATGCCTGGACTTCCTCATTCACAGACCACAGACTGTTCGATTTGGTGGAAAAGTGTCAGCCTCGATAACAATCAGCACGGGAGCACCTCAAGGCTGCGTGCTCAGCCCCCTGCTGTACTCACTCTATACTCATGACTGCGTGGCCGGTCATCGTGCAAACTCCATCATCAAGTTCGCTGACGGCACCACTGTTGTGGGACGTATCACTGATGGGGACGAGTCAGAGTATAGAAGTGAGATCGACCGACTGACCAAATGGTGCCAACACAATAACCTGGCCCTCAACACCAGCAAAACCAAGGAACTGATTGTGGACTTTGGAAGGGGTAGGATGGGGACCCACAGTCCCGTTTCTAACAACGGGTCGATGGTGGAAAGGGTCAAGAGCTTCAAATTCCTGGGCGTGCACATCTCTGAAGATCTCTCCTGGTCCAAGAACTCTGATGCTATTACAAAGAAAGCACATCAGCGCCACTACTGCCTGATAAGATTACGGAGAGTCGGTATGTCAAGGAGGACTCTCTCTAAATTCTACAAGTGCACAGTAGAGAGCATGCTGACCAGTTGCATCGTGGCTTGGTTCGGCAACTTGAGCGCCCAGGAGCGAAAAATACTACAAAAAGGCTGGCAGCATCAAGGACCCACATCATCCTGGCCACACATTAATTTCCCCGCTACCTTCAGGTAGAAGGTACAGGAGCCTGAAGACTGCAACGTCCAGGTTCAGGAATAGCTGCTTCCCCACAGCCATCAGGCTATTAAACTCAACTGAAACAAATTTCTGAACATCAATAGACCATTATCTGTTTATTTGCACTTTATCTGTTTTATTTATTCATGTGTGTATATATTTATACAATGGTATATGGACACACTGAACTGTTCTGTATTCATGCCTTCTATATTCTGTTGTGCTGATGCAAAGCAAGAATTTCATTGTCCTATCTGGGACACATGACAATAAACTCTCTTGAATATTGAATCCTAATTGTACAGTATAGAGTTATACAGCATGGAAACAGGCCTTTCAGTCCTACTTACCCACACCATCCAACATGTCCGATCAACACTAGTCCCACTTGCCTGGGTTTGGCCCATCTATATATACTATTATTAAAACTCTCATCTTCAGCACTTCCAGTTTGCTTTTTTTTTAAATTTTCGCAATAACGGTACCCTTTATCACTAGGATTTTCGCCACTTTACTCACAGTTCTCCTCTCCTCCAAGAGCACCAAGTTTTGTTCCGATCGGTGGAAGATTACAAAAGTTATGATGGTTTAAAAAACTGTGAGATCAGCAGATTGGTCTTCTCGCCTGTCAGTCACCATGAAGGTAACGCCACTTCCGGCACCCGCTGGAGAATAAATCCCCGGAGGCGGGGTTGAGTCCACAAGTGCTGATTGAGTCCGCAAGAGTGTAATCGGGAAAGTCGCAGTGTGGTGTCGGGTAAGCCGCTGTGTGGAGTCGGGAAATTCGCTACGTGGTGTAGGGAAAGTAGCTGTGTTGTGCCGTGGCCGGTGGCTGCTGAGCGGAGTCCTACCCTCCCCCCCACACCTCCCCTTCCCCATTCCCCACCTTCCCCACTCCCCCTCCTCCTCCACACACCCCCCCTCCCCCCACACACCCCCTTCCCCCCACCTACCCCCTCCCCCCCCCACCCCACACCACCCCCCACCCCACATCACCCCCTGCCACCCCACCCCCTGCCACCCACACCCCCCTCCCCCTCCCCCTCACGCCACCCCCTCCCCCCTCACGCCACCACACCCCCCACGCAACCTCCACCCACCCCCCCCCCCCCCACGCCACCCCCTTCCCCCACCCTCCCCGCCATGCCACCCCCCCCCCCCCTTCTCCCCTACCCCCCCCCCACGCCCCCCCCCCTCCCCACACCCCACCCCCCCTCCCCCACACCACCCCCCCCCCCACGCTACCCCCCCCCCCACACCACCCCCGCCACCCCACCCCCTGCCACCCACACCCCCCCCCCCCCCCCTCCACACGCCCCCCACCCCCCCACCACCCCCACACCACCCACGCCACCCCCCCCCCCCCACGCCACCCCCTTCCCCCACCCTCCCCCCCCATGCCACCCCCCCCCCCTCCCCTACCCCCCCCCCCCCCCCACCCACCCCCTCCCCCACACCACCCCCCCCCCCACACACCCCCCCACCCCCCCCCCCCCACACCATGGTGGAATATTGCATTGGGGAATGGGTTGCATTGGGGGACCAGGCCTCCTGTGTGACTGGGACCCAATGGGTCCCACTTAGTCCAGTTTCCCTCTGAACCTATCCTACCATGTGCGTGTCTGAATGTCTCTTAAATGTGGTGATAGTCCTAGAATCAATTAAATCTTTTACCCCTCACCTTAAACCTGTGTCCTCCGCTCCTCGATTCCCTAACTCTGGGCAAGAGAGTCTGTGCATCAACCCGATCTATTCCTCTCATGATTTTATACACCTCGATAAGATCTCCCCTCATCCTCCTACACTCCAAGGAATAGAGTCCTTGCCTTAAGATAGAGACAAAGTACTGGAGTAACTCAGCGGACTCCCACAGTTGCAAACTGTTTGTACCTTTGCAGGAGCCGGTCACCTTCAGCACAGTCTTGGAGTTGTTCCCAGGCCGCATTATGTGGAAGTAATCGACGCTCATGGCGCCGATAGTCTGAGGCGTGAACTTGAAAGGGATCTGGAGTCTGCTGCAGGACAAGACAGGGCCCTCCTGGACTTCACACAAGAATTCGGATAGAACCGAGGCGTCTTGCTGGTGGTGCATCACCTGGAACGACGTGTTCACCTGTCGAGCGCAAGGTAAAAAAGCTAATGTGAAATTGAATTTTACCGTCGTCTTTCGGAAACGTGCTGTAGGCACGATCAAACCAGTAACTCGGGGGTTCCATCCTGGCCTTGCATCTATCCGATGAGCCGAATGGTCTCCATCCCCCCCAGATGTGAGGTATGTAACAAATACGAGCAGGAGAAGGCCATGTGATCCCTCAGACTTGCTCCACCCATCACAAACATCATGGCTGAAATCACAGCTGCAGGCATCAAAGCAACAGGCCGTTTCATAGGTTCATAGGTTCTAGGAGCAGAATTAGTCCATTCAGCCCATCAAGTCTACTCCGCCATTCCATCACGGCTGATCTATCTCTCCTCTCAAACCCATTCTCCTACTTTCTCCCCATATCCAGTGACACCCTTACTAATCAAGAACCTGTCAATCTCCACCTTAAAAGTATCCATTGACTTGGCCTCCACAACCATCTGTGGCAATGAATTCCACAGATTCACCTCCATCTGTCTGGGGAAATTGCTCCTCATCTCCTTTCTAAAAGGGATGTTGTTTTATTCTCTGATCCTTGACTCTCCCATTAGAGGAAACATTCTCTCCACCTCCACTCTATCCAAGCCTTTCACTATTCGGTAGGTCTCATTGAGGTCCTCCCCCTCATCTTTCTAAACTCCAGCAAGTACAGGACCAGCGCCTTCGAACACTCATCATATGTTAACCCACTCATTGCTGGGATAATTCTCGTAGGTTTTGACCCACCATTTCCACACTGACCATCAAGTACTAATCGTCTTTGTCGCGATTAGAACATATAGATAAGTGCAGCACAGAAAAGGGCCCTTTGGCCCACCACGTTTCACCAAACATGATGCCCACTGCTCTCATCTGCCTGTACACGATTTTGGATGGGCGCAAAGAATAGAGGAATAGGTCTAGAGTACAGGCAGATATCCCTATCTTCCTTGTGCCCATCTAAAAGCTTCTTAAACGCATCCACTGCCACCCCTGGCAATGACAATAGAAGAATAGGTGCAGGAGTAGGCCATTCGGCCCTTCGAGCCAGCACCGCCATTCACAGTGATCAGGGCTGATCATCTCCAATCAGTACCCCATTCCTGCCTTCTCCCCATATCCCTGACTACGCTATCGCCAAGAGCTCTATCTAACTCTCTCTTGAAAGTATCCAGAGAACCAGCCTCCACCGCCCTCTGAGACAGAGATTTCCACAAACTCACAACTCTCTGTGTGAAAAAGTGTTTCCTCATCTCCGTTCTAAACATAGAACATAGAAATTAGGTGCAGGAGTAGGCTATTCGGCCCTTCGAGCCTGCAACGCCATTCAATATGATCATGGCTGATCAACCAACTCAGTATCCCGTACCTGCCTTCTCTCCATACCCTCTGATCCCCTTGGCCACAAGGGCCACATCTAACTCCCTCTTAAATATAGCCAATGAACTGGCCTCAACTACCCTCTGTGGCAGAGAGTTCCAGAGATTCACCACTCTCTGTGTGAAAATGGCTTTCCCCTTATTCTTAAACTGTGGTCCCTGGTTCTGGCCTCCCCCAACATCGGGAACATGTTTCCTGCCTGGAGCGTGTCCAAACTCTTAATAATCTTATATGTTTCAATAAGAACCCCTCTCATCCTTCAAAATTCCAGAGTATACAAGCCCAGCCGCTCCATTCTCTCAGCATATGCCAGTCCCGCCATCCCGGGGATTAACCTTGTGAACCTTTGCTGCACTCCCTCAATAGCAAGAATAGTTCCAGGCCCCCACCTATCTCTGTGTAAAAACCCTACCCCACACATCTCCCTTGAACTTTTTATGGTTATGCCCTCTGGTGGTGTACATTTTCACCCAGGGAAAAAAGTTCTGTCAGTCAATGGTATCAACGCCTCTCAATATTTTATATATTTCTATCATGTCTCCCCTCATTTTCCAATGTTCCAGACAAAACAATCCAAGTGTATCCAGCCGTGTTGCGGAAAGCCTCTAAACCAGGCAACATTCTGGTAAACCTCCTTTGCCTTCCACATTCCTGTCTTAAGCTTCACATTTCTTGACTCTTCTACTGGTGATCATGACAGAAGCCTCTTTGTGGCGATCCCTAGAAGCAACGTCGCAAAGCACTCTGTGACGCCTCGAGCGACAATTCTGTCAACATGTTGGACGACGACAGAAGCCAGAACAGCGAGCTACATCGTCTGAGACATGAGCGAGCGAACCAACAAACTCTTCTACTAACCGATAGAGCTATTAAATCAGAGCACTGAGTATAGAAGTTGGGATGTAATGTTAAAATTGTACAAGGCATTGGTGAGGCCAAATCTGGAGTATGGTGTACAATTTTGGTCGCCCAATTATAGGAAAGATGTCAACAAAATTGAGAGAGTACAGAGGAGATTTACTAGAATGTTGCCTGGGTTTCAGCAACTAAGTTACAGAGAAAGGTTGAACAAGTTAGGCCTTTATTCGTTGGAGCGCAGAAGGTTAAGGGGGGACTTGATAGAGGTCTTTAAAATGATGAGAGGGATAGACAAAGTTGACGTGGATAAGCTTTTCCCATTGAGAGTAGGCAAGATTCAAACAAGAGGACATGACTTCAGAATTAAGGGACAGAAGTTTAGGGGTAACAAGAGGGGAAACTTCTTTACTCAGAGAGTGGTAGCTGTGTGGAATGAGCTTCCAGTGGAAGTGGTGGAGGCAGGTTCGATTTTATCATTTAAAAATAAATTGGATAGGTATATGGATGGGAAAGGAATGGAGGGTTATGGTCTGAGTGCAGGTAGATGGGACTAGGGGGAAATAAGTGTTCGGCACGGACTTGTAGGGGCGAGATGGCCTGTTTCCGTGCTGTAATTGTTATATGGTTATATGGTTATAACCTAGTAAAACGACTGTAAGCATACATCCTATGTACGCCCCTCATGATTTTATATACGTCTTTTGGAGGTGTGTAAGGAGCATTAAGAGCAAAGAGGTCCTTCTGGCAGTTGTACAGGGCCCTGGTGAGACCACACCTGGAGTATTGTGTGCAGTTTTAGTCTCCAAATTTGAGGAAGGACATTCTTGCTATTGAGGGAGTGCAGCGTAGGTTCACCAGGTTAATTCCCGGGATGGCGGGACTGTCATGTGTTGATAGAATGGAGCGGCTAGGCTTGTATACTATGAATGTTGTCAACATGTATACTCTGACAGTTTCTTTCCAGCTGTTATCAGGCATCTGAACTGTCCTTTCACCAGCTAGAAAACAGTCCTGACCTCCCAGGTACCTCATTGGAGATCATCAAACTATCTTTAATTGGACTTTAATCTTGAACTAAATGCTCTATCCTTTGTCCTGCTTATGAAAGTAGGCATGCGGGTATTGAAAGTAAGCATGCAGGTACAGCAGGCAGTGAAGAAAGCTAATGGCATGTTGGCCATTGTGAGAGGATTTGAGTCTAGGAGCAAGGAAGTCATAGAGTAATACAGTGTGGAAACAGGCCCTTCGGCCCAACTTGCCCACACCGGCCAACAATGTCCCAGCTGCATTAGTCCCACTGGCCTGCGCTTGGTCCATAACCCTCCAAACCTGTCCTATCCATGTACCTGTATGTTTCTTAAACAATGGGATAGTCCCAGCCTCAACTGACTCATCTGGCAGCTGGTTCCAAACACCCACCCACCACCCCTTGTGTTAAAAAGTTACCCCTCGAATTCCTATTGAATCTCCTCTGGTCCTCGATTCCCCTTTGCTGGGCAAAAGACTCTGTGCATCAACCCCATCTATTCCTTTCATGAACTCTATAAGATCACCCATTCTTCTCCTGCACTCCATGGAATAAAGACCCAGCCTTCTCAACCTCTCCCGAAAGCTCACACCCTCTAGTCCCAGCAACATCCTCATAAATCTTTTCTGAACCTTTTCAAACTTGACTATATATTTCCTATAACATGATGCCCAGATCTGAACACAATATTCTAAATGCGGTCTCACCAACGTCTTATACAACTGCAACATGACCTCCCAACTTCTATACTCACAACTACTGCAGTTTTACAGGGCCCTGATGAGACCACACCTGGAGAATTTTGTGAAATTTTGGTCTCCTAATTTGAGGAAGGTACATTATTGCTATTGGGGGAGTGCAGCGTAGCTTCACCAGGTTAATTCCCGGGATGGCCGGACTGACAAATGATGAAAGAATGGGTCAATTGGGCTTGTATTCACTGGAAGGATGAGAGGGCATCTTATAGCACCATATAAAATCCTTAAAGGATTGGACAGGCTAGATGCAGGAAAAATGTTCCCGATGTTGGGGGAGTCCAGAATCAAGGGACACAGTTTAAGAATAAGGGGTTGGCCATTTAGGACTGAGCCCAGAGAGTTGTGAATCTGTGGAATTCTCTGCCACAGAAGGCAGTGGAGGCCAATTCACCAAATGTTTTCAAGAGAGGGTTAGATATAGCTCTTAGGGCTAAAGAAATCAAGGGATATGGGGAAAAACAGGAGCGGGTACTGATTTTAGATGATCAGCCATGAACATATTGAATGACTTGAAGGGCCGAATGGCTTACTCCTACACCTATTTTTCCATGTTCGATGTGTCTATCCTGCATCTGTACACTGTGGACGGATTGATTATAATCATATTTACAATTAATCACGTTTAAGAAACACACAGGTACATGGATAGGATAGGTTTGGGGGAATATGGGCCAAACGCAAGCAGGTGGCACTGGGTCGGGTACTTTTTGGCGCCGGTTTCGGCGCCTCCGTTTATAATATCTGTACTCGTCAGAACCATAACCCTAACCCTAACCCTGACCCTAACCCTAACACCCTGAAACCCTAACCCTAACACCACGAAACCCTAACCCTAACACCCTGAAACCCTAACCCTAACACCCCGAAAAGGCAAAATGGCGGTGCCTAAACGGTGGCGCTGGAACGGCGGCGCCGAATGGTACCATTCCGGGTGGCACAAGTGTAGCTGGGATTATGTTGGCCAGTGTGGGTAAGTTGGGCCGAAGGGCCTGTTTCCATGCTGTATGACTCAATGACACTATATATAGTCTTTTTGCTGAAGATAGACACACTAAGCTGGAGTAACTCAGCGGGACAGGCAGCATCTCTGGAGAGAAGAAATGGGTGACGTTTCAGATCGAGACCCTTCTTCAGACCCGAAACTTCACCCATCCCTTCTCTTTTTGTGCCAATCCTCAGATTAAACCAGCATCTGCAGTTCCTTCCTACACAGAGTCTTTTTGCTGACTGGATGGCACACAACAAAAAGCTCCACACCGTACTACATTACACATGATAATAATAAATGAAACTAAACAAATACATTTACAAAATGTTGTAGTGATTACAACATGCCATTAGGTGGCAGCACTTGACTGCTCATGCTCTAACTGCACTAAGAACAGAGAACATACAACAGTGCAGCACAGCTAAAGGTCCTGCCGCCCACAATATCTGTACCAATCATCGTACTAAGTTAAACTCATGTCACCTGCCTGCTTGTGATCTATATCCCTCCATTCCCTGCATATCTCCTGCACGCTAGAGACAGGAAACATGTTCCCAATGTTGGGGGAGTCCAGAACCAGGGGCCACACAGTTTAAGAATAAGGGGTAAGCCATTTAGAACGGAGAGGAGGAAACACTTTTTCACCCAGAGAGTTGTGAGTCCGTGGAATTCTCTGCCTCAGAGGATGGTGGAGGCCAAGTGCGCTGGATACTTTCAACAGAGAGCTAGATAGGGCTCTTAAAGATAGTGGAGTCAGGGGATATGGGGAGAAGGCAGGAACGGGGTACTGATTGGGGATGATCAGCCATGATCACATTGAATGGCGGTGCTGGCTCAAAGGGCTGAATGGTCTACTCCTGCACCTATTGTCTATTGTCTGTATCCATATGCCTATCTAAAAGCCTCTTAACCGCCACTATCGTATCTGCCTCCATCACCACCCTTGGCAGCATGTTCCAGGCACTCACCATACTCTGTGTAGAAGATTTGTCCGACGCATCTCCTTCAAACTTTGCCCCTCTCACCTTAAAGCTATGCCCTCTAGCCTGACTATTGAGACTTACTATTGAGTAGTTGTGAAGCTCCATGTACTTCTCAGCCGTGGTGCCAACAGCAATGTGCCCAAAATGTAGGGAGTTCTGTATGTCCTCCCGTGAACACGTTTGGTTCAATTCTCCCGGCAGGCTAAGCAGGAGGTGAGGGAACTTGGCTGTGAAATAGAAGAATGTGTTCAGAACAGCAGCATGCGTACATTACCCCCACATTCCCTCCACGGATGCTGCCTGCCTGACCCGCTGAGTTCATAAGTTCATAAGTTATACGAGCAGGGTGGCGTAGTGGTAGAGCTACTGCCTTACAGCGCCTGAGACCCGGGTTCCATCCTTGACTATGGGTGCTGTCTGTACGGTCTTATAGAAACTTACATCCTATAGAAACTTACAAAATTCTTAAGGGGTTGGACAGGCTAGATGCAGGAAGATTATTCCCGATGTTGGGGAAGTCCAGAACCAAGGGGTCACAGTTTAAGGATAAGGGGGAAGTCTTTTAGGATCGAGATGAGAAAAAACATTTTTCACACAGAGTGGTGAATCTGTGGAATTCTCTGCCACAGAAGGTAACTACTGGCCAGTTAATTTACTACATTTAAGAGGGAGTTGGATGTGGCCCTTGTGGCTAAAGGGATCAGGGGGTATTGAGAGAAGGCAGGTATGGGATACTGAGTTGGATGATCAGCCATGATCATATTGGATGGCGGTGCAGGCTTGAAGGGCTGAATGGCCTACTCCTGCACCTATTTTCTATGTTTCTATGTTTCTATGTTTCTCTCCCGTGAGTTTTCTCAGAGATCTTCGTTTTTTTCCCACACTCCAAAGACGTACAGGTTCGTAGGTTAATTAGCTTGGTATAAATGTAAAATTGTCCTGAGTGTGTGTAGGGTAGTGTGCTGGATCGCTGGACGGCGCGGACCCGGTGGGCCGAAGGGCCTGTTTGCGCTCTGTATCTCTAAACTAAAGTCATATGAAGAAAGATTGGAAAGACTGCGCTTGTATTCACTGGAATTTAGAAGGATGGGAGGGGATCTTATAGAAACGGATAAAATTATAAAAGAACTGGACAAGCTAGATGCAGGAAAAATGTTCACAATGTTGGGTAAGTCCAGAACCAAGGGCCACAGTCTAAGAATAAAGGGGAGGCCATTTAAAACTGAGATGAGAAAAAAACGTTTTCAGCCAGAGTTTTGTATTTGTGGAATTCTCTGCCACAGAAGGCAGTGTAGGCCAAGTCACTGGATGAATTTAAAAGAGAGTTAGATAGAGCTCTCGGGGCTAGTGGAATCAAGGGATATGGGGAGAAGACAGGCACTGATTGTGGATGATCAGCCATGATCACAATGAATGGCAGTGCAGGCGCGAAATCACCAACACCACCCTCTGACTAAAGAAATTGTTCCTCATCTCCTTTCTAAAGGTACATCCTTTTATTCTGGGGCTATGGCTTCTGGTGCTAGATTCTCCCACTAGTGGAAACAACCTCTCCACATCCACACTATCCAGG
Source organism: Leucoraja erinaceus (assembly GCF_028641065.1). Classification (NCBI taxonomy): domain Eukaryota; kingdom Metazoa; phylum Chordata; class Chondrichthyes; order Rajiformes; family Rajidae; genus Leucoraja; species Leucoraja erinaceus. Next base: position 77,763,031 of record NC_073383.1, on the reverse strand, counting down.
CCTTCCTTCAAAATGTTGTGGGATTTTTTTGCTCAAGATTCTAACATCTGCAGTCTCGTGTCTACATAAATTTCTTCCTGTATTTCAACTGCAGTTTGGTGATTCTCCCCTCTGAATCAAACATTAATGGGCTCATTATTTAGGTCGAGATTCCAATAGGTAAATGATGGTCGGACATGTTTGATGAAGCAACATGGTCTCTCAAATGGGGATAAAATGTCCCCATTTGTGGTGTTATTTCAGATGGTGTCGACATCTGGGGAGGTTGTTCCCAAAATTCAGGCCAACATCTATCCCTCAATAGACATCACCAAAAGCAGATTATATAGTTTAGTTTTAGTTCATTTTGGTTTAGAGATACAGCGCGGAAACAGGCCCTTCAGCCCACCGAGTCCACGCTGACCAATAGACAATAGGTGCAGGAGTAGGCCATTCGGCCCTTCGAGCCAGCACCGCCATTCAATGTGATCATGGCTGATTATCCCCAATCAGTTCCTGCCTTCTCCCCATATCCCCTGACTCCGCTATCTTTAAGAGCCCTATCTAGCGGTCTCTTGAAAGTATCCAGAGAACCGGCCTCTGAGGTAGAGAATTCCACAGACTCACAACTCTCTGGGTGAAAAAGTGTTTCCTCATCTCCGTTCTAAATGGCTTACCCCTTAGTCTTAAACTGTGGCCCCTGGTTCTGGACTCCCCCAACATCGGGAATATGTTTCCTGCATCAAGCGTGTCCAAACCCTTAATAATCTTATATGTTTCAATAAGATGCCCTCTCATCCTTCTAAACTCCAGAGTGTACAAGCCCAGCCGCTACATTCTCTCACCAGTGCTAGAATTTTCAGAACAACCACCCCCATTGTCCAATCCACCTGATACAACACCATGTTTTATCCCTGTTTGAGAGACCATTTGAAGTTTTGGTTCATCTAACATGTCCAACCAGTCCCTTCTGGAATCTCAACCTAAATAATAAGCCCTTCAAAGTTGGATTCAAACTGCAGTTAATACCACAGGAGGTATTTTATGTGGACACTAGAAATTGCAGATGTTGGAAACTTGAGCAAAAAGAAAGAAAATTCTGGAGGATGGCCTGTAGTCAAGAGAGTTTATTGTCATGTGTTCTAGGATAGGACAATGAAATTCTTGCTTTGCCTCAGCACAACAGAACATAGTAGGCATGAATGTAGAACAGATCAGTGTGTCCATTACTATTATATAAATATATACACACATCAATAAATAAGCAGATAAAGTGCAAATAAACAGATAATGGTCTATTAATGTTCAGAGATTTGTTTCAGTTGAGTTTAATAGCCTGATGGCTGTGGGGAAGGAGCTATTCCTGAACCTTGATTTTGCAGTCTTCAGGCTCCTGTACCTTCTACCTGAAGGTAGCGGGGAGATGAGTGTGTGGCCAGGATGGTGTGGGTCCTTGATGATGCTGCCAGCCTTTTTGAGGCAGCGACTGCGGATAGAGTGGATGTACGTTTTTTTTCCGAAGCCAATTAACCTACAAATCTGTACGTCTTCGGAGTGTAGGAGGAAACCGGAGCACCCGGAGAAAACCCACTCGATCACAGGGAGAAGGTACAAACCCCGTATGGACAGCGCCCGTAGTCAGGATCGAACCCGGGTCTCTGACGCTGTGAGGCAGCAACTCTACCGCTGCGCCACCGTGCCTCCCTAAAGCTAGGGCACTAGGCGGCCCTAGTTATTATCATCTGACTATGGGACCTAGTTGTTCACAGATCGGCTGTTTCCAACATGAAAACAGTTATTATACTTGAAAATATTGTCGTAAAATTTTTTGGGGTCATGTTGAGGTTGTGAACATTATTCACATAATGTTCTTTTTATTATTTCTTTCTCGGCCATGTCTCCTGAAGTTACTGACCCAATGCACCCAGAAATCTACAATTCAGTCTGGGGACCTTCTTCTTAAAGTTATCCAGTCTTCCCAAATGAAGACCTGAAGATAGGTCTCAACCTGAAGCGTCGCCTATCCATTTTCTCCAGAGAATTTAATAGGAATCTGAGTGGTAACGTTTTAACACAAAGGGCGGTGGGTGTATGGAACAAGCTGCCAGAGGAAGTAGTTGTGGCAGGGACTATCCCAACAATAAGAATAAGGGGCAAGCCATTTAGAATGGAGATGAGGAAACACTTTTTCATACAGAGAGTTGTGAGTCTGTGGAATTCTCTGCCTTAGAGGCCGGTTCTCTGGATACTATCAAGAGAGAGCTAGATAGGGCTCTTAAAGATAGCAGAGTCAAGGGATATGGAGAGAAGGCAGGAACGCGGTACTGATTGGGGATGATCAGCCATGATCACACTGAATGGCGGTGCTGGCTCGCAGGACCGAATAGCCTACTCCTGTACCTATTGTCTATTGTCTATTGTTTAAGAAGACAGTTACATGGAGAGGACAGGTTTGGAGGGAAATAGACCAAATGCGGGCAGGTGGGATAAGTGCATCTGGGACATTGGTGGCTGGTGTGGGCAAGTTGGGCCAAAGGGCCTGTTTCCACACTGGCCTCAACTACCCTCTCTGCCACAGAGGGTAGTTGAGGCCAGTTAATTGGTTATATTTAAGAGGGAGTTAGATGTGGCCCTTGTGGCTAAGGGGATCAGGGGGTATGGAGAGAAGTTAGGTACGGGATACTGAGTTGGATGATCAGCCATGATCATATTGAATGGCGGTGCAGGCTCGAAGGGCCGAATGGCCTACTCCTGCACCTAATTTCTATGTTTCTATGTTTCTATGTATTAATCTATGACTCTAAGGCACAATGAAGGTTCATATGATTGACTCCTGTGATATCAATTACCCTCTGAGTGCAGACAAATGAATGACCAATGATATCAATAATACCTGCAAAATTCTTTGAGGTGGCACATATTGGAACAAGAGGATATAAGTCACAGGATAATAGGTTGGCCAGTTAGTTTGGAGAACTATATTATCCTATTTAGGGCCTGTCTCTCCGAATGGCTTACTCCTGCACCTATTGTCTATTGTCTATGATATATCACTCTGTGACTCTATGCTGCCTGACCCGCTGATTATCTCCAGCACTTTGTGCTTTTATCCCGCATGGAGGTCCAGGTGCAGGCAATGGGCCTGTCCCACTTAGGCAATTTTTTTTTTAGCTACTGCCAGCGACTGTGGGAGTAGGTTGCCGAAAAACCGGCGACTGGACCCCTCCCCCACGACAATATCTACAGCAATGTCTACAACAACCTGCCACCCAGTCGATGTCAAGCTACGGCAAGCTGCCGACAACCGGCGACGTCCACCAACGACCACACCTACAATAACCTACGTCCACCCGCGACAAGCTACGACAAGGTAGGACAATTCGGTCGCTGGTACCTGTCGCCGGTTAACGTAGGTAGTTGCCAATGGAAGTCAGCACCGGCGACAACCTACACCATCCTGGCAACAACCCACATCACCTGGCGGCAACCTACGACAGCACCTACGTAAGCAGAAGTCCAGCTACGCTCATTGGCGTCAAGCCGACTGTCGTCAAGCAGTTTTGCACATTTCAAAAACCAGCGGGCAACCAGAAAAATCGCAGGAACAGGCCACTCGGCCCACAATGTCTGTTGCAAACAGGATACAAAGCTATAATAATCTCTCGGCCCACAATGTCTGTCTCTCAAACAGGATGTACATAGCTAGAAATAATAATTCGGCCCCTCGAGCCTGCCCGCCAAATGATCCATATCAACTCAGTATCCCATTCCCTGTGTATCCTCTGATCCCGATGGCCAGAAGGGCCACATCTAAATCTGGCGTTATCAGATCTGAACCACCCTCTGTGGCAGAGAGTTCCAGAGGCGGCATGTGTCCGAATAGTTCCCACACTCGGTTTTAAAGGTGGCCCCTAGTAAGCTGTGGGACCCTTGTTTGGTCCCCGGGGTGGGCAAGTTGGGATCTAGCAGGAGATTGAGCCTCTAAAGGAGTTATCAGATCTGAAGACCATTCAAGCCCCATCAAGTCCGAATACCCACACAGGCAGGTGGCACTAGTAAATGGGACTTTTTGGTCGGGGTGGGCAAGTTGGGAGCAGGAGTGATAGGAGCAGAATTAGACCATTCGCCCCATCAAGTCCAATCCTGGCTGATCCATCTCTCCCTCCTAACCCCAATCTCCTGCCTTCTCCCCATATACCCCTGACCCCCTTACTGATCAAGAATCCATCTATCCCTGCCTTAAAAATATCCATTGACTTGGCCTCCACAGCCTTCTGTGGCAAAGAATTCCACAGATTCACCACCCTCTGACTAAAAAAAAATCCCTCATCATCTTCTTAAATTCTGAGGCCATGAGCTCTGGTCCGAGACTCTCCCACGCGTGGAGACATCTTTTCTACATCCACACCATCTCAGCCTTTCAGTATTCCGTGAGGTTCAATGAAGTCCCCCCCCCCCCTCAACCTCCTTAAACTGCAGCGAGCACAGGCCCAAGTGCCGTCAAATGCTCATCACGTGTTAACCCACTCATTCCTGGGATCATTCTTGTAAACCTCCTCTGGACCCTCTCAGGAGCCAGCACATCCTTCCTCAGATATGGTGCCCAAAATAGCTCACAATCCTCCAAACACGGCCTGACTAGCGCCTTATAGAGTCCCAGCATGAGGTCCCTGTAAAAGAAATCCCGATATAAACAAAAACCTGTCCTGCACATCTCCCATAAACTTTGTGGCTCTCAACTTAAAGAGATCCCCTCTGTGCCCCGACATTTCCACCATGTACAGCGATATATAAATACGAGACAATCCTTTTCGTTATTGCAATGCATTGATGATTTTGACATGGAGTTAGTTCTCACCTATACCTTGCAGCTTCATAAATTTTTTACGGTCGTTTTCACCAAATTTGCAAGTTGCAATTATGTCATAGGCATGGGGGGTTTTGGGCTGGAACACGATCTTGACCTTGCACTCATCATAGGCTGTCAATATACCGCTGTTCGGGATTAAATGGAATGGATTTTGTACTTCCAATTGGAACGGTGTCAGGAGCTTACTGTAAAGACAACAACATCATTATTAACAATGGCAGTCTGCGTCTATAAGCCTTCTTTATTATCGTGAAACATCCTAAAGGGCCTGTCCCACTTAAGCGATTTTTTCGGCGACTTGACGGCACCCATCACAGTCGCAGCAGGTCGCCGAACATTTTCAACATGTTGAAAATCCAGGGGCGACCAGAAAACGGTACGACTCTTTGGGCGACTACTCATGACCGTACAGGCATCACATGTCGACACGTGGCACCTGTATGGTCGTGAGTAGTCGCCTTTTTTCGTCGAGTCGTACCTTTTTTGGGTCGCCGCTGGATTTTCAACGTTGAAAATTTTCGGTGACCTGCTGCGACGATAACAGGTGCCGGTAGTACCGGAAAAATCGCGTAAGTGGGACAGGCCCTTTGGACATTAACAAAAAAACACAAATAAAATGCCAAGTTAAATTAATCTCATCTGCCTGCACATTTATATCCCTCCATTTCCCACAGATCCATGTGCCTGTGTAAAAGCCTCTTAAATGCCACTTTCATATCTGCCTCCACCACCACCCCTAGCAGTGCAGCCCAGGCACCTACCACATGTAAGGAGTCACAGAATCTCTCTCCAACGAGAAGCAGATCTAATAATTATTCCAAACCTAAAACACATAAGGACGGCACAGTGGCGCAGCGGTAAAGTTGCTGCCTAAAGGGCCTGTCCCACTTTCACGACCTAATTCACGACCTCTGCCGAGTTTGCCCTTGACTCATACTCGCAACTTGGTCGTTTCGAGATCGTGATGCTAGTCGTAGGTACTCGTGGCATCAAGTAGGTCGGGGCGTTTTTTCTAGCATGATGAAAAATGTCCACGAGTAAAAAAGGTTGTGAATTAGGTCGTGAAAGTGGGACAGGCCCTTTACAGCATTTGCAGTGCCAGAGACCCGGGTTTGTGACTGCTGGTGCTGTCTGCACGGAGTTTGTACGTTCTCCCCGTGACCTGCGTGGATTTTCTTCGAGAGCTTACGTTTCTTCCCACACTCCAAAGGCGTACAGGTTTGTAGATCAATTGACTTGGTATAAGTATAAATTGTCTCTAGTGTGCATGTAGGAGAGTGTTAATGTGCAGGGGTCGCTGGTCGGTGCAGACTCGGTGGGCTGAAGGGCCTGTTTCCACACTGTATCTCTAAACTATACTAAATGTAGAGTTTCACTATCCAAAGAATATTGAGTTACAAGGGCTAAATCATGTACCCGATTGTTTTCCAGCCTTACCTATGGTTTCGTAAGTGAAATGTGGCCTCCGAACTTTCAAAGATGGCACAAATCGGCAGGCACACCAAATCAGGTAAATGTACATCGTAGTAGGGCAGTGACGCTCGCAGGTAGATAGAAAATGAGCCACCTTTGGTCTCGAACACAATCCGGTCCTCATAGTCTTGCTGCAAGGGGACAAATATTAAGGTAATTGTATCTAATTGCAATGAGTGTCCTTCATATATTTCCACTGTAAGAAATTAGAATTGGATGCCTGGGACTCATAGAATATGGAACAGTATGCACAGGAACTGACCCTTCGGCCCACAATGTCTGTGCTGAACATGATGCCTAATTAAACTAATCTCATCCGCCTGCACTTGATCCATGTGCTTTCAACAAAGAGCTGGATAGGGCTCTTAAAGTTAGCAGAGTCAGGGATATGGGAAGAAGGCAGGAACGGGGTACGGAACGGGGTACTGACTGGGGATGTTCAGCCATGATCACATTGAATGGCGGTGCTGGCTCGAAGGGCCGAATGGCCTACTCCTGCACCTATTGTCTATTCTCTGCATTTCCATGTGCCTATCTAAAAGCCCTATCTGAAAGCTTAAATGCCACTACATATCCACCTCCATCACTACCCCATAGCAGCGCATTCTAGGCACCTGAGAAACGGCCCCCTGAACATCCCCTTTAAGGGTGGTCACGGTTGCGCAGCGATGGAGTTGCTGGCTGTACAGCGCTTGCAGGGCCGGAGACCCGGGTTCGATCCCGACTATGGGTGCTGTCTGTTCGGAGTTTGTACGTTTTCCCCGTGACCTGCGTGGGTTTTCTCCGAGATCTTCTGTTTCCTCCCACACGCCAAAGATTGTGGGTTTGCACAATTGGTTTGGTAAATGTAAAAAATATTGTTGCTAGTGGGTGTAGGATAGTGTTAATGTGCGGGGATCGCTGGTCAGCGCAGACCCGGTGGGCCGAAGGGCCTGTTTCCGCGCTGCATAACTAAACTAAACTTTGTCCCCTCACCTTAAAGCAACGCCCTATTGTTCTTGGCATCTTCATCCTGGGGAAAATGTTCTGACTGTCTACCCTATCTTTGCCTCTCATAATATAAAGTCTCCCCCCCCAGGTCCGACGTACCAGAGAAAACAATCCAAGTCTGTCCAAGGTACACAAAAATGCTGAAGAAACTCACAAAAATGCTGGAGAATCTCGGGTGCAGCAGCATCTATGGAGCGAACGAAATAGGCAACGTTTCGGCCCGAAACGTTGCCTATTTCCTTCGCTCCATAGATGCTGCTGCACCCGCTGAGTTTCTCCAGCATTTTTGTGTACCTTCGATTTTCCAGCATCTGCAGTTCCTTCTTAAACACCAAGTTTGTCCAATCTCTCCTCACAGCTAATAACCTCCAATACAGGCAGCATTCTGACCAACATCTTCGACACCCTCACCAAAGCCTCCCCATCCTTTCTGTGACAAGTCGTCCAGAATTGCATTAAATAGTTCATCATCGAGGAGCTGAATCAGAACACAATACGGTCACTCCTCAACTCAGTCAGTCAGCCAGCATATCTGGAGAAAAAGCACGGGTGATGTTTCGGATCGGGACCCTTCTTCAGACTTTGAGTGGCACGCTGGGTTCCTTCCAGCACTTTGCGTCTACCACCAGAGAATTTGTGCAAAGCTATCCTATAATGGGACAACCAGATTGGCACACAATACTCTGAATGCGGCACAACCAAACGTATGAAAGCAAGCATGCAGGTACAGCAGGCAGTGAAGAATGCGAATGGCATGTTGGCCTTCATAACAGAGGGAGTTGAGTATAAAAACAGAGGTCCTCCTACATTTGTACAGGACCATAGTGAGACCACACTAGTGAGAGTATTGTCTTCAGTTTTGGCCTCCAAACTTGAGGAAGTAAGTAAGTAAGTAAGATTTATTTATATAGCACGTTTTAAGTCAACTCGCATTGACACCAAAGTGCTTTACATAAAATAGATAATGAGTTTCCATGCCATAGAAAAAGGTTAAAAAAAATAAAGAAAATGGACACAACACATTGTAGAGTTCAACACAAACGTCCCCCCACAGCAGAATCAAACATTTCCACTGTGGGGAAAGGCACCAGAAAGTTAAGTCCTCTTCCTCTGAAACACCCGAGGTCAGGGCCCATTTGTGGCCTTGCCATTGAGGGAGTTCACGAGGTTAATTCCCAGGATGGCGGGACTGTCACATGTTGATAGATTGGAGCGGCTTTAAGAATAAATGGTAAGCCATTTAGAATGGAGATGAGGAAACACTTTTTCACACAGAGGGTTGTGAGTCTGTGGAATTCTCTTCCCCAGAGGGCGGTGGTGGCTGGTTCTCTGGATGCTTTCAAGAGAGAGTTAGATTGAGCTCTTAGAGATTGCGGAGTTAAATGATAATGAGAGAAGGCAGGAACGGGGTACTGATTGGGGATGATCAGCCATGATCACAGTGACTGGCGGTGCTGGCTCGAATGGCCTACTCCTGCACCTATTGTCTATTGTCTATTGTATGCTGCCTGACTCCAGCTTAAGCTGTTTGACTATTATACTCTTGACTCTGTGACTCTTATATTCAGCGCCCAACTAATGTAGAACAGCATATTATACGCCTTCTTTCCCACTCTATCTACTTATGTTGCTATTTTCAGGTAGTTATGGACTTGGATCCCAAGAAATAATGTAAATATTATATATTCTTTACCTTCTCAACCGCACAGAAAGTGACTGGCAAAGAGTATGAAGTCCCTGGACTCAAGACCACTGGCTGTGGGAATAGCGTGGTGAAGAATTTAGTTGACGGAGACCTGTGAAGCAAAAGAGAAAAACATAAAACCAGCTCTAGATTCAGATTCAGATTCAGATTCAGATTCAATTTTAATTGTCATTGTCAGTGTACAGTACAGAGACAACGAAATGCATTTAGCATCTCCCTTGAAGAGCGACATAGCAAACGATTTGAATAAAAAATAAATAATAAGTGTAAGTGTCCGGGGGGGGGGGGGGGGGGGGGGGGGGTGATTGGCAGTCACCGAGGTACGTTGTTTAGTAGAGTGACAGCCGCCGGAAAGAAGCTGTTCCTCGACCTGCTGGTTCGGCAACGGAGAGACCTGTAGCGCCTCCCGGATGGTAGGAGGGTAAACAGTCCATGGTTGGGGTGAGAGCAGTCCTTGGCGATGCTGAGCGCCCTCCGCAGACAGCGCTTGCTTTGGACAGACTCAATGGAGGGGAGCGTGGAACCGGTGATGCGTTGGGCAATTTTCACCACCCTCTGCAGTGCCTTCCGGTCGGAGACAGAGCAGTTGCCATACCATACTGTGATGCAGTTGGTAAGGATACTCTCGATGGTGCAGCGGTAGAAGTTCACCAGGATCTGAGGAGACAGATGGACCTTCTTCAGTCTCCTCAGGAAGAAGAGACGCTGATGAGCCTTCTTGATCAGAGTAGAGGTATTGTGGGTCCAAGAGAGGTCATCGGAGATGTTGACTCCCAGGAACCTGAAGCTAGAAACACGTTCCACCTCCGTCCCGTTAATGTGGATGGGGGTGTGCGTGCCACCTCTGGACTTCCTGAAGTCTACAATGAGCTCCTTGGTGTTCTTGGAGTTAAGGGCCAGGTTGTTGTCAGCGCACCATGCTGCTAAGTGCTGGACCTCCTCCCTGTAGGCCAGCTCATCGTTGTTGCTGATGAGGCCAATCACCGTTGTATCATCTGCATACTTGATGATGGTGTTAGTACCATGTACAGGTGTGCAGTCATAGGTGAAGAGGGAGTAGAGGAGGGGGCTCAGCACACAGCCCTGAGGAACGCCGGTGTTCAGGGTGAGGGTTGAAGAGGTGTGCTTGTCTAACGTCACAGACTGGGGTCTGTTGGTTAGAAAGTCCAGTATCCAGTTGCAGAGGGAGGGGTCGATGCCCAGGTTACCGAGTTTGGTGATCAGTTTTGATGGAATAATGGTGTTGAATGCTGAGCTGTAATCGATGAACAGCATTCTTACATAAGTGTCTCTGTTGTCAAGGTGGGAGAGGGCGGAGTGAAGTGCCGTTGAGATGGCATCCTCCGTACTCCTGTTCTTGCGGTAGGCAAACTGATAGGGATCCAGTGTGGGGGATAGGCAGCTTTTGAGGTGTGCCAGGACCAGCCTCTCGAAGCACTTGGTGATGATGGGGGTAAGTGCAACTGGGCGGAAGTCGTTGAGGCTTGCCGCAGTGGAGTGTTTTGGCACTGGCACGATGGAGGTGGCTTTAAGGCAAGTGGGGACAACTGCTTGGGCAAGTGACAGGTTGAAGATGTCAGTCCAGACGTCTGTCAGCTGCGCAGCACAGGCACTGAGCACGCGCCCGGGGATGCCGTCAGGGCCAGCAGCCTTACGTGCATTAGTCCTACTCAGTGCCACGTACACGTCGTAGGGGGTGAGTGTGAGGGGTTGGTGATCGGCAGGTAGCACAGCCTTGATGGCTGTCTCTAGATTGTCCCTGTCGAAGCGGCCATAGCCTCTAACTTGGATTTAGATGGTTCCCCCGGGTAAGTTTTGGGATCCGACCAATTTCCGCCCATCACTAACTGCCCTGGAGAAGTTCATGCTGAACCAGTCAATGTGCAGTCCTTCTCGTGAAGGTACATGCACCTTGCTGTTGGGAGGGAATATCAGGAGTTAGACCATGTTACTATGAAGAATATTCACTGGTCTAGATGAGCAACTGCAAAGCTTTTTGTAGTTGGTAATACTGAAAACACTGTGTGTGCAGCAATGGTGGAGGGGAAGGAACGTTTGGGGTGGTTGATGGGTTACCAACCAAGAAGGCTGCTAGTGTCGAGCTCCTTCAGAATGATTGGAGCAAGAGTGCAGTATTAGTTTAGTTTATTATTGTGACATGACAATAGTGTTGAGCCTTTGTTGCATGCTACTCGAGTTTGAGTTTGTGGATTTACTTTATTATCACATGGACCCGAGGGACAGTGAATAGCTTTTTTATTTGCAATGCTAACCAGTTATGCAGTCAAAGAAAAGACCATACAGATGCATCCTCGACTTTAGATGCTTCGATACGGTATTTCGACTTTATGATGGTGCAAAAGCGATACACATTTCAGTAGGCACCTCACTTTGAATTTTGAATTTTTATATTTTCCCGGGCGAGCGCTGTGCGGTACGATACTCTCTCGTGACGCTGGGCAACGGCAGCGAGCCGCGGCTCCCAGTCAGCCATGCGATCACGAGAGTAAACAACCGTGAGTTAGGACTTTCACAATCCACAATCTCGACCACCGATTAGGTTAGGTGTATCAAATGCATTTTCGACATGATATTTTCGATTTACGATGGGTTTATCGGAAGGTAACCCCATTGTACGTTGAGGAGCACCTGTACATGATTACAATGAAGATGGCCACAATGTACAAATAAGGGATAAAGAGCACACCATTTAGTGCAAGATAAAGTCTGATGAAATCCGATTAATGATAGTTCAAAATGTCTCCAATCAAGTCAAACTTTAAGAAAGGTGTCTAAAGGGTCGAGGGATTTTATTGGAAGAGCACCAGAGATTTGAGATTTCAATTATACAGGAAGATCGGATAAACTAGGACTGTTGTCCTTAAGGGGCTGTCCCACTTGGCGACCTAATCCGTGAGTTCTCGCAAGTTTGCCCTTGACTCATACTCGCAACATGGTCGACACGAGGTCGTAAAATGTCTTTGTAACTCTCCTTCATGCTCGAGAGTAGTCCCCGCGTACTCGAGGCCCCAGCTGGGTCGCGGCGTATTTTTCAACGTTGAAAAATGCCCGTGAGTCAAAAAAGGTCGCCGATAGTTTTCATCATAGTCGAAAGGAGGTCGAAGGGATGTCGAAGGAGATCGAAGGAGGTTTATCTTCACTCTCCACTATTCCGTGTCCAATTTTCCCGAAGTTAGTCGTAGCTAGTCGTAGCTAGTCGAAGCTAGTCTTCAACATAGTCGAAGGAGGTTGAAGGAGGTCTTCTACATAGTCGAAGGAGGTCTTCTACATAGTCGAAGGAGGTTTTCAACATTTTTTCAAACTCTCCTAAACTCTCCTCAACTCGCCAAATAGGTCGCCCAAATGGGAAGGTTGTAGTGAAATTCAATTATGTTCAACGTCAGGAAAGTTAAATTAGGAGGAACAGACGTAAACTAATTGTAAAAAAGAACCAGCGGTGTAATGAAGACATTCTATCTCTGTCAGACTTTGTTATGACCTACAATACACTTACCAGAGAGACTGACGGAAGCTCATTCTATAACAGATTTGAAAGCAAATTGCATATATTTTTGAAAATGACATTTTCCAGGACTGCAGGAAACCTATTGGACCAGTCTTTCAAAAATCCAGCATGGGCACAATGGGTTGAATATGCAATAATAATAATAATAATAATAATAATAATAATAATAATAATAATAATAATAATAAACTTTATTTCGGACTCAAGGTCCAGACAAGGCCAACATTACATAAAAATACATTGCCTATAAAAACACTGTAAAAAACATATCAAATCTTAGTATATCTTATAAAAGCATCATAAATTATATATTAAAAAACACAATACAAGATTTAAAATCCAGAATAAAAAAGAAACATCAGTGTCCTACAACGAGACAGCGATACCAGCATCTCCACAACTGGGATTCGTAGCGTGTGGTGCTAAACCTTATGTTTGACAAGGCCACGGTAATTACATTTTCAGAATCATTTATCCTGCAAATGAATTTATCCATATGATTTCTTAGGAAAGCTTCTAAAGTACTGACTCCTGCAGCCACAAACATGTTACTAGCACTACACCATCTAGGTTTCCTTAGCAGTGTTCTCATGGCGTCATTATAGGCCACCTTTAGTCTCTGCAAACTTGTCCTTCCGTAGTTCTACCACAGGTGCGCAGTATAGAGTGGTGTACAATATGCTCTAAACAGCGACATCTTCACCACATCTGTACACGCACCAAACTAAGATTCTATGATTACATTAATGACACAAACAGTGCTTAAGTAGCTGTAAAGTATGCTAAACAAATACATTTTTGAATTAAAGGTAGACACAAAATGTTGGAGTAACTCAGCGAGATCCCTGGAGAGAAGGAGTGGGTGACGTTTTGGGTCAAAACCCTTCTTCAGACGGGAATCCTGCACCTTTTTTAATTAAATGGTTAGGAAGACGATATCATTTGATATATAGTATAAACTATATGAGTAGTGTAGTATACTAGTGGTATTCCAGCAAACTAGATAATTTGTGAATAGAATTAATTAGCCCAACAATGCAGAGTAAAGGACACATGTAGTTCCCATTTCTTTTAGCGATCTGACCCTCAAAACGCAGTCATATTTTCAGTAAAGTTGCTGGTTTATCTTGAGATGATATTAGTTTGTCCGCATAACTGGTTAGTAAATACAAATGTGTGAGCGTAGAGACCGAGGGGTGTAAAATGAGGGTAGAAGAAATAGGTAGCAAGGTGAAAAGTAAAAGTGGCAGGCAGACAAAACCAAGGCAAAAATCAAAAAGGGCCACTTTTCAACATAATTGTATAAGGGGTAAGAGTGTTGTAAAAACAAGCCTGAAGGCTTTGTGTCTCAATGCAAGGAGTATTCGTAATAAGGTGGATGAGTTGAATGTGCAGATAGCTATTAATGACTATGATATAGTTGGGATCACGGAGACATGGCTCCAGGGTGACCAAGGCTGGGAGCTGAACATCCAGGGATATTCAATATTCAGGAGGGATAGACAGAAAGGAAAAGGAGGTGGGGTAGCGTTACTGATTAGAGAGGGGATTAATGGAATGGAAAGGAAGGACATTAGTTTGGAGGATGTGGAATCGGTATGGGTAGAGCTGCAAAACACTAAGGGGCAGAAAACGCTGGTGGGTGTTGTGTACAGGCCACCTAACAGTAGTAGTGAAGTTGGAGATGGTATCAAACAGGAAATTAGAAATGCGTGCGACAAAGGCAAAACAGTTATAATGGGTGACTTCAATCTACATATAGATTGGGTGAATCAAATTGGCAGGGGTGCTGAGGAAGAGGATTTCTTGGAATGTATGCGGGATAGTTATCTAAATCAACATGTAGAGGAACTAACAAAAGAGCAGGCTATTTTAGACTGGGTATTGAGTAATGAGGAAGGGTTAGTTAGCAATCTTGTTGTACGTGCCTCCTTGGGCAAGAGTGACCATAATATGGTTGAGTTCTTCATTAGGATGGAGAGTGACATTGTTAATTCAGAAACAATGGTTCTGAACTTAAAGAAAGGTAACTTTGAGGGTATGAGACGTGAATTGGCCAAGATTGACTGGCAATTAATTCTAAAAGGGTTGACGGTGGATATGCAATGGAAGACATTTAAAGACTGCATGGATGAACTACAAAAATTGTTCATCCCAGTTTGGCAAAAGAATAAATCAGGGAAGCTAGTACATCCATGGATAACAAGGGAAATCAGGGATAGTATCAAAGCGAAGGATGATGCGTACAAATTAGCCAGAAAAAGCAGCATACCGGAGGACTGGGAGAAATTCAAAGACCAGCAGAGGAGGACAAAGGGCTTAATTAGGAAAGGAAAAATAGACTATGAAAGAAAACTGGCAGGGAACATAAAAACTGACTGCAAAAGTTTTTATAGATATGTGAAAAGAAAGAGATTAGTTAAAACAAATGTAGGTCCCTTGCAGTCAGAAACAGGTGAGTTGATCATGGGGAACAAGGATATGGCGGACCAATTGAATAACTACTTTGGTTCCGTCTTCACTAAGGAAGACATAAATAATTTGCCGGAAATAGCAGGGGACCGCGGGTCAAAGGAGTTGGAGGAATTGAGTGAAATCCAGGTTAGCCGGGAAGTGGTGTTGGGTAAATTGAATGGATTAAAGGCCGATAAATCCCCAGGGCCAGATAGGCTGCATCCCAGAGTACTTAAGGAAGTAGCTCCAGAAATAGTGGATGCATTAGTAATAATCTTTCAAAACTCTTTAGATTCTGGAGTAGTTCCTGAAGATTGGCGGGTAGCAAACGTAACCCCACTTTTTAAGAAGGGAGGGAGAGAGAAAATGGGGAATTACAGACCAGTTAGTCTAACATCGGTAGTGGGGAAACTGCTAGAGTCAGTTATTAAAGATGGGATAGCAGCACATTTGGAAAGTGGTGAAATCATTGGACAAAGTCAGCATGGATTTACAAAAGGTAAATCATGTCTGACGAATCTTATAGAATTTTTCGAGGATGTAACTAGTAGTGTGGATAGGGGAGAACCAGTGGATGTGGTGTATCTGGACTTCCAGAAGGCTTTCGACAAGGTTCCACATAAGAGATTAGTATACAAACTTAAAGCACAAGGCATTGGGGGTTCAGTATTGATGTGGATAGAGAACTGGCTGGCAAACAGGAAGCAAAGAGTAGGAGTAAACGGGTCCTTTTCACAATGGCAGGCAGTGACTAGTGGGGTACCCCAAGGCTCAGTACTGGGACCCCAGCTATTTACAATATATATTAATGATCTGGATGAGGGAATTGAAGGCAATATCTCCAAGTTTGCGGATGACACTAAGCTGGGGGGCAGTGTTAGCTGTGAGGAGGATGCTAGGAGACTGCAAGGTGACTTGGATAGGCTGGGTGAGTGGGAAAATGTTTGGCAGATGCAGTATAATGTGGATAAAGGTGAGGTTATCCATTTTGGTGGCAAAAACGGGAAAGCAGACTATTATCTAAATGGTGGCCGAGTGGGAAAGGGGGAGATGCAGCGAGACCTGGGTGTCATGGTACACCAGTCATTGAAGGTAGGCATGCAGGTGCAGCAGGCAGTAAAGAAAGCAAATGGTATGTTAGCTTTCATTGCAAAAGGATTTGAGTATAGGAGCAGGGAGGTTCTACTGCAGTTGTACAGGGTCTTGGTGAGACCTGGAGTATTGCGTACAGTTTTGGTCTCCAAATCTGAGGAAGGACATTATTGCTATAGAGGGAGTGCAGAGACAGTTCACCAGACTGATTCCTGGGATGTCAGGACTGTCTTATGAAGAAAGACTGGATAGACTTGGGTTATACTCTCTAGAATTTAGAAGATTGAGAGGGGATCTTATAGAAACTTACAAAATTCTTAAGGGGTTGGACAGGCTAGATGCAGGAAGATTGTTCCCGATGTTGGGGAAGTCCAGGACAAGGGGTCACAGCTTAAGGATAAGGGGGAAATCCTTTAAAACCGAGATGAGAAGAACTTTTTTCACACAGAGAGTGGTGAATCTCTGGAACTCTCTGCCACAGAGGGTAGTTGAGGCCAGTTCATTGGCTATATTTAAGAGGGAGTTAGATGTGGCCCTTGTGGCTAAGGGGATCAGGGGGGTATGGAGAGAAGGCAGGTACGGGATACTGAGTTGGATGATCAGCCATGATCATATTGAATGGCGGTGCAGGCTCGAAGGGCCGAATGGCCTACTCCTGCACCTAATTTCTATGTTTCTATGTGTGATTCTGAGTTCCATTTCATCAAATGAAGATTTATTATATTATGGAAAATAAACTTTTTTGCCATAGTCATAGAGTGATACAGCATGGAAACAGGCCCTTTGGCCCAACTAGCCCACATCGGCCAACATGTCCCAGCGACACTAGTCCCACCTGCCCACGTTTGATCCATATCCCTCCAAGCCCGTCCTATCCATGGACCTGTCTAACTGTTTCTTAAATGTTTGGATAGTCCCTGCATCAACTACCTCCTCTGGCGGCTTGTTCCATACACCCACCACCCTTGGTGTGAAAAGGTTACCCCTCAGATTCCCATTAAATATTTTCCCCTTCACCTTAAACTCTTGATTAGTTTAACTTTGCGTAGCTTTCAGAAGAGTTTACGGAGTCACAATGGACAAAATACTTGGGACCCAGATGGAGTAAAGATTCTGGTTTTAGGTCTGAAAGATTCTGGTTTTAAGAAGGCAAACACAATGCTAGCATTTATTTCAAGAGGGCTGGAATACAAAAACAGGGATGTAATGCTGAGGTTCTATATAAGGCACTGATCAGGCAGCATTTGGAATATTGTGGGCAAATTTGGGCACCATTTCTGAAGGAGGATGTGCTGGCCCTGGAGAGGGTCCAGAGGAGGTTTAGAAGAATGATCCCAGGAATGAGTGGGTTAACATATGATGAGTCTTTGATGGCACTGGGCCTGTACTCGCTGGAGTTTAGAAGAATGAGGGGGACCTCATTGAAACGTACAAAATAGTGAAAGGCTTGGATATAGTGGATGTGGAGAAGATGTCTCCATTAGTGGGAGAGTCTAGGACTAGAGGTCAGAGCCTCAAAATTAAAGGACACTCTTTTAGGAAGGAGATGAGGAGGACTTTCTTTAGTCAGCGGGTGGTGAATCTGTGGAATTCATTGCCACAGAAGGCTGTGGAGGCCAAGTTAATGGATATTTTTAAGGCAGAGATAGATAGATTCTTGAATAGTACGGGTGACAAGGATAGTGGGGAGAAGGCAGGAGAATGGGGTTAGGAGGGAGAGATAGATCAGCCACGATTGAATGGCAGAATAGACTTGATGGGCCGAATGGCCCAATTCTGCCCCTATCATTTATGACCTTACGACCTTTAGTCAGTGCATCAAATGCAAAGCTATTCAGAAAAACTCACCTGTACTTGAGTTTTTGAGTTTTGAACTGAACATTCTTTAGTACAATGTGTTTGGTGGATTCAATTCCCAGGTCCCAGTCCAACCATTCCAAATACTCCAACACCTCAATACCAAAATAGTTTGTTTTGGCCACTTTGGTTCTCTTCCTTCCAGAGAGTTCATTATTGGCACCATTGTGAGCATTTCTCTGCAAGCAAATTATGGGCAAAGTGTAAATAAGATCGCAAATCATTTTCATAACCGTACGTACTAGAATTCCCTCGCTAAACTGTTCCTACCCCTGTACTATTTTCCTCCAGTAACACCTAATTCGTTAGTCAAGTTTTCAGTCACAGATGCGATCGGTTAGCTTAATAATGTTCCTGTTAAATGTTTTAGTACATTAAAAGAACTTCATAAAATGGTTTAAAGTAAAGATAGACACGAAAAGAAAAAAAAGAAAAGTGGGCCTGGAGCTGAGCCTGGAACTCAGTCTGAAGAGGGATCTCGACTCTAAACGTCACCTGTTCCTTTTCTCCTGAGATGCTGCCTGTCCCGCTGAGTGACTCCAGCAATTTGTGTCTATCTTCGGTTTACACCGGTATCTGCAGTTCTTTCCTACACACATTCGTAAAATGGTAGTTAACGAGTGAAAAATGGAAACAGCCCACCTGGGAATTAAGATTTAAGAAGGAACTGCAGATGCGTGAAAAATCGAAGGTAGACAAAAATGCTGGAGAAACAGCGGGTGAGGCAGCATCTATGGAGCGATGGAAATAGGTGACGTTTCGGGTCGAGACCCTTCATCCATTCACCTACCTGCCCATTGATGCCATAGAATGGATGCATAGTGATTTCCAATGATAGATTTCCATCATCTCACATTGACTAAGGAATACTGCACAGGATACACTTCTGAAGGAAGGGTCTTGACCCGAAACGTCACTCATTCCTTCTCTCCAGGGATGTTGCCTGTCCCGCTGAGTCACTCCAGCTTTCTGTGTCTATCTTCGGATTAAACCAGCATCCGCGGATCCTTCTAATACACTTCCTTCCGATGTCCAAGAACTACAGTCTCTTTGTTTATGTATGTTACACTGAATTTTGACACAGAAAGAGGCCATCTGGTCCAATTGACCTGCATTACAGTTTATGGTCTGCACAAGCCTTCTCCTTCCTTACTTATCATCACATTCTTCTCTTTCGTATTCTTATCCAGTTTCATTAAATCATTGCACGGGAACAGGCCCTTCGGCCCACCGAATCCATGCCAACCATTGATCACCCGTTCACTAATTCTATGTTATCTCACATTCTCATCCATTCCCTACACACTATGGGGCAATTTACAGAACCTACAAACCCGTCGTTGGGATTGTGGGAGGAAACCCACATGAGGAAACCAACGTTGTCACGGGGAGGTAGACAAAAATGCCGGAGAAACTCAGCGGGTGAGACAGCATCTATGGAGCGAAGGAATAGGTGACGTTTTTCGGGTCGAGACCCTTCACAAAAATGCTGGAGAAACCCTCAGCGGGTAAGGCAGCATCTACGGAGCGAAGGAATAGGTGACGTTTCCGGTCGAGACCCTTCTTCAGACACAGGGAGAATGTGAAAACTCCGCACAGTCAGAACTTAAGGTGAGGATCAAACCCGGGTCTTCGATGCTGCGAGGCAGCAGCTTCACCACTGTGCTGCCCAAAACATGGACTTAGATATTTGACTGAACCACCTGTGGGCAGTGAGTTCCACATTCTCACGATAGCTCCAGCCTGTTTAATTCTTAGAGTTGTAGAATACAATACAATACAATTTTACAATACAATTTTATTGTCATTTGAGCCCCAGTGAGGCTCAAACGAAATTCTGTTTCCACAGCCATACAAACAAAGACAATTTCCTAGACATACACACAATTTAATTCACACAAACATCCATCCATGATGGAAGGCAAAGTCTTTTCTCTCCCCTGTTCTCCATGTCTCTCCCGATATCCAAGCCCCAGGTGGGCGATGATAAGTCCCACGGCCATTTTAGGCCGTGCCGGGCGATTTACGGCCCCGCTCCCGGTCTAAATGTCACAAAGTTGGAGCCCCCGGCAGGCGCTGGAATGTCCCACGGCCATGAAGCCGCGCTGGGCGATGTTCGACCCCGCTCCGGGTCGTTCCAACCCCGCGACACGGGCTGGAGAAGTCGCGTTGCGGGAGCTCCGGGAAGCGGTCTCTCTCTCCCCCCGGACCCGCGAGCTCCCGATGTTCACCGGACCTGTGGCTGCGTTGCTGGAGCCTCCGAGCCCCAGGAGTCGAGTCGCAGCAGCGAGTCACCACCGCTCCCCACGCTCCGATGCCGGCCAGCCCCACGATTGTGAGTAGTCCGCAGCTCCGCAGTCTCCCGAGCCCCCGGGTCGTTCAGGTTGGAGGCCGCTCCACGGTGCTAGGCCCCAACGACAACGGAGACCGACAGGGAAAAGGTCGGGTCTCCCGAACAGGGAAGAGATTTTTAACGGTTTCCCCCTCCCCCCCCTGCCCCCCCACATATACACATTTAAAACTAGTATTAAAAAACACCAACACTACATTTAACTAGCCTCTAGAATCGTAGAGGCAACGTTTAATTCGTCATGATGGTGTGACCTTTCAGTCCCAGTATCAACACATATACAGGTATATATATATTTTTTACTTACTTACATACAACTAATCAATTATTTACAGAATAATACAGATGCTGCCTGGCCCGCTGAGTTACTCCAGCATGTTGTGTCCCCCTTCGATTTAAACCAGCATCTGCAGTTCTTTCCTACACATATACTATCTACAGAATAATATTAAATAAATAACTTACTTTAATAAATGTTTTTCTGGCCAACTCTTGAAAAGGGGCAGATTTCAAGGAATACGTGGAGGTCAACATGGTTAAATTCTGTCAAGATAAAAAGGAAGACAATCAAAAAGGTGAGCGTATTTAAGGTGAGGTATTAAATGAGTGAGACTCCAAGTCAGGAGTTGTATTGTATCACTTCAATGCAATCTCCATCAGCTCCCGAGATGAGCAATTTCTGTGCTGTTTTTTGACAAATGATGCAGAAGGCATATGTGAGTGGAATGTAAAGGAATTTATCAGAATTATTCGGGGGCAGAGAGAGTGAATTATTGAGGGGCCCTGAGGGTGAAATACGAACTGGTTCAAACGATACGTTAAACTAGAAGCGATAAAGGGCCTGTCCCACGAGCATGCGACTGCATGCGGCGAGCACGACCAAACCGGAAGTGGGGGCTGCGCGGAGGTGAAGTGATCCCCGTACAGGGCCTGTCCCACCAGCATGCGACTGCATGCGGCCAGCGCGACCAAACCAGAAGCGGGGGCCGCGCGGAGGTCGAGTGATCCCGTACGAGTTGACATGGAGTTCAAGCTAAGTCCGCGGGAAGTTCGCGCTAGGCATACGCCATCAAGGCGCTGCACACGCCCGTCGAGGCAGTGCGTACAGCCTCAATGCGGCTGTGGGCCGGCAGGCCGTTGCCACGTGGAATTTTTGAACAGCGTCAGTTATTCGGAGCCCCGCGCGATGTCGGGTCCAGCTCCGCACAGTTGCATAAGGCTCCGGCGATCGAAGTGAGACCGGCCCCGCGAGGCCGTATGGCTCAAGCGACCACGTTACATTGCGCTTGTCGCATGCAGTCGCATGCTCGTGGGACAGGCCCTTTAGAGTGGAGCCGCAAGTACAGGTTGAAAGAATTTTGAGAAGGTACTAATTTGAGGAAGGACATTCTTGCTATTGAGGGAGTGCAGCGTAGGTTTACAAGGTTAATTCCCGGGATGGCGGGACTGTCATATGCTGAGAAAATGGAGCGGCTGGGCTTGTATACTCTGGAGTTTAGAAGGATGAGACATATTGAAA
This sequence comes from Leucoraja erinaceus, assembly GCF_028641065.1. Taxonomy (NCBI): domain Eukaryota; kingdom Metazoa; phylum Chordata; class Chondrichthyes; order Rajiformes; family Rajidae; genus Leucoraja; species Leucoraja erinaceus. The sequence continues at coordinate 77,741,216 of NC_073383.1, read as the reverse complement.
CATATAAGATTATTAAGCATTTGGACACCTAGAGGCATGAAACATGTTCCCGATGTTGGGGCTGTCCAGAACCAGGGGCCAGGGTTTTAGAATAGTGGGTATACCATTTAGAACGGAGACGAGAAAATTGTGAGTCTATGGAATTCTCTGCCTCAGAGGGCGGTGTAGGCCGGTTCTCTGGATACTTTCAAGAGAGAGCTAGATAGGGCTCTTAAAGATAGCGGAGTCAGGGGATATGGGGAGAAGGCAGGAACAGGGTACTAATTGGGGATGTTCAGCCATGATCACATTGAATGGTGGTGCTGGCTCGAAGGGCCGAATGGCCTATTCCTGCACCTATTGTCTATTGGCTATTGTCTAATCACGTATGTTGTACAAGGGTGAAATGGGAAATATCAATTCACATATCTGCCAATTGCTTCTTCACGTTTTCATTGAATTCAATGCTATATCATGGTAGTGACAACATTTGAGTATCCTTCAGCTAGTTTTGTTTACTTTCGAGATACAGCTTGGAAGCAGACCCTTCAGCCCACCATGTCCACACCGACCATCTCACTGGCTGTATGTTATCCCTCTTTGTAATTCACTCCCCACATATCAGGAGCATTTGTTTTAAACAGATGCCAATTAACCTGTAAATTCGTACGTCTTTGGAGTGTGGGAGGAAAACCAGAGCACCAGGAGGAAACCCACGTGGTCACAGGAAGAACATGCAAATTCCAGGTCAAGATCGAACCTGGGTCTCTGGTGGAGTGAGGCTGCAGTTCTATATTTTGCACCAATGCATTTCCTAGTCCGAGTCAATAGACAATAGACAATAGTCTATAGGTGCAGTAGTTGGCCATTTGGCCCTTCGAGCCAGCACCGCCATTCAATGTGTTTATGGCTGATCATCCCCAATCAGTACCCCGTTCCTGCCTTCTCCCCACATCCCCATGGCACAGCTATCTTTAAGAGCCCTATCTAGCTCTCACTTGAAAGTATCCGGAGAACCGGCCTCCACTGCCTTCCAAGGCAGAGAATTCCACAGTTTACATATATTCATCCAGAAAAAGGTTATCTGTCTACCCTATCTAAGCCTCTCATAATTTTATATACTTCTATCAGGTCTCTCCTTAACCACAAATGTTCCACTTTTCATTTCACTGCACATCTAGTATGTGTATGTGGCAAATAAACTTGACTTGACTTGACTTGATAACAATCCATGATTGTCCAACCTCTCCTTATAGATAATATCCTCTCATCCAAGTAGCATTCTGCTAAACCTCCTGTACACTCTCTCTAAACCCACCACATAATTGCAGACACATAATGCAGCAAAGGCTAACCATAAACATGAACCTCAGTGACTGCCAATCACCACCCACCCCCCCCCCCCCCCTCCCACCCCCCCCCCCCCCCCCTGTATCTTCGCTGTATCTCTAAAGTCTAAATAACAGGACATTTCACTTATTATTATTTATTCAAATCGTTTGCTATGTCGCTCTTCCAGGGAGATGCTAAATGCATTTTGTTGTCTCTGTACTGTACACTGACAATGACAATTAAATTGAATCTGAATCTGAATCTGAATCTGAACAGCATATAACAGAGTGAAGTGTGGAAATGATGTGCTCTTCCTCTCATGTGGGGCATAAGGATGTCGGGGGTTATGGCAGGTTATGGGGCGAAGGCAGGATAATGGAGAGATAGATCAGCCATGATTGAATGGTGGAATAGACATGATGGGCCAAATGGCCTAATTCTGCTTCCAGAACTTATGAGCTTAAGAAAACCCACGTGTTCACAGGATAACCGCACAAACACCACACAGACAGCATCCCAAAGTCTGGATCGAACCCGGGTCTCTGGCACAGTGTGGCTACAGCACTACCAGCTGCCCGCCTGCATATTGTTTTTGAAAATCATTAAATCTGCTTCCACTATCTGGAGGCAATGCATTTCAAATCAAAATAACTTGATGCAAGAGAATGCCTCTCCTCATGTCGATTTTGTTAAGTGTCTTGGTATGTTTTCTCACATTAAAGCACCATATAAATCCAAGCAATAGTTTCTGCTGGCATCGCAAGCCACTCTGTGTAATAATGTGTACTGCGTAGTTGAATATAGCTTTCCTAAGATGATAAATGGCCACCCCCTCACCACGAGCCTCTACTTTTGATTATGAATTTGGCTGTTCTAAAAATCTTTTGCCATTATCGTCAGAGAGTCAAACTGCTGACATGAGGTGACTTTTACTGATTTCCAATCTTGATAGTACATAGGCGACACCACTCAGACCCATCAGACCTGCAGCTCCATTAACTCGTATTATTTCGAGACACAAGGAACTACAGATGCCGGGATCTTAGTTTAATTTACTTTAGTTTATGATTGCCACGAGTACCGAGGTACAGTGAAACGTTCATTTCATAGGTTCCAGGAGCAGAATTATGCCATTCAGCCCATGAAGTCTACTCCGCCATTCAATCACGGCTGATCTATCTTTCCCTCTCAACCCCATTCTCCTGCCTTCTCCCATTAACCCCTGACACCCATTTTGGTACGTGCTATCCAGTCAGGGGTAAGATTGTATATGATTACAATCAAGCCGTCCACAGTGTACAGATACAGGATAAAGGGAATAGCGTTCAGTGCAAGATAAAGTATGAAAGATAGCTCAAAGGTCTGCTATGAGGTCGACAAAAATGCTGGAGAAACTCAGCGGGTGAGGCAGCATCTATGGAGCGAAGGAAATAGGCAATGTTTCGGGCCGAAACCCTTCTTCAGACTGAGGTAGATGGGGGTTCAGGGCCACAGTCTTGGTGGTGACAGCATTGTGGAGTGGCACAGCGGTAGAGTTGCCACCTTAAAGCACCAGCGACCCAGTCCGAACAACTGGTGGTGTCTGTACGGAGTTTATACGTTCTCCCTGTGACCACGTGGGTTTCTTCCGTGTGATCTGGTTTCCTCCCACCTTCCAAAGATGCGCAGGTTTGTAGCTTAATTGGCTTCGGTAATATTTGTCCCTAGTGTGTAGGATAGTGTGATCACTGGTCAGCGCGGATTCGGTGGGCCGAAAGGCCTGTATCTTCGCTGTATCTCTAAAGTCTAAATAACAGGACATTTCAGTTGCCTTGAGCAAAGGTCAGTGCTTGAGTAATTCAGCAGGATATCCGTGGAGGGACTGGGTAGCCAACATTTTGGGACTTTTCCTTAGGTCGATGTATCATTAGTTAGATAAGAATAATTAATGGCAGAAAAGGAGTCTGCTTGATCCATCATATCCATTTCAGCTCTTCAGTCCAATCCTACCCAACCATTTGTTCCCAGATTTCTTTTCAATATGATGATTGTTTTTGGCTCTACCACTATTTCAGGCAGCGAGCACCAGATCACCATCACTACATTACCTCCAACCCACTGCCTCTTGATGTTGTCATCCTTTGATTCTTTCCTCAACTAAAATATATCTTGTTTAAGAAAGAACTGCAGATGCTGGCAAAATCGACGGTAGACACAAAATGCTGGAGAAACTCAGTGGGTGAGGCAGCAACTATGGAGAGAAGGAATTGGCGACGTTTTGAGTCGAGACCCTTCTTCTCGACCCGAAACGTTGCCAATTCCTTCTTTCCACAGATGCTGCCTCACCCGCTGAGTTTCTCCAACATTTTGTGTCTACCTACAATATATCAATCTCAGTTTTCACATTTTCATTTCACCTTGGCTTCAGCAGCTTGGGTCATCTCTGAATAACTTGGTTCTATTTTTGTTACACAACTGTTTCTGGAATCCCTAACTGTAGATGTTAGTTAGATAAAAGATAGATAAAAGACTCCGAAACGTCACCTATTCCTTTTCTCTATAGATGAGTGACACGGTGGCGCAGCAGCAGAGTTGCTGCCTTACAACGCCAGACACCTGGGTTTGATCCTGACTATGGGTGCTGCCTGTATGGAGTTTGGACGTACGGTCTCCCTGTGACCACGTGGGTGTCCTCCGGGTGCTCTGGATTCGTTCCACACTCCGAAGACATGCATGTTTGTAGGTCAATTGGCTTCTGTAAAAATTGTAAATTGTTCCAAATGCTAGTGTACAGGGATAGAAACATAGAAAATAGGTGCAGGAGTAGGCCATTCGGCCCTTCGAGCCTGCACCGCCATTCAATATGATCATGGCTGATCATCCAACTCAGTATCCTGTACCTGCCTTCTCTCTATACCCCCTGATCCCTTTAGCCACAAGGGCCACATATAACTCCCTCATAAATATAGCCAATGAACTGGCCTCAACTACCTTCTGTGGCAGAGAATTACACTGTATCTCAATCATATGGAGTGGCACAGGGGCTCAGTAGTAGAGCTGCTGCATAACAGCGCCAGAGTCCCCGTGTTCGATCCTAACCGCAGATCCCGGAGTCTGTCCCTGTGGCCGCGTGGGTTTTCTCTGGGTGCTCCGGTTTCCTTCCACATCCCAAATTCCTGCAGTTTTGTAGGTTAGTTGGCGTCTGTACATTGTTCCTCGTGTGTCGGATGCGAAAGTGGTCCAACATAGAACTAGTGTGGACAGGTGATCGATGGTTGGCACCGACTTGGCTGGCCAAAGCGCTTATTTCCATGCTGAATCACTAAAACTTACATTATAAAAAACTATAACTAAAAATATTCTCTCTGGGGTTGGGGGAGGTGGGGGGGGGGGGGGGGGGGGGGTGGGGGGGGGGGGGGAGGTGGGGGGGGGGGGGGGGGGGGGGGTGGTTACAGATTTCCAGTCACAGGCCAGAGAACAAAGAAAGCACGGCACCAGAAAACACAACAATCAGAAGCAAACAAGCAGAAAAAAAAATAACTACAATATTGTGACCTTTCAGTTAGCTGCAATTATAATCGAGATGATGTTGTCCTTTAAATTACTCGGCAAGTAAGGCACTTTCCTATTATCAGACTGATGGAATAATATAGTACTGAACATCAGGAGCAGAATTTATTACAATCTCACAACTCTTCCCTTATTCCCCATTTACTTAAGTGGAATTGCTACATATGGTAAATGCAAAACCAATAATTCTGATTAGGTTAAAACATTGCAATCTGCTCATATTATGCTAATGACTTTCTCCCATTGATTAAATAGCAGATATAAATATTGTTGGCGAGTTAACTTGGCATTTAGAGTTCTGTTATAAGCGAAAGGTTTATGACAACTTCACTGAGTATTTACTGGAATATTTGTGCACAAAATAATGACATCACAAGGGTGCAAGAGTCGACCATTTAAGGGATTCTGCCATCAAGTCTCTGAGGCATAAAGGAACATGTGAGATTTCCAGCACTTTATGCCGAAACTGCAAATCCAGCAAGATTAGTCCTTCCAAGCTTGGATGGTGCCCAGAGCAAGAGAAACAATTTGGAGCTGTGCAGCAAACGATGCACAAACCATAGCAGGTCTGACAATGGTGGTGTTTAGAGATAGGATGATGATACAACGCTTTGACAGGCCATTTGCCCATGCTGACCAAAATGCTCCATCTGCACCAGTCCCCACTTGCCTATGTGTTCTCATGTTAATTGGTCATAGGAGCAGAAGTAGGCCATTCGGCTCATCGAGTGTACTCTGCCGTTCAATCATGGCTAATCTATCTCTCCCTCTCAACCCTATTCTCCTACATTCTCCCCATAACCCTTGACACCCTTACTAATCAAGAATCTGTCAATCTCCGCGTTAAAAATACCCAATGACTTGGCATCCAGAGCTGTCTGTGGCATTGAATTCCACAGATTCACCACAATCTGACTAAAGAAATTCCTTCTCGTCTCGTTTCTAAAGTTATGTCCTTTGATTCTCAGACTGTGCCGTCTAATGGAAAGGTAGAAACATAGAAAATAGGTGCAGGAGTAGTCCATTGGGCCCTTTGAGCCTGCACCGCCATTCAATATGATCATGGCTGATCATCCAACTCAGTATCCTGTACCTGCGTTCTCTCCATACCCCCTGATCCCCTTAGCCACAAGGGCCACATCTAACTCCCTCTTAAATATAGCCAATGGCCTCAACTACCTTCTGTGGCAGAGAATTCCACAGATTCACTACTCTCTGTGTGAAAAATGTTTTCCTCATCTCGGTCCTAAAAGATTTCCCCCTTATCCTTAAACTGTGACCCCCTTGTTCTGGACTTCCCCAACATCGGGAACAATCTTCCTGCATCTAGCCTGTCCAACCCCTTAAGAATTTTGTAAGTTTCTATAAGATCCCCCCTCAATCTTCTAAATTATAGCGAGTACAAGCCGCGTCTTTCCAGTCTTTCTTCATATGAAAGTCCTGACATCCCAGGAATCAGTCTGGTGAACCTTCTCTGTACTCCCTCTATGGCAATAATGTCTTTCCTCAGATTAGGAGACCAAACTGTAGTGCTAGACTCTTCCACTAATGGAAACATCCTCTCTACATCCACTCAATTCCAGGCCTTTCACTATTCGGTAAGTTTCAACGAGGTCCCCCTACTCCACGTTTTTACCCATATACCTTGAGGCATCTGGGATGACGCCGGGTTTGGTAGTGACCACACCGACACTCGCAGTTGGGTGAACTCACGTGATATTTTATTTACAGTGGTGTGGGAGCCCAGGACTACATGGGGTCTCTGCCTCTTGCCGTCAGGACTCCTGCATGGCGATCGCTGGCGATCTCAGACTTGCAGCTCAGTCCTGGTTTCGAAGGAGGAGGTGAGGCGGGGCGATCGCAGGCTTCACCATTGCCTCGAGAGAGATACGGCACTGGTGGACTCAGACTTATCCTGGCCGCTCAGCTCTGGGCTCGAAGACGCAATCTGGTTAATCTGTTGCCACCCCTCTTTCTTCTGGCCTATTCCTACCTCCAGTTCACCACTCTCTACTTGCAGTCTGAGGAAGGGTTCTGACCCAAAACGTCACCTACTCCTTTTCTCTGGAGATGCTGCCTGACCTGATGAGTTATGGGCCTGTCCCACTTGCGCACATTTTTCGGCGACTGCCGGCACCCGTCATATGTCAGAGGCGACCAGAAAGAAGCTACGACTCTTTGGGCGACTGAGGAGACATGTCTCGGGGTGAAGATTCAGGGGTGAAGCGAAATGCATTGTATGGTCATGTATGGTCATGAGTAGTATGGTCATGAGTAGTCGGCCAAAGAGTCGTACCTTGTTCTGGTTGCCGCTGGATTTTCAACATGTTGAACATTTTCAGAGACCTGCTGCGACTATGACGGGTGCCGGCAAGTCGCTGAAAAAGTCGCGTAAGTGGGACAGGCCCTTAACTCCAGCAATTTGTGTCTATCTTTGGCAGAAACCAACATCAGCAGTTCCTTCCTTCACCTTCAACCTATGTCCTCTGGTTCTTATCTCCCCAATTCTGGGTGAAGGTTCTGTGCAATCAGTGAAAGATTCTGTGCACTCAGATATAGCATGGATAAAGGCCCTTCAGCCCACCGAGTCCATGCTGCTCATTGATCACCCATTCACATTAGTTCTATATTATCAACTTTCTCATCCACTCGCTATACACTAGAGGCAATTTGTCGAGGCCAATTAACCAACAAACCCACACTCCTCTGGGACGTGGGAGGAAACCGCAGCATGCAGAGGATCACAGGGAGAACGTGCCAACTCCACACAGACAGCACCTGGGGTCAGGGTGTTGAAACTGGGTCTCTGGCACTTTGTGAGGCAGCAGCTCCACCAGCCATGCCACCATGCCTCTGTGGAGGGAGGTTGAGCTAATGGATTGAGAGCAAAACATCAGCATGGAACCACACTGACTTAAAGTCACCAAGCTTTGGTTCACTTTTTTCTTATGGGCCTGTCCCACTTAGGAGATTTTTCAGGCGACTGCCGGCAGTCACTGAAAATCCGGCAAAGGGTCAGAGTGGAACACACACACAAATGGCTTCCTTCACCAGTCAGTGATGCAGGCGGGGGCGGGGGACAGGGCAAGCGGGGGGAGCGCTGTCTGAGTGAAATTCACACGGTGCAAAGCCAATGTGATACAGACACACACCACGATGAACAAAAGGTTGGCGCTGAATGGTGAAGCGCCTACAGGAAAGGTACTTTGTCCCTTGGGGGGGGGGGGGGAGACGAGTTGGAGACAACCCCAGCGAAGTCAGCGAACATTGACATTTCCGCTCAGTTATCCTTTCTGAAAAATACTGCTTACGTTTTTTTTTCCCAATGAGCCAATGAAATTCACCAGTCAGCACCGGCTACAACCTACGAGAACCTTCGACCCCCTGGCAACCCACTAGGACCTCCAAGCGGCCCACCTACGGCACGAGAATTCTCGCTACTCTCCATGGCGGCTTCATTCTGGTCGCCGTTAATGTTTCAACATGTTGAAAAATTTGCGGCGACCATAATGAGGCCGCGACTAGTTCCCAGGATGCAGGATCCCCTCACGGCCATGAAGGCGACCCCCCGGCAACTGCCCCGCATAGTCGCCTACGTAAAAGTCGCCTAATGTAAATTACTGGTTGCCAGGAGGTTGTTGGGACCTGCAAAATATTTTGGATACAAAGAGACAAAAAAGATGCTGGAGCTGATCATCCACTCTCCTACATTTCAGTAAGGCAATGGTTGAACATTACACCAGGACCATTAACCTGCATCAGCCCCATTCCTGTGGACAAAATTGGGATATTTGGCCCATATCCCTCCAAACCTGTCCTATCCATGCAACCTGTCTAACTTTCTTTAACTTTCTTTAACCTCCTGCAACCGCAGGAGATGCAACACCTGCCCCTTTACCTCCCCACTCGACTCCATCCAAGGACCCCAACAGTCTTTTCAAGTGAGGCAGGGGTTCACTTGCACCTCGTCCAACCTCATCTACTGTATCCACTGTTCCAGGTGTCAACTTCTGTACATCGGCGAGACCAAGCGCAGGCTCGGCGATCGTTTTGCTGAACACCTGCGCTCAGTCCGCCTCAACCTACCTGATCTCATGGTTGCTCAGCACTCCCCCTCCCGTTCCCAATCCGACCTTCCTGTCCTGGGCCTCATGCATTATCAGAGTGAGGCCCAGCGCAAATTGGAGGAACAGCGCCTCATACTTTGCTTGGGTAGTTTACACCCCAGCGGTTTGAACATTGACTTCTCTAACTTCAAATAGCCCTTGCTTTCCCTCTCTCTCCTTCCCCTCCACCTTCCCTGTTCTCGCACTAGTCTTATACCCCTGTCCCACTAATAGGAAACCTGAACGGAAACCTCTGGAGACTTTGCACCCCACCCAAGGTTTCCGTGCGGTTCCTGGAGGTTCCCAAAGGATTTTGTCAATCTCCCTACCTGCTTCCACTACCTGCAACCTCCAGCAACCACCTGCAACCTCTGGGAACCGCACGGAAACCTTGGGTGGGGCGCAAAGTCTCCAGAGGTTTCTGTTCAGGTTTCCTAAGTGGGACAGGGGCATTATCTGTCTACATTCTATCTCGGTCCCACCCATTCCCATGACATCAGTCTGGAATAAAAGTAGATGAAGTCTTTCTTATAGCCCAACATGCATCAGAACAGTCTGACGAAGGATCTCAACCCAAAACGTCACGCATTCCTTCTCTCCAGAGATGCTGCCGATCCCGCTGAGTTACTCCAGCATTTTGGGTCTACCTAACTTTCTTTAAAATTGGGATAGTCCCTGCCTCAACTACCTCTTCTGGCAGTTTGTTCCATACACCCACCACCATTTGTGTAAAAAGATACCCCTCAGATTCCTATTAAATCTTTTTCCCTTCACCTTAAAACTAAGCCCTCTGGTCCTAGATTCACGTACTCTGGGCATGAGACTGTGCGTCTACCCGATCTATTCCTCTCAAAATCACCCCTCACCCCCCTACGCTTCAAGGAATAGAGTCTTTTTTTTGGTAAACTGTCCACAACAGTACCTTGTTTCTAGAAAGATGATAATGATGTGTCAAGTTCAAAAGAACATTTTGGTCAACATTAGGACTAACAATCTGCCTTCTCAACTTAGAACACACAACAGTCCAGCGCAGGAACAGTCCCTTCAGCCCATAATGCCCATATCCAATATGATGCCAAGGTAGACACAAAAAGCTGAAGTAACTCAGCGTGACAGGACAGGCAGTATTGAAACATATAAGATTATTAAGGGTTTGGACACGCTAGAGGCAGGAAACATGTTCCCGATGTTGGGGGAAGTCCAGAACCAGGGGCCACAGTTTAAGACTAAGGGGTAAGCCATTTAGAACGGAGACGAGGAAACACTTTTTCACCCAGAGAGTTGTGAGTCTGAGGAATTCTCTGCCTCAGAGGGCGGTGGAGGCCGATTCTCTGGATACTTTCAAGATAGGGCTCTTAAAGATAGCGGAGTCAGGCGATATGGGGAGAAGGCAGGGACAAGGTACTGATTGGGGATGATCAGCCATGATCACATTGAATGGCTGTGCTGGCTCAAAGGGCCGAATGGCCTACTCCTGCACCTATTGTCTATTATCTCTGGAGAGAACGAACGGGTGACGTCACCCATTCCTTCTTTCCAGAGATACTGCCTGTCCCACGGAGTTACTCCAGTTTTTTGTGTCTATCTTCGGTTTAGACCAGCATGTGCAGTTCCTTCCTACACATGATGCCATGGTAACTAATCTCATCAGCCTGCACATGGTCTACTTCCCTCCATTCCCTGAATATCTATCTACTCATCTAAAAGCCTCTTAGACGTTACTGCCGTGCCTGCTTCCACCACCATCCCATGAAGCGTGTTCCAGGCACCCACCACAATCTGGAAAAAATCATGGGATTTAAGGATAGAAACCGGGACTATGGAGAAACAAGCAAACTGCTGGTAAAGCTCAGCGGGATGAGCAACATGTGCAGTGGGGGATGGATCAGGACTCTTCATGTGGACTGAGATGGAGTTATAGAGATCAAGAAAGGGGAGAGAGGAGTTGGTAAAGGTCCAAGTGAATTTGAGGGAAGTGTAGGTTGAAGTTGATGGGTCCATGGGTGCAGAATGCAGCACCAATGCAGTCATCAATGTTTGAGATAGAACTGCAGATGCTGGTTTACACCGAAGATAGACACAAAATGTTGGAAGAACTCAGAGAGACATGCAGCATCTCTGGGATAGAAGGAATGGGTGATGTTTTAGGTTGAGACCCCTCTTCAAACTGAGAGACAGTGGTGAGGGAGTCACAGAGATATGGAAGGGTAGGTGTGAAAACGAGACAAGAAAGAGTTGGGGAGTGGTGCTAGAGTTGGCTTGGAAGGAAGACTGCTCCACGTAGCCAACAGAAAGGCAGGCGCAGCGAGGGGTCATGCAAGTGCACCTTTGAAGTGTCAGGAATTCAAAAGAGAAATTAAGAGAAAAGAGACAGAGTTGCTGCTTTGCAGCGAATGCTGCGCCAGAGACCCGGGTTTGATCCTAACTATGGGTGCTGTCTGTACGGAGTTTGTACGTTCTCCCCGTGACCTGCGTGGGTTTTCTCCGAGATCTGCGGTTCCTCCCGCACTCCAAATAGGTACAGGTTTGTAGGTTAATGGGCTTGGTAAATGTAAAAATTGTCCCTCGTGTGTGTAGGATAATGTTAATGTGCGGGGATCGCTGGTCGGCGCGGGCCCGGTGGGCCAAAAGGCCTGTTTACACTCTAGCTCTAAACTAAACTAAACGCAGGATTTGCCAGGCAGAGGAGACTGTTAGTTGAGGGGAGCTGGTTAGATTCATGTTCGAGAAAGAAATGGGAGCCCTTAAGGCCTTCCTGATGAGGCGGAAGTATACAGAAGCACATCCATGGTAAAGGTGAGGTCGTAGGAATGATGGAGATGGAATGATATCAAAGACAGGAAGAGAAATAAGAGAACGGATTAATGGAATGAGAAAGAACGGGAAAGTGAAGGGGAAAAATAACAAAAATAGAAACAATTTAAACTGGTCGTCTCTAAAAGCTCCAACTGCAATCATCTATTTGAAACTAAACAAAACATTGTTCCCATTCTTGGGCAGTGATGTTGAGTGGCAAAGCTCTAGCAATTAACGTAACATTAAACAAATAGCATGTATACTATTAATTACCAAATAGACTGAGTATAATGAACAATCATTGTGCAAATCCAGCGACCATTTAAAATACTAGGGAGGATAAGGGCAGGGTGCTAATTTTGTAAAGGAAATCGGCGGATTGGCGTAAAATGACCAGTAAATTCTGCAGATGTGTAACCAAGAGTGCACCCTCTTTCATCCATGAACCCACCGGTTGATTTGCACATTAATAACGATGTGTATCATTAACACACCATTTATTTGCAGGGAGATCAAGACCAATATTTCATGGTGAGGGATCAGTCCACTGCACGGGCTCCCAAGGGGAACGGGAGACGCAGTTACAATTGATTTATTTGAATGCAAATTAACTCAGTTATTTTCAGAAAGTAGCACTTTGGGAAAATGGTTTACAAACAATTTGACAGAAGACAAGGTGGGTGTTGCAGGCGAGGGAACAACATGATGTGTTGGATTTATGATTTCCAAAGACTTCACTATTTGCCTTCCGTTAAGGACTGTTGTAAAAGAATGTTTGGTACCATTTGTCAACAACAACATTGCTGTTATATGATGTCAAGAGATCACATCTAGCTTTTTGCGTCTAACAACATCTAGTCTACTTTTGTTTTTTTAGTCACTGTACACCAATGCATTTTGTCTCATCAATTTTAACAGAATCAAACTGACTTCATTGTTCAGGACGGAAGGAATGGGCGACGTTTCGGGTCAAGACCCTTCTTCAGATTGATGTCAGGGAAGGGGGCTGGACAATGATAGAATGTAAGACCAGTGGGAGAACTGGGAAGGGGAAGGGGATGGAGAGAGAAAGCAAGGGCTATCTCAAGTTAGAGAAGTCAATGTTCATACCACTGGGGTGCAAACTACCCAAGTGAAATATGAGGTGCTGTTCCTCCAATTTACGCTGGGTCTCTTTCTACAATGAAGGAGGCCCAGGCCGGAAAGGTCAGATTGGGAATGGGAGGGGTAGTTGAAGTGCTGGGCCACCGGGAGATCAGGTAGGTTACAACACATTGAGCGGAGGTGTTCAGCGAAATGATCGCCAAGCCTGTGCCAATTGGCTTCATACAAACGCTTTACCCCAATCATCACCCTCTGATGCCCATGTTCCAATGTCCATGCACCAATCCCCAATCTCCATCCCAAAATCCCTATCCCAATCCCTATGCCCCAATTTCTGACCTGTTACGCAATCTCTCTTCCTCATCACCTATGCCCCAATTCCTTCTCGCAAACCATTTGCCTTCATTCTATTTCCCAAATCACTATTTCCCTTGCCCCGAGTCCCCAGATTGTATTAACCCATGTCCCCATGCAATGTGGTTGTAATCACTCCTTAGCCCCTTCCTCTCTAGCTCTAGTTCCCTTGACTCTTGCCTCATACCCCATTCCCACCTACCCTACTGGGGTTGCCTTGCTCCCTGACTGTCTCATTGCCCCAATCCCTTACTGTGGCCCCGTTCTACTATCTCCCATCATCTTATCTTCATGTCAAAGGCACAAATCCCCCAATTTTATGGCAACAATAGTCTTGCCCTATTCCCATTCCTGTCTCATTGGCCCAATACATTTTCCAATCACCTCCACCTATCACCCCATTCTTGAATCCACCTGCAGTGCCCAAATACCCCTGTTCTTGTTGTTCAATTGCCCCGATCCACCCACTAATGCCCTATTCATTTGCCTAATCTCTGCACCCCACCCATTTCTCCCATCTACTACCAATGCCCAAATGCCCAGTTCCATTGCTCAATCCCTTTGCCCCAATGCTGCCCCATTGCCCTAATCCACCTATCAAATGCCAAAAGCACCCATTTCATTGCTCAATCCCCTTGCCCCAATGCCCCCACCCACCTTGCCCCAATTCACCCCACATGTCCCTCATCATTTCACCCTATCGCCCCTTGTGGCTCCTCTCACCACCCCTCTTCCCTCCCCCCTCACGAACTCCCGTACCCCAACACTCACCCTCCCCTCTACTCTCTCCCATCTGCTCCATTCTCCCCCTCACCACCTCCCCTCCCCTCCTCACCCCATCTCTCAACTCCCTTCCCCTTCCCTCACCTCCAATCCTCTACTACCCTCATCCACCCTCCTTCTCTCCCCATTGCTCTCTCCCCTTCTCCACTATCCCCTCGCCTTCTCTCCCTCTTCCCTTTCCCCCACATCTGCTGATTCCCTTTTCTTCCCCTCCCCCCTCCTTTCCCCTCTCATTCACCACATCACCTCTCCCCTCATTCCTCATTCCCCTCCCCCCTCCCCTTCCCTCACTTCTCTCGCCCCTTCACCACTAACCCTCCCCTCTTCCCCTCTCCCATTTTCCCACACCCTCTCATTCCTCTTCCCCCTCCCTCTCATTCACCACCACTACCATCTCTTCCCTCATTCTCCTCTCCAACCTTCACTCCCAATTCCCCCCCTCATTCCTTCCTCTCTCTCCACTCCACCCCCCCCTTGTCTCCCACCACCTCTCTCCCTCCCTCCCCCTCACCACCTCATTCCCTTTTCCCCACTATCAACTCGCTCTCCACTCTCCATAATCCCTCATTCTCCTCACTCCCTCTCCCTCACCCTGCCACCACCTCATTCTCCCCTCACCTCCACGCCTATCACCTCCACTCACCTCCACTCCTCTCACCTCCACTCCTCTCACCTCCACTCCACTCACCTCCACTCCTCTCACCTCCACTCTCACCTCCACTCCCTCTCACCTCCCACTCCCCACCTCCACTCCTCACCACTCCTCTCCACTCCTCTCACCTCCACTCCTCTCACCTCCACTCCTCTCCTCCACTCCTCTCACCTCCTCTCAGCTCCACTCCACTCACCTCCACTCCTCTCACCTCCACTCCACTCACCTCCACTCCTCTCCTCCACTCCTCTCACCTCCTCTCACTCCTCCACTCCACTCACTCCACTCCTCTCACCTCCACTCTCACCTCTCTCCCTCACTCCTCTCCTCCACTCCTCTCACCTCCTCTCAGCTCCACTCCACTCACCTCCACTCCTCTCACCTCCACTCCACTCACCTCCACTCCACTCACCTCCACTCCCTCACCTCACCTCCACTCCACTCACCTCCACTCCCACTCACCTCCACTCACCTCACCTCCACTCTCTCTCCCACCCCTCACCCACTCCACTCACCCTCCACTCCTCTCACCTCCACTCCACTCACCTCCACTCCACTCACCTCCACTCCACTCACCTCCACTCACCTCCACTCCTCTCACCTCCACTCCTCTCCACTCCACTCACCTCCACTCCACTCACCTCCACTCCACTCACCTCCACTCCTCTCCTCCACTCCTCTCACCTCCTCTCCTCTCCACTCCACTCCACCTCCACTCCTCTCACCTCACCTCCACACCTCCACCTCCACTCCTCCACTCCACTCCGCTCACCTCCACTCCTCTCACCTCCACTCCACTCACCTCCACTCTCACCTCCACTCCACTCACCTCCACTCACCTCCACTCCTCTCACCTCCACTCCTCTCACCTCCACTCCTCTCACCTCCACTCCACTCTCACCTCCACTCCTCTCACCTCCACTCCTCTCACCTCACTCCTCTCCCTCACCTCTCACCTCCACTCCACTCACCTCCACTCTCCTCTCCCTCACACTCCACCTCCTCTCACCTCCACTCACCTCCACTCCACTCACCTCCACTCCTCTCACCTCCACTCCTCACCTCCACTCACCTCACCTCCACTCCTCTCACCTCCACTCCTCTCACCTCACCTCCACTCCTCTCACCTCCACTCCTCACCTCCACTGCTCTCACCTCCACTCCTCTCACCTCCACTCACCTCACCTCCACTCACCTCCCTCCACTCTCTCACCTCCACTCCACTCACTCCTCTCACCTCCACTCCACCTCCACTCCTCTCACCTCCACTCCTCTCACCTCCACTGCTCTCCCTCACCTCTCACCTCCACTCCTCTCACCTCCACTCCTCTCACCTCCACTCCTCTCACCTCCACTCCTCTCACTCCACCTCACCTCCACTCACCTCCACTCCTCACCTCACCTCACCTCCACTCACCTCCACTCCTCCACCTCACCTCACCTCCACTCCACTCACCTCCACTCCTCTCACATCCTCTCACCTCCACTCCACTCACCTCCACTCCACTCACCTCCACTCACCTCCACTCCACTCACCTCCACTCCACTCACCTCCACTCACCTCCACTCCACTCACCTCCACTCCACTCACCTCCACTCCTCTCACCTCCTCTCACCTCCACTCCACTCACCTCCACTCCTCTCTCCTCCACTCCTCTCACCTCCACTCCACTCACCTCCACTCCACTCACCTCCGCTCCACTCACCTCTTCTCCTCTCACCTCTTCTCACCTCCACTCCACTCACCTCCTCTCCTCTCACCTCCACTCCCCTCACCTCCACTCCACTCCCCTCCACTCCTCTCACCTCCACTCCTCTCACCTCCCCTCCTCTCCACTCCACTCCCCTCCACTCCACTCCCCTCCCCTCCACTCACCTCCACTCCTCTGACCTCCACTCTTCTCACCTCCACTCCTCTCACCTCTTCTCACCTCCACTCCACTCCCCTCCACTCCACTCACCTCCACTCCACTCACCTCCACTGCTCTCACCTCCACTCCACTCACCTCCACTCCCTCCCACTCCACTCACCTCCCTCCACTCACCTCCACTCCACTCACCTCCACTCCACTCACCTCCACCTCCACTCCCCTCCACTCCCTCCTCACCTCCACTCCCCTCCACTCCACTCACCTCCACTCACCTCCACTCCCTCTCACCTCCACTCCTCCCTCACCACCACTCACCTCCACTCCACTCACCTCCACCTCTCACCTCCACTCCTCTCACCTCCACTCCTCTCACCTCCACTCACCTCCACTCTCACCTCCGCTCTGTCTCCAGAACACTCTCCGCGATCCGTCTCCACGGCAACCGCCGGCGCCGCTGCCCCTGGCAACGGACGGAGGCCGCGCGGCCCCAGCAGCCGAACGCCATCCCGCCTAAAAACCCCCCCAGGCCCCCTGCCCCCAACCCCCCCCACACCACACCCCACACCCCCCCCCCCCCCCCCCCCCTACCACCACCCCACCCCCCCTTACACACACACCCCTATATACACCCTACACACACCCCCCATAACCCCTACACACCCCACATAACCCCCTACTCACACCCCACACACCACCCCCCCCCCCAAACACCCACCCCCCTGCACTCCCCCCCCCCCCCACACACATCCCCACCCCCTGCTGATTTCCTTTCATTCCCCTCCTTTCACATCACCGATGAGAGCTCCCCTCATTCCTCATTCCCCACCCCTCCCCCCCTTCCCTCCCTTCTCTCTCGCCCCTTCACCTCTAAACCCTCCCCTCTTCCCCTCTCCCATTTTCCCACAACCTCTCATTCCTCTTCCCCCTCCCTCTCATTCACCACCACTACCACCTCTTCCCTCATTCTCCTCTCCAACCTTCACTCCCAATGCCCCTCATTCCCTCCTCCTCTCCCTCCATTCCACCCCCCCGTCATAATTTTCTTATGATGATGGGCACAAAAAGAAGACACTAAGTTCTGGACATTTTTGGTTGAGCGTCAAGACTTTCTTCAGACATAGTATTCTTCCCCCTCCCCCTTACAATCAATCTGAAGAGGGTGCTGACCCAAAACTTCACTTATCCATGTTCTTCAGAGATTCTGACTGCCACGGCACTTATCCATGTTCTTCAGAGATGCTGACTGCCATGGGACTCAATCGGAGGCTGTAGATACTGGAAATCTTCAGTAAAAAAACACAAACTGGTGGAGGAAGAAGAGAAGAAGAATGAAGTCACCAATTCCTTTTCTCCAGAGATGCTGCCTGACCCCCTGAGTTACTCCAGCATTTTGTGTCCATCTTCAGGCTTGTAGCTTAATTGGCTACTGTAAATTATCCCTGGTGTGTAAGATAGAACTAGTGCACGGGTGATCGCTGGTCAGCACCCGAGTACAGGATCAACCCTGACAGATCAGATCAAAGGACACGATGGAAGGTTGCTACTCTACTGCTGTGCCACTGTGCCGCCTTTATGCAACAGATAGATTAATTGAATGAATGATTGGGGATGATAAGCCATGGTCACATTGAATGGCGGTACTGGCTCAAAGGGTCGAATGGCCTAATCCTGCACCTATTGTCTATTGTCTATTGAATGAATGAATGAATGAATGAATGAATGGATGAATGAATGGATGAATGAATGAATGATGAATGATTGAATGATTGAATGATTGAATGATTGAATGAAAGAAGGAATTAAAACTTTATTGACACATGTCACGTCGCAGCAAAATTCTTTGCTTGAATACCTTGCCAAGGTATGCAATTGTCGCCCATGAAGGGGGCTTACAAAGTTACAAATTCACACCCCGCCCCAGTTCCCCCTTTGTTCTTCCCCCCTCACAGAGGTCTCCCCACACTGGGTCCTCCATTGTCCATTGTTCTACCCTCCCCCTCCCTCAGAGCGGTCCCCGACGCCGGGTCCCCGTTGCTCTTCCCCTGAGGCAGTGGTGCCAAAAACTATTGTCCCGAATGCTTCAATTGAAGAAGTAAGGAGTGAGGTCCTCAAGTTGTGTATTTTTTCCGAGGACAATGGGCTTTGGACGGCCTCTAATGCCAGAGGTAGTGTTAGCCCTGAAGATATCCTTAGACCAAAGGGGAAGAGATCCCAGTAGAAACATAGAAACATAGAAAATAGGTGCAGGTGCAGGCCTTCGAGCCTGCACCGCCATTCAATATGATCATGGCTAACTATCCAACTCAGTATCCCATCCTGCCTATTCTCCATACCCGCTGATCCCTTTAGCCACAAGGGCCACATCTAACTCCCTCTTAAATATAGCCAATGAACTGGCCTCAACTACCTTCTGTGGCAGATAATTTCACAGATTCACCACTCTCTGTGTAAAAAATGATTTTCTCATCACGGTCCTAAAAGACTTCCCTCTTATCCTTAAACTGTGACCCCTAGTTCTGGACTTCCCCAACATCGGGAATAATATTCCTGCATCTAGCCTGTCCAAACACTGAAGAATTTTGTAAGTTTCTATAAGATCCGCCCTCAATCTTCTAAATTCTAGTGAGTACAAGCCGAGTCTATCCGGTCTCCCTTCAGATGGAAAGTCCTGACATCCCAGGAATCAGTCTGGTCCCCTTCTCTGTACTCCCCTGAGGCAAGAATGGTTCCCTCAGATTAGGAGACCGACTGCACGCAATACTCCAGGTGTGGAAGACCCTGTACAACTGCAATGAGGTCCCTCAAGTTATACTCAAATCCTTTTGCTATGAATTCCGAGGACCATTTGCTTTCACTGCCTGCTGCACCTCCATGCCTACTTTTAGACTGGTAGCCATGACACCCAGGTCTCGTTAGATCTCCCCAAAGGGGAAGAGGCCACCAGTCAGATAATATAGATTTTCCCTGTTTTAGCCACCAAAGTGGATAGGTGCATTTGCCACCTTCGACTGCATCTGCCATTGCATTTTTTCCCACTCACCCAACCATCCAAGTCACCTTGCCCATCCTGCATCCTCCTCACAGCTACCCACTGCCCCCCAGCTTTGTGTCATCCGCAACTTGGAGATGTTGCATTCAATCTCCCTCATCCAGATCTTAATCTATATTGCCAATAGCTGGTCCCCAGCACTGAGCCTTCTGTACCCCACTAGTCACTGATGCCATTGTCAAAAGGATTCACCACTAAAGTCTCGGTGTAAAAAAAGACGTGTTTTCTCATCTGGAGGGACCTAGAAAGGGGTTCCCTCTTAAAGATAGATCAACTGTGACCCCTACTTGGTGGACATCGAATGGGAATAATCTTCTTTGTCATCTAAGCCTGTTGAAAGAAAAGTTAAGGTTGGAGAACCTCGTTGCTCTTTGTCTTCTTTCTACAAGATTCCCCCCCAGAGCTTCTACAATCTTGGCAGCTGAGTACAATGGTGTCGAGTCTTGTCGCGGTCTTTGTGCATGGTGGAAAGTCCTGACATCCCAGGCCCGAACGTGTAGTCTTTGGTGACCCCTACCTATGTACTGTTCTGATTATTTTTAAGCAAAGAAGTTCTCACATAGACTAGTTGATATTTGGTTTAGTTTAGAGATACAGCGTGGAAACGGGGCCCTCGGCCCACCAGGCTCTGCCGTCTAATGATTACCAGTGCACCCAGTGGTGGACTGGCCAGGGTGTCAGCTTGCCCGATGGCAAGTGGGCCTCTGATGAATGGGCCCCCTATGCAAAGATCCCTGATGAAGTTCTTCCCTTTGTCTCCTGGCACCTCCATTTTTAGCTTTCAATGACTGGTGCACCATGACATCTCACATGCTAGCGACATTTACCCCAATTTTCCTAAAAACCTGCACCTTTGGAATTCAGATAATACTCTGAAAATCCACGTTTTGGTCACCAGTGAACGTACAAACTCTGTACACACAGCACCAGTAATCAGGAACGAACCCGATCCTTGGCGCTGTGGGGCAGAAACTCTAGCACTGTGCCACCCTTAAATTATTTTAAGGGAAAATAATGTGCAGGTCTACAGAGAAGTGTAGTGGTACTGAATAGGCTGAAAACTGACATTGATTTGCTGGGCTTGATGCTTCTTTACATATAGTGAAGGGAGAACGAACAAACTCCGCACAGACAGTGTGAGGGAAATAGAGATGAGATCAAGTGCAAGAGTCCTAGAGTGATACAGTGTGGAAACAGGCCCTTCGGCCCAACTTGCCAACACCGGCCAACATGTTCCAGCTACGGACGGCCACGATGGCGCGACGGTAGAGTTCCTGCCTTACAGCGAATGCAGTGCCAGAGACCTGAGTTCGATCCCGATTACGGGCGCTGACTGTACGGAGTTTGTACATTCTCCCCATGATCCGCGTGGGTTTTCGGTTTCCTCCCACACTCCAAAGACGTACAGGTTTGTAGGTTAATTGGTTAGGTAAATGTAAAAATTGTTCCTATTAGGTGTAGGATAGTGTTAATGTGCGGGGACCGCTGGTCGGGGTGGACCCGGTGGGCCAAAGGGCCTGTTTCTGGGCTGTATCTCTAATCAAAACTAAACCCTCATCCCACTTGCCTGCACTTGGTCCATATCCCTCCAAACCTGTCCTATCCATGTACCTGTCCAACTGTTTCTTAAACGATGGGACAGTCCCAGCCTCAACTGCCTCCTCTGCCAGCTTGTTCCATGCCTCCACCACCCTCTGTGTGAAAAGGTTGCCCCTCAGAATCCTATTAATTCTTTTCCCCTTCACCTTGAACCTCTGTGCTCTGGTCCTCGATTCTCCTACTCTGGGTAAAAGACTCTGTGCATCTACCCGATCTATTCCTCTCATGATTTTGTACACCTGCATAAGATCTCCCCTCATCCTCCTGCGCTTCTATATTCAGATAGCTGAATACGTTTGTGACCTTGATTAGTTAGATGATGCAACATTACATGCATTTAAAGTGCAATACAACATAGCAAGGTCAACGCAGTGACTTGCAACAATTTAAGCATTAGATCATGCCATGCAGTCTGACCGAGGTTTACACCGAAGATAGACACAAAATGCTGGAGTAACTCAGCGAGACAGGCAGCACCTCTGGGTAGCAGGAATGGGTGACGTTTCGGGTCGACACCCTTCTCCAGAGTGAAGTCAGGGGAGAGGGAGATACAGAGATAAGGAAGTGTCAAGTGTGCAAACGAGTCGAAGGGGATGGAGGGGGTGGGATATTGCAACCTTCACGTGGTCCGCCCTGTTTCGACGAATGCAATCAACCTGGCGTGCACAATCAAGTAAGATCAAATAGAACAAGTTGTCCTACAACTTTAGGCTGTGCACGTCATACGCAAGAAGAAGAAGAAGAAGAAGGGGATGGAGATCAAGGAAAATGTAGCATAGATCATTGTTAGCTGGAAGAAGGTAACAACAAAGCTAACAGAGATAAAATATAATCGGAGACAGTCAGACTGGTCGGAGAACTGGGATGGAGCAGGAGGGAAAGCAAGGGATACATAATAGAATTGTTTTAGTTTAGATTACAGTGCGGAAACAGGCCATTCGGCTAACCGAGTCCGCACCGACCAGCGATCCCACACATTAACACTATCTTGCACACATTAGGGACAATTTATACCAAGCCGAGTGTAGGTTCTCCCCGTGACCTGCGTGGGTTTTCTTTCGAGATCTTCGCTTTCCTCCCACACTCCAGGTTTGTATGTTAATTGGCTTGGTAAATGTAAAAATTGTCCCTAGTGGGTATAGGATAGTGTTACTGTGCTGGGATCGCTGGTCGGCACGGACCCGGTGGGCCAAAGGGCCTGTTTCTGCGCTGTATCTCTAAACTAAACTAAACAATTAACATACAAACCTGTACATCTTTGGAGTGTGGGAGGAAACCAAACTTTAGCGGAGGTCACGGGGAGAACTTACAAACTCCGTACAGACAGCTCCCATGGTCGGGTTCGAACCCAGTTCTCCAGTGCTGCAAGCGCTGGAAGGCAGCAAATCTACCATTGCGCCACCGTGCCACCCAATTCCAGGTACAGTGAAAAGCTTTTGTTGCGTGCTACCTAGTCTGCGGGAGGACAATACATGATTACAATCGTGTGTCATCAACAGTGTAGAGATACATGATCAACAGAATAACGTAAATAACATTTAGAGCAAAATAAAGTCCAATAAAGTACGATCAAACACTTTGTAAAGTATGGTCAAACAAGGGTTTTCAATGAGGTAGATAGTAGCTCAGGACTGCTCTCCAGTTTCATTTAATTTCGTTTGGAGATACAGGCTATTCAGTCCTCTGAGTCCACACCAACCAACGCTCCCCACACTCTAATACTATCCTACACACACTAGCCTTTACATTTTACCAAGCCAAAGCAATATGGGGGAACAAGCAGGAATGGGGTACTGATTTTGGATGATCAGCCATGATCATATTGAATGGCATTTCCGGCTCGAAGGGCCGAATGGCCCACTCCTGCACCTATTTTCTATGTTTCTAATTAACCTACAAACCTGTAAGTGTTTGGAGTGTGGGAGGAAACTGAAGATGTCGGAGAAAAACCCACGCAGGTCACTGGGAGAACGTACAAACTCCGTACCGACAAGCGGCCATAGTCAAGATCGAACCCGGTTCTCTGGCGCTATAAAGCAGTAACTCTACCGCTACGCCACCATTGATAGGATGGTTCAATTGCCTGAGAACAGCTGTACTTGAATCTGGAGGTGTGCGTTTTCACACTCCAGTACCTCTTGCCCGACGGGAGAGGGAACGACTGGAGTAATGCTCCCTGTCCCACTTAGGAAACCTGAACGGAAACCTCTGGAGACTTTGCGCCCCACCCAAGGTTTCCGTGCGGTTCCCGGAGGTTGCAGGTGGTTGCCGGAGGTTGCAGGTGGTTGCCGGAGGTTGCAGGTGGTTGCCGGAGGTTGCAGGTGGTGGAAGCAGGTAGGGAGACGGGCAAAAACCTCCGGGAACCGCATGGAAACCTTGGGTGTAGCGCAAAGTCTCCACAGGTTTCCGTTCAGGTTTCCTAAGTGGGACAGGGGCATAAGACTCATCCTTGTTTATGCTGCTGGCCTTGACGAGGCAGCGTGAGATATAAATGGAGCCCGTATGGTTCACCTCGTGGTCTGATAGTCAGGAAAATAGGCAAAGACTGAAAAGCAGAGCACTTTAGGGGACGACACAGTGATAGAGTTGCTTCCTGACGGAGACCCGGGTTCGATCCCGACTGCGGGTGCTGTCTGCACGGAGTTTGCACGTTCTCCCCGTGACCTGCGTGGGTTTTCTCCGAGATCTTCGGTTTCCTCCCACACACTCCAAACACGTAGGTTAATTGGCTTGGTATAAATGTAACAATCGTCCCGAGTGTGTGCAGGATAGTGTAAATGGGCGGTGATCGCTGGTCGGTGCGGACTCGGTGGGCCGAGGGGCCTCTTTTCGTGCTGTATCTCTAAACTAAACTGGTAAAAAAAATAGCAACGAGGAAGAATGTAACTCCAGAGAAGAACATTTGGGATAAATAAGACCAATTAGATCCCAGACAGGCCCATAGAAAGGATTAATGCCAGTTGTCGGAGCAGTGAGACAGATTTGTTGATTTTTCCTTTTAATGAAAAGTAATACCCCGATATTTTATTCGGAATGACCCCACTGCTATTTTCTTTGATTTTGTGCGTGTTTATGGTAATTCTTTATTGCAAGTTGTAGGGTCTCATTTCTCTGGCGTGCTTGCGGAAAACTCCATCTCAGTTTTATTTAGCCCACTTGGTCTATTGTCCTTTATTTCACCTCTCAGTAAGGTAATTAAACACATTTAACAAATGGTGAGTTTAAATCTCCTCACTTATAATCAATAAACTCTAAAAGAGCCTGCTATCATTATCTGATGGTGTAATTCACACACCAAATATTCAATTTCCCCATTAACATTCAATATGTAAAATTAAATTGGACAGGGCTGACAGGTTAGCGATGAAGGTAAATAATGAAGGAAGCTGTTTTGTGTAAATGCTCTGAATTCATCGTATTGGCTCGAACTGTGCGTGCCGCATTTTGTCAGCTCTTTAACGGCAGCCCAAAGATTTAAGGTGGGGATGGAGAAGGCTACAAAGTGGGATAAATCTGTGTTTGATGGCATTTGCCACTGTTTACCGCATGACTCACTCCTCTAAACAGCAGTAAATCAGGCGCTGAGTTAGGAGAACTGGGAAACGGCCCAAGTCCTGGGTGCAGTGGTGCAATAAATAACAGACACGTTGCGGTTTGCCTTTTACAGCGATGCAGACCCTAAAACAAGCAAAAGAAATTAACTGTAAAATTCATCACTTTAATAGGCACAGTTTTTAAACTTCACCCTGCCATTTTACCAAAAGTCACAGCTTGATGAAGACTTCTTTTGGCTGCCTTCTTTACATTTCTGGGCTCTCGTGTGCCTCTGTCACTCTGTGAATGATTCTGTTCCTCTTTCAATCTACTTGTCTAATCTTACTATATATTAATTTATCCTTACATATTCACTTTGCATCAATCTTACTATCTATCTATATCTCCAAATATGTGTCCACTTATCTATCCATGTAATCTATTTATCTATTCTAATCTACCTCTTTGCCCAAGATAGACACAAAAGTGCTGGAGTAACTCAGCGGGACAGGCAGCATCTCTGGAGAGAAGGAATGGGTGATAGAAACATAGAATATAGGTGCAAGAGGAGGCCATATCGCCCTTTGAGCCAGCATCGCCATTCAATATGATCATGGCTGATCATCTAGAATCAGTGCCCCTTTCCTGCTTTCTCCCCACATCCCTTGATTCCGTTAGCCCTAAGAGCGATATCCAACCCTCTCTTGAATACATCCAATCAATTGTGCTCCACTGCCTTCTAACATAGAAACATAGAAACATAGAAAATAGGTGCAGGAGGAGGCCATTCAGCCCTTCGAGCCAGCACCGCCATTCATTGTGATCATGGCTGATCACCCCCAATCAATAACCCGTGCCTGCCTTCTCCCCATATCCCTTGATTCCACCATTCCCTAGAGCTCTATCTAACTCTCACTTAAATCCATCCAGTGACTTGACCTCCACTGCCCTCTGTGGCAGGGAATTCCACAAATTCACAACTCTCTGAGTGAAAAAGTATTTTCTCACCTCAGTCTTAAATAACCTCCCCTTTCTTCTAAGACTGTGGCCCCGGGTTCTGGACTCGTCCAACATTGGGAACATTTTTCCTACATCTAGCTTGTCCAGTCCTTTTATAATTTTATATGTTTCTATAAGATCCCCTCGTATCCTTCTAAACTCCAGTGAATACAAGCCTAGTCTTTTCAATCTTTCCTCATATGACAGTCCCGCCATCCCAGGCATCAATCTCGTGAACCTACGCTGCACTGCCTCAATAACAAGGATGTCCTTCCTCAAATTAGGAGACCAAAACTGAACACAATACTCCAGATATGGTCTTACCAGAGCCCTATACAACTGCAGAAGAAACTCTGCACTCCTATACTGAAATCCTCTTGTTATAAAGGCCAACATTACATTAGCTTTCTTCACTGCCTGCTATACCTGCACGCCAACTTTCAGTGACCGGTGTACAAGGACACCTCGGTCTCTCTGTACCTCCCCCTTACCTAACCTAACCCCATTGAGATAATAATCTCCCCTTTTTTGCCACCAAAGTGGATAACTTCACATTTATCTATATTATACTGCATCTGCCATGCATCTGCCCACACACTCAACCTGTCCAGGTCACCCTGCAACCTCCTAACATCCTCTTCACAGTTCACACTGCCACCCAGCTTTGTGCCATCCGCAAACTTGCTAGTGTTGCTCCTAATTCCCTCTTCCAAATCATTAATATATATAGTAAACAGTTGCGGCCCCAACACCGAGCCTTGTGGCACTCCACTCGCCACTACCTGCCATTCTGAAAAGGGCCCGTTCACTCCTACTCTTTGCTTCCTGCCTGCCAACCAATTTTGACAAGAGAAGTTAGGGATAGAATAAAACTAAAAGAAAAGATGTATAACACAGCAAAGAGTAGCCGGAAGCCAGAGGATTGGGAAACTTTCATAGGACAGCAGAAGGAAACAAAACGGGCAATACGGGCTGAAAAGATGAAGTACGAAGGGAAGCTGGCCAGGAATATAACGAAGGACAGTAAAAGCTTCTTTAGATATGTTAAGGGGAAAAGAGTAGCAAAGTCAAATGTGGGTCCCTTGATTTGGAAGAGGGAATTAGGAGCAACACTAGCAAGTTTGCGGATGACACAAAGCTGGGTGGCAGTGTGAACTGTGAAGAGGATGTTAGGAGGTTGCAGGGTGACCTGGACAGGTTGAATGAGGGGGCAGATGCAGTATAATATAGATAAATGTGAGGTTATCCACTTTGGCAGCAAAAACAAGGGGGCAGATTATTATCTCAATGGGGGTTAGGTTAGGCAAGGGGGAGGTGCAGCGAGACCTGGGCGTCCTTGTACACCGGTCACTGAAAGTTGGCGTGCAGGTACAGCAGATGCTACCTGGCCCACCGAGTTACTCCAGTACTATGCATTTTGCGCAAGATTCCAGCACTTGCAGTTCCTTGTGCCTACAAGGCATAGAAGGGTATGGTTCTAATGCGTGTAAATGGGATTAGTGTAGATGGCAAAAAGGTTGGCATGGATGTTGTGGGACAAAGGGCCCAGCTTTGTGTTGCATGTCGCTACAACTCTAGTTATTGACCTGTCAGGGTCTCGGCACGGAAGTATCCTTCAAAACAAGATAGATAATCCCGTGTTATTGACAATACACGCAAAGGGTCAAAAGTGTCGATAAACTTTCAGGATGCTATATTGACATCTTAATGTGCTATTATTCAGCTTTAAGTGGACTTCTGCACTTGAACCTGTTATACAGATAGCAAACTGTAATTATAATCTCATCAAAGATTGGTTTCCGAAAATGATTGCCCATCAATACTGAGATCTTGAAAGGAGAGCAGAAGTTATCTGAGATCGAGATACCGTGCGGAAAAGTTTGTACATCTTGAGTTTATTCCCATTAAACCTGAGCCCTAATGTTGATGAGGGTTGTTCTGATCTGTGGAGGCTGAGGTCAAACTGGAATGACAGTGTATTTTCAATGAACTTTCTCCTCAGGTACTCTGAAATCAGTCGGAGATCAATGGGTGATTCCATCACACATTGGAGCAGAATTAGTCAATTCAGCCTAAACTAAATCCAAAACTAAACTAAATCCAACATCTTGCAGTTCCTTGTGTGTGTTCCTTCTTCAGTGAAATATGACATTCGGCTGCTGATTCAGGTGAAGAGGATAGGTCTGTGAAAAATCCCTCAGGGAGTTGAATACCCTTCAAGTTTATAACAACAACCTTTTCCACCCCCCCTCTCCTGTAATCCTCCCTCCCCACCCATCCCTTCAACAACACACACACACACACACACACACACATACACCACCAGACTTGGCGACTCCATAACTTCAGCTAAAATGTGATTTACATCTGACATGATGAAGGATATTTGCAACGTGAAGAATTTATCACCAGTTAACTTGGCACTGCTTCTGACAGCTTATTGCAGCATCAGCACCAAATCAGGAGCAGCTTGATTAGGAGAAGGCAAGTTTGTCATCTCTCTCTCTGCCCACTTGCCAGGCACTGACCTTTAATGGGTAAACCGGCAGATGCTGAAAACCCAAAATAAAATCAGGAGATGATAGACACAAGTTAGCTGGAATAATGCCCCTGTCCCACTTAGGAAACCTGAACGGAAACCTCTGGAGACTTTGCGCCCCACCCAAGGTTTCCGTGCGGTTCCCGGAGGTTGCAGGTGGTTGCCGGAGGTTGCAGGTAGTGGAAGCAGGAGACAAAAACCTCTGGGACCCGCACGGAAACCTTGGGTGGGGCGCAAAGTCTCCAGAGGTTTCCGTTCAGGTTTCCTAAATGGGACAGGGGCATTACTCAGCGGGACGGGCAGCATCTCTGGACAGAAGGAATGGGCGACGATTTGTGCAGAAGGAATGGGTGACACTCCTTCAGACTGAAGATACGAAACGTCACCCATTCCTTCTTTCCAGAGATGCTGCCTGTCCCGCTGAGTTACTCCAGCATTTTGTATCTATCTTCGGTTTAAACCAGCATCTGCATTTTCCTCCTCCAAACAGCATCACAGGAGAACATGAATAGGTGGTTTAGAGATACAGTGCGGAAATAGGCCCTTCGGCCCACCAAGTCCACGCCGATCAGCAATCCCCGTGCACTGACACCACCCATTAGGGACAATTTATGTTCATACTAAGCCAATTAACCTACAAAACCTGGACGTCTTTGGAGTGCGGGAGAAAACTGAAGATCTCGGAAAAACCCACCCAGGTCACGGGGAGAATGTGCTGTACAAACTCTGTACAGACAAGCACCCATGGTCAAGATCGAACATGGCGCTCTAAGGCAGAGCTCTACCGCTGCACTCTGGCAGGCAGTGGGACCCTACCTCATACCGCTGTACCCACCATCCATGTCCTCCAGTGGCAGTTGGTAGCGGGTTGAATGACCCAGTGGAAGTGGTGGAGGCAGGTTCTCATTTAAAACTAAATTGGAGGCGGGTGCCCATGAGAAGGGAATGGAGGGTTAATGAGTGCAGGCACCTGGGACTCCATGTCGGCTCCAGAGATGGCCTGTTTCCGTCTGTAATTGTTATTGGTTTTGTTATATGGTTCTTTTGTAAACAAGCATGTGCAGTTTAGTTTTTTGCCACCTATACCAAGGTCCACAGTGTACAGATACATGATAAAGGGAGTGATGTCTATTGCAAGATAAAGTCGGATTAAAAGTAGTCCAAGGTGTCCAATGTGGGTGGCTAGTAGCTCAGGCCTGCTCTCTGGTTGTTGATGGGATGGTTCAGTTCAGCGCTTCTACACCTCAAAAAAACATTTTTCCATAAATAGAATCCCAAATTTCCTGGAATCTGATGGTATTTCCTGAAATTCCCCAACCGCGCATGTGCGACTGCCGCCCCAACTGCGCAAGCGAGGATACCGGGCGCGCGCGAAGAGACGGCGTCATTTTGCGTCGCTGCCACGTCACTGCCGCCATTTTCAATCGTGAGGCGGCTGCCGGCCTCCCTCAACTGCGCAGGCGCAGATGGTTGTAAATAGACGTTTTTTCCCCCAATCGTCCCGCGGGTCGGGCTGGACCCCTTCGCTGGCCGGATGCGGAAACGTCCACGAATTATTTAATTTCCCTTAAGGTTCCCAAAGACAACCAGAATTTCCAGAATTTCGGGTAATTTCATTCAAAGTGGAAACACAGGTTCGGTTGCCTGATAACAGCCGGGAAGAAACTGTCCCTGAATCTGGAGGTGTGCGTTTTCACACTTCTGTACCTCTCTTGCCTGATGGGAGAGGGGAGACTAGGGTCCGACCTAATCTGGGTGAGACTGGTGCTTAAGAGGGAACTGCAGATGCTGGAAAATCAAAGGTAGACAAAAATGCTGGAGAAACTCAGCGGTTGAGGCAGCATCTATGGAGCGAATGAAATAGGCGACGGTTCGGGTCGAGACCCTTCCTTGATTATGCTGCTGGCCTTGCTGATGCAGATGGAGTCAATGGAAGGGAGGTTGGTTTGTGTGATGGTCTGGGCAGTAGCAGTAGTGTAATTTTTCTGGGGGAAGGAGTGTCCGGGGGGGGGGGGGGGGGGGGGGGGAGGGGGTGACTGGCAATCACCAAGGTGCAGAGTTAAGTAGTGTAACAGCCGCAGGGAAGAAGCTGTTCCTGGACCTGCTGGTCCGGCAATGGAGAGACCTGTAGCGCCTCCCGGATGGTAGGAGGGTAAACAGTCCATGGTTGGGGTGAGAGCAGTCCTTGACGAAGCTCCGCGCCCTTCGCAGACATCGCTTGCTTTGGACAGACTCAATGGAGGGGAGCGAGGAACCGGTGATGCATTGGGCAATTTTCACCACCCTCCGCAGTGCTTTCTGGTCGGAGACGGAGCAGTTGCCATACCATACTGTGATGCAGTTGGTAAGGATGCTCTCGATGGTGCAGCGGTAGAAGTTCACCAGGATCTGAGGAGACAGGTGGACCTTCTTCAGTCTCCTCAGGAAGAAGAGACGCTGGTGAGCCTTCTTGACCAGTGTTGAGGTATTGTGGGTCCAAGAGAGGTCATCGGAGATGTTGACCCCCAGAAACCTGAAGCTGGAAACACGTTCCACCTCCGTCCCGTTAATGTGGATGGGGGTGTGCGTACCGCACGGGCTGAAGGGGCTGTTCCAGTTCTATTTTCTTTGTTTATATTTGTTGCACCTCACCTTCTGTCGAGAGGATACTATTTCCTCTAGCAGAGGAATACAGAACGGAAAACTATCTTGAAATTCGAAGCAAAAATGTAAGACTGGGTATTGGGTAATGAGGAAGGGTTAGTTAGCAATCTTGTTGTACGTGCCCCCTTGGGCAAGAGTGACCATAATATGGTTGAGTTCTTCATTAGGATGGAGAGTGACATTGTTAATTCAGAAACAATGGTTCTGAACTTAAAGAAAGGTAACTTTGAGGGTATGGGACGTGAATTGGCCAAGATTGACTGGCAATTAATTCTAAAAGGGTTGACGGTGGATATGCAATGGAAGACATTTAAAGACTGCATGGATGAACTACAAAAATTGTTCATCCCAGTTTGGCAAAATAATAAATCAGGGAAGGTAGTACATCCATGGATAACAAGGGAAATCAGGGATAGTATCAAAGCGAAGGATGATGCGTACAAATTAGCCAGAAAAAGCAGCATACCGGGGGACTGGGAGAAATTCAGAGACCAGCAGAGGAGGACAAAGGGCTTAATTAGGAAAGGAAAAATAGATTATGAAAGAAAACTGGCAGGGAACATAAAAACTGACTGCAAAGGTTTTTATAGATATGTGAAAAGAAAGAGATTAGTTAAAACAAATGTAGGTCCCTTGCAGTCAGAAACAGGTGAGTTGATCATGGGGAACAAGGATATGGCGGACGAATTGAATACTTTGGTTCCGTCTTCACTAAGGAAAACATAAATAATTTGCCGGAAATAGCAGGGGACCGCGGGTCAAAGGAGTTGGAGGAATTGAGTGAAATCCAGGTTAGTCGGGAAGTGGTGTTGGGTAAATTGAATGGATTAAAGGCCGATAAATCCCCAGGGCCAGATAGGCTGCATCCCAGAGTACTTAAGGAAGTAGCTCCAGAAATAGTGGATGCATTAGTAATAATCTTTCAAAACTCTTTAGATTCTGGAGTAGTTCCTGAGGATTGGCGGGTAGCAAACGTAACCCCACTTTTTAAGAAGGGAGGGAGAGAGTAAACGGGGAATTACAGACCAGTTAGTCTAACATCGGTAGTGGGGAAACTGCTAGAGTCAGTTATTAAAGATGGGATAGCAGCACATTTGGAAAGTGGTGAAATCATTGGACAAAGTCAGCATGGATTTACGAAAGGTAAATCATGTCTGACGAATGTTATAGAATTTTTCGAGGATGTAACTAGTAGCGTGGATAGGGGAGAACCAGTGGATGTGGTGTATCTGGACTTCCAGAAGGCTTTCGACAAGGTCCCACATAAGAGATTAGTATACAAACTTAAAGCACAAGGCATTGGGGGTTCAGTATTGATGTGGATAGAGAACTGGCTGGCAAACAGGAAGCAAAGAGTAGGAGTAAACGGGTCCTTTTCACAATGGCAGGCAGTGACTAGTGGGGTGCCGCAAGGCTCAGTGCTGGGACCCCAGCTATTTACAATATATATTAATGATCTGGATGAGGGAATTGAAGGCAATATCTCCAAGTTTGCGGATGACACTAAGCTGGGGGGCAGTGTTAGCTGTGAGGAGGATGCTAGGAGACTGCAAGGTGACTTGGATAGGCTGGGTGAGTGGGCAAATGTTTGGCAGATGCAGTATAATGTGGATAAATGTGAGGTTATCCATTTTGGTGTCAAAAACAGGAAAGCAGACTATTATCTAAATGGTGGCCGATTGGGAAAAGGGGGAGATGCAGCGAGACCTGGGTGTCATGGTACACCAGTCATTGAAAGTAGGCATGCAGGTGCAGCAGGCAGTGAAGAAAGCGAATGGTATGTTAGCTTTCATAGCAAAAGGATTTGAGTATAGGAGCAGGGAGGTTCTATTGTAGTTGTACAGGTTCTTGGTGAGACCACACCTGGAGTATTGCGTACAGTTTTGGTCTCCAAATCTGAGGAAGGACATTATTGCCATAGAGGGAGTGCAGAGAAGGTTCACCAGACTGATTCCTGGGATGTCAGGACTGTCTTATGAAGAAAGACTGGATAGACTTGGTTTATACTCTCTAGAATTTAGGAGATTGAGAGGGGATCTTATAGAAACTTACAAAATTCTTAAGGGGTTGGACAGGCTAGATGCAGGAAGATTGCTCCCGATGTTGGGGAAGTCCAGGACAAGGGGTCACAGCTTAAGGATAAGGGGGAAATCCTTTAAAACCGAGATGAGAAGAACTTTTTTCACAGAGAGAGTGGTGAATCTCTGGAACTCTCTGCCGCAGAGGGTAGTCGAGGCCAGTTCATTGGCTATATTTAAGAGGGAGTTAGATGTGGGCCATGTGGCTAAGGGGATCGGAGGGTATGGAGAGAAGGCAGGTACGGGATACTGAGTTGGATGATCAGCCATGATCATATTGAATGGCGGTGCAGGCTCGAAGGGCCGAATGGCCTACTCCTGCACCTAATTTCTATGTTTCTAAGAGTAGATGGCTGGGTTCTGGAGAGTGTTATTGAGCAGATGGATCCAGGTGTGTAGGTAGGTAGTTCGTTGAAAGTGGTGTCACAGGTAGATAGGATGGTCACCAAGGCTTTGGGTACACTGAGGAGGTTAGAAACATTTAAACATAGAAAATTGGTGCAGGAGGAGGCCATTCGGCCCTTCGAGCCTGCACCACCATTCATTGTGATCATGGCTGATCATCCACAATCAGTAACCCGTGCCTGCCTTCTCCCCATATCCCTTGATTCTGTCAAACTCGCTTTGAAATTCATCCAGTGAATTGGCCTCCACTGCCTTCTGTGGCTGAGAAGTCCATAAATTCACAAGTCTGCGGGTGAAAACATTTCTCGTCATCTCAGCTTTAAATGGCCTCCCCTTTATTCTTAGACTGTGGCCCCTAGTTCTGGACTCCCCCAACACTGGGACCATTTTTCCTGCATCGAGCTTGTCCAGTCCTTTTATCATTTTATATCAGGTTTACGAGAATGATCCCAGGGTTGAGTGGGATGAGCATTTGACCGACTTGCTGGCATTTTGAAGGATGAGTGGGGACCTCATTGAAGCTTACCGAATATTGAAAGGCCTGGATAGAGTGGATGTGGAGATTTTGTCAATGAGTAGTAAATCTGTGAAACTCATTGTCACAGACTGCTGTGGAGGCCGTCAATAGATATTTTTAAGGAGGGGAGATTCTCAGACTCTTGATTAGTACGGGTGTCTGAGAGAATCGGGAGAAGGCAGGAGAAGGGGACTGAGAGGGAAAGATAGATCAGCCGTGATTGAATGGCAGAGCAGACTCGATGGACAAGACTTGATGACTAATTCTGCTCCGACGACTTATGCACGTGAACTTATGAACATTTGTTTAAGAAAGAACTGCAGATGCTGGAAAAATCAAAGGTAGACAAAAATGCTGGAGAAACTCAGCGGGTGAGGCAGCATCTATGGAGCGAAGGAATAGGTGACATTTCGGATCGAGACCCTTCTTCAGACTGATGTGAGGATGATGGGGGGGTGGGAAGAAGAAAGGAAGAGGCGGAGACAGTGGGCTGCGGGAGAGCTGGGAAGGGGAGGGGAAGGAGGGAGAAGGCAAGGACTACCTGAAATTGGAGAAGTCAATGTTCATACCGCTGGGGTGTAAACTGCCCAAGCAAAATATGAGGTGCTGCTCCTCCAATTTGCGGTGGGCCTCACTCTGGCCATGGAGGAGGCCCAGGACAGAAAGGTGGGTGGGGCGCAAAGATGTGAGGATGATGGGGGGGGGGGAAGAAGAAAGGAAGAGGCGGAGAGAGTGGGCTGCGGGAGAGCTGGGAAGGGGAGGGGAAGGAGGGAGAAGGCAAGGACTACCTGAAATTGGAGAAGTCAATGTTCATACCGCTGGGGTGTAAACTGCCCAAGCAAAATATGAGGTGCTGCTCCTCCAATTTGCGGTGGGCCTCACTCTGGCCATGGAGGAGGCCCAGGACAGAAAGGTCGGATTCGGAATGGGAGGGGGAGTTGAAGTGCTGGGCCACAGGATGATCGGGTTGGTTAATGTGAACTGAGCGGAGCACTTATGAACATTGGCTTTCATCAGTCAGATTATTGAGTATAAAAGTTGGGAGGTCATGTTAACATATTTGGAACTTTTTCACAGAAAGGGTGTATGGAATGAGCTGCCAGGAAAGGAAGTTGAGGCGATGTATAAAATATATTTTTACAGGTACATACATGGCTAAGGGGATCAGGGGGTATGGAGAGAAGGCAGGTACGGGATACTGAGTTGGATGATCAGCCATGATCATATTGAATGGCAGTGCAGGCTTGAAGGGCCGAATGGCCTACTCCTGCACCTAATTTCTATGTTTCTATGTTTCTATGCAGGAAGATAGTTCCCGATGTTGGGGATGTCCAGAACAAGGGGTCACACAGTTTAAGGATAAGGGGGAAATCTTTTAGGACCGAGATGAGAAAAACATTTTTCACACAGAGAGTGGTGAATCTGTGGAATTCTCTGCCACAGAAGGTAGTTGAGGCCACAGTTCATTGGCTATATTTAAGAGGGAGTTAGATGTGGCCCTTGTGACTAAAGGGATCAGGGGGTATGGAGAGAAGGCAGGGATGGGATACTGAGTTGGATGATCAGCCATGATCATATTGAATGGCGGTGCAGGCTCGAAGGGCCTAATGGCCTACTCCTGCACCTATTTTCTATGTTTCTATGTTTCTATGTTTCTATGTCCATAGGGCAGTTTTAGAGGGATATGGGCCAAACACCGGCTGCTGGAATTAGTGTAGATGGGACATCTTGGCCCGGCATGGGCAAGTTGGGCTGAAGGGCCTGTTTCCACGCTGTATGAGTGGATGTTTCTGTGACTCTATGAGAGGTTGAGCAGGCTGGGACTTTGTTCCTTGGAGCACAGGAGGATGAGAGGTGATGTAATCGAGGTGTATACAACCACGAGGGGGCTGGGTAGGGTGAATGCACAGTCTTTTACCCAGAGTAGGGGAATCAAGACCCAGAGGACATAGGGTGTTAGGGGAAAGATTTAATAGGAACATAGAAACATAGAAACATAGGAAATAGGTGCAGGAGGAGGCCATTCAGCCCTTCGAGCCAGCACCGCCATTCATTGTGATCATGGCTGATCGTCCCCTATCAATAACCCGTGCCTGCCTTCTCCCCATATCCCTTGACTCCACTAGTCCCAAGAGCTCCATCTAACTCTCTCTTAAATCCATCCAGTGACTTGGCCTACACTGCCCTCTGTGGCAGGGAATTCCATAAATTCACAACTCACTTGGTGACAACGTTTTTCTCACCTCAGTCTTAAATGACCTCCCCTTTATTCTAAGACTGTGTGGCCCCTGGTTCTGGACTCGCCCAACATTGGGAACATTTTTCCTGCATCTAGCTTGTCCAGTCCTTTTATAATTTTATATGTTTCTATAGGATTGTCCTTCATCCTTCTAAACTCCAGTGAATACAAGCCGAACTCCATTGAACCTGAGGGACAACCTTTTTTACACAGAGTGTGGTGATGTATGGAACAAGCTGCCAGGTATCTGGGTGGCTGAGGTAGGGACAATAACAACATTTAAAAAATATTTGGACAGGTACATGGATAAGAATCTTTAGAGGGATATGGGCCAAACGCAGGTTGGTGGGACTGGTGTGTAGGTGGCGCGTGTTGGTCGGTGTGGGCAAGTTGGGCTAAAGGGCCTGTTTCTGTGCTGTCTAACACTATGCCTGCAAGAAGTTCAGGAGTGCCAGCACTCAATCAGGGTCCTTTTGGAACCCTTCCTGGGAATGATATGGTGAGAGGGTTTGGTGAGACCACACCTGGAGTATTGCGTACAGTTTTGGTCTCCTAATCTGAGGAAGGACATTATTGCCATAGAGGGGAGTACAGAGAAGGTTCACCAGACTGATTCCTGGGATGCCAGGACTTTCATATGAAGAAAGACTGGATAGACTCGGCTTGTACTCGCTAGAAATTAGAAGATTGAGGGGGGATCTTATAGAAACTTACAAAATTCTTAAGGGGTTGGACAGGCTAGATGCAGGAAAATTGTCCCGATGTTGGGGAGATCCAGAACGAGGGGTCACAGTTTAAGGATAAAGGTGAAATCCTTTAGGACCAAGATGAGGAAAACAGTTTTCACACAGAGAGTGGTGGATCTGTGGAATTCTCTGCCACAGAAGGCAGTTGAGGCCACAGTTCATTGGCTATATTTAAGAGGGAGTTAGATGTGGCCCTTGTGGCGAAAGGGATCAGGGGGTATGGAGAGAAGGCAGGTACAGGATACTGAGTTGAATGATCAGCCATGATCATATTGAATGGCGGTGCAGGCTCGAAGGGCCGAATGGCCTCTACTCCTGCACCTATTGTCTATGTTTCTATGTGTCTATGAATGGAGTTACAGATCAGCCATGTTCCCAATGATGTCAATACAGGTCCACCACCGATTTTCCAGCACCCTTAGTTCCGGAGCCTTTGTGGGTTATCCATTCTGCTGGACCAACGGAGGTCACGGCCTCTGAGAGAAGTCCAATGGGTTCTGGAACGTTCCGCCGAGGGGCCGAGATACCGGCCGGCAAGGACGACCCCGGAGGTGGGCTGTGGGAATGGATCTGCCGGCTCTTGGCCGGGCTGGACTTCCAGAGCAAGGGGGCAAATTTCACCCGCCAATCGGGCACAGACGTCCGGATGAGGTTAAGATCGGCCGTCTCACCCGGCCTGGGTGCCGCATTTTCAGGGGACCTCCGGTGACGGTGGGTGGGGGGGGTATTTCGAGTGGTGGAACTACACGGAAAAGACACACTTACCTGTTGATGGGGAACTCCGCTATCTTTAAGTGCTCTCTCTTGAAAGTATCTAGAGAACCGGCCTCCGAGGCAGAGAATTCCACAGACTCGCAACACTCTGTGAGAAAAAATGTTTCCTCGTCTCTGTTCTAAATGGCTTACCCCTTATTATTAAATTGTGGCCCCTGGTTCTGGACTCCCCCAACATCAAGAACATGTTTCCTGCCTCTAGCGTGTCCAAACCCTTAATAATCTGATATGCTTCTGGTAAATGGGGGGGCGGGGGGGGGGTCAAGTGCGCTTTTTTAATTTTGGCCACATTAAAGGACGTGCTGGACCGCAAGTTGCCGGAAGATCGGTGGTGGACCTACACTGAAAAGACACACTGACCTGTTGATGTTCCCCATGTGTAAATGTGATCCCAGATGCGAGGAATTAATACTGCCTTTCAAACACCGTTATCTTGTACAGAACATGGCACTGTTTAATATTCACATTTAAAAGCAGTGGCAAGCATTTGCTTTGTACAGAGATTAGGAGATGGCAGACAAGGATCCAGTGACAGATGCCAACTAACAAGTCCAGACAAACAGACAGATAGACAGTGGCAGCTCCAGAGAGAGAGTGTGGCAAGGCTTGGTTCAGTATACGTGTCTGTATCTCTACCCACCTGATACCCTGTACACTTTCCAGCATCCAAAATAGACTTGTGTGCACTCACCTACATGTGTACACACACACACACACACACACGTATACTTGTACATTCACACGCACGTACACTCTCTCACACGTACCCTTGCTCAATCACACACGCGTTCACAAACTTGAACACACGCACAAAAAAAAAGACAGTGCTGGAGTAACTCAGCGGGTCAGGCAGCATCTGTGGAGAACATGGATAGGTGACGTTTCACTGAGTGCTGGAGTAACTCAGCGGGTCAGGCAGCATCTGTGGAGAACATGGATAGGTGACGTTTCACTGAGTGCTGGAGTAACTCAGCGGGTCAGGCAGCATCTGTGGAGAACATGGATAGGTGACGTTTTACAGAGTGCTGGAGTAACTCAGCGGGTCAGGCAGCATCTGTGGAGAACATGGATAGGTGACGTTTCACAGAGTGCTGGAGTAACTCAGCGGGTCAGGCAGCATCTGTGGAGAACATGGATAGGTGACGTTTCACAGAGTGCTGGAGTAACTCAGCGGGTCAGGCAGCATCTGTGGAGAAGGTGATGTTTCAAACTGAAGTAGGGTCAGTAAGTTCATAAGTGATAGGAGCAGAATTAGGCCATTTAGCCCATCGAGTCTACTCTGCCATTCATAGAAACTAGGTGCAGGAGGAGGCCATTTGGCCATTCATTGCGATCATGGCTGATCGTCCCCTATCAGTAACCCGTGCCTGCATTCTCCCCATATCCCTTGACTCCACTAGCCCCTAGACCTCTATCTAACTCTTTCTTAAATCCATCCATCCACTGCCCTCTGTGGCAGGGAATTCCATAAATTCACAACTCTCTGGGTGAAAAAGTTTTTTCTCACCTCAGTCTTAAATGACCTCCCCTTTATTCTAAGACAGTGGCCCCTGGTTCTGGACTCGACCAACATTTAATCATGGATGATCTATCTTTCCCTCCCAATTCTCCTGCCTTCGCCCTAGAGCGTTTGACACTCTTACAGGGACGGAAATCCTGGAGGGGGGGGCCAGGGTCCTCCCCCCCCCCCCCCCCCCCCCTATTTTTTCGTAATCCGGATTTTAAAACCCGGTGAAATCTCCGCTTTCCACGAGACAGTGGGGGGTGAGACTGCTGATCGAGGGCGCTGATTGGTCAAGAGAGACGTTGGTCAGCTGGCAATGGGGGCGGGACCATTATGATTCAGTGCGATGATTGAAGGGGGGAGGTGTCGGTCAGAGGCGAAAGTGTGGGGGTGGGACTGAGGTTAGAGCGCGGTGATTGGAGGAGGGAGACGTGCCCAGGTCATAGGGTCACAAGTGAAAAACACTCTCGGCAGCAAAGAAGATCTTTGCTTGGAAGCCCTGGACACAGACCTGCGCCTCATCCACAGCCAAGATCGATCCCGGCTCTCCAGCGCCGCAAATGCTGCCGCATCACCACTGGACGATCCCCGTCCCCACCCGAGTGCCCCCCACGCCCGGGGGTGGCCAGAGACATCGGGAGTCAGATGGGAGCGGTGCCCCCAGGCCCACAGCCAGCGCAGAGAAGCAGCGCTAAATCCAGCTCAACTCTGCCTGTCCCGCCAGGTTAACCTACAGCCCTGCCTGGATTTACGGGAAATATGTCATCAGTCCAGGCAGGGCTGTAGGTTAACCCAGCGAGACAGGCAGTTGAGTTGCATTTAGCGCTGGATTGAGCTGAAATTACCCTTAACAGGGCCTCCGCAGCCTTGCGTGTGTGTGAATGTGCGCATGTGCGCGCGGCTGCCAAGATATTGTGTCCCCCCTGTCCCCCTCATATTTTGATAGCGATTTCCGTTCCTGCACTCTTACTAATCAAGAATCTATCAATATCCACCTTAAAAAAGCCCCAATGACTTGGCCTCCACATCCGTTTGTGGCAATGAGTTCCACAGATTTACCACCCTCCGACTAATTCCTCCTCATCTTTCTAAAGGTACACCCTTCTGAACCCATGTCCTCTGGTCCTAGACTCTCCCACCAGTGGAAACATCCTCTCCACATCCACTCAATCCAAGCCTTTCACTATTCTGTACATTTCAATGAGGTTTTCCTCTCATCCTTCTAAACTCCAGCGAGTACAGTCCCAGTGCCGACAAACGCTCATCATATGTTAACCCACTCATCCCCGTGATCATTCTCATCCCGACCCGAAAACGTCACCTAT
The DNA here is from genome assembly GCF_028641065.1 of Leucoraja erinaceus. Classification (NCBI taxonomy): domain Eukaryota; kingdom Metazoa; phylum Chordata; class Chondrichthyes; order Rajiformes; family Rajidae; genus Leucoraja; species Leucoraja erinaceus. Next base: position 77,700,739 of record NC_073383.1, on the reverse strand, counting down.
CCAGTTTCTCCAGAGCCCGCTAAGTTACTCCAGCGCTTTGTGTCTTGTTTTGTCAAGCAGCATCTGCAGTTCCTTGGGGTTCTGCACATCCACACATGTATAGGGAGGTTGCAGGTAAACGCGGTGAACTGCAGGTAAACATTTACTATGGCTGGCAGCACAGCGGGCCCCTTTTCTGGCCCAGAATCCGGACAGGTTGCACACTCTCTGACCCCGGGCTGTCTATCCCCTGCGGCCTGGGGTGGGAGGAGGAGGAGGAGGGGGTCAGGGGGAGGGGGAGATTAGGGAAGAGGTCGGTGCAGTGCGGTCAGTGACTCTGGGTGGGCGGTGGGCTGCAGCTGACGTTGCCTAGAGCCGTGGCCCCACTTCACCCGGCCCCCGCTCCGCCCGGTCCAGGCCCAGCTCTACCTGGCCCCATCTGTGGGTGCTGCCGCCCCACAGCCCGTGACAGTGCAGCCCACAGAGGGAGACGGGATGGAGAGCGGCCGCGGCCTGTACAGCGCTGACCCCGGGGGGGGAGAATGGGGGCTGTCCCGAATGGGATGCGCTCCTTCGGCCTCTTACACCTTGGTGCTCGGGTTCAGAGCAAAGATACTGAAACCTTCCCGCTTTCAATGACAGCACCCACAAATATTTATAGCGCAAAAAATGACAATTTTGGCGTGTTTTAAACAGGTAAGAAGGTACGCGTTCCGTGGGTTAACAGTGTGTGCCGAGGCAGCCATGTCCTCCAGGAGCTGCTCCCTGCGTCACGTCCTTTGACCCGATGACCTTACGTGCAACCCCCCTATACACCCACACACACACGCACACAACCACACTCATATACATGCGCAAAGATCCTATAGCGAGCAAGATAGTCCACTTGACGAAAAAGACGTAGTACGGTCATGGGCAGATTCATGGGTAATTTTCGGCCCCATTTCCGTAACCGGCTTCCGTCTCCGCACCAAAGATCCCATCGTGGAGCAAAGATACTAGTGCGGAGACGGAAGCAGGTTACGGAAACATCCTCGTAAAAATCAAAAGTTATTTGGTAAAAATCTTCTCCCCATTTTCAGAATTTAAATTTATTAACACAAACTGTTCCCCCACAACTTTGATCACACTGCGAGTCAGGTCGGGTTGCGTTACGGAAATGGATGAAAAAAAGGCCCACGTTCTGCTCCGTTGCGTACTACACGTCAGCCCATTGCATTTAGCAGGAGTGGTCTATCTTGCTCCGCTATAGGATCTTTGTACATGCTTGTTTGACATTCTGACAGTCTATTTTGTGTGACTGAACGCTGCCTTAATGCAAAGCGAATTGGAGAAAGGTACAGAGCCACAAAAACACTTAAACCTTCGAATAAATTAAAATAAAAGCACGTTGCAAAAGCCTTCGAAATCGCCTCTCCTCTCCCAAGACGTTTCTTGTTCACTTTTAAAGTGTATCTTTCATTCTTATTTTACACTCCCACTTGTTTCGTCCTTTAGATTCGTCCAACCAGCAGCCACTCATGGACCCAGAGATTTCTTCCCAAAATATATATAATAATTCACATTAAATATGAAAAAAAAAAAAAAATAAATTAAATTAACTGGGTACAATATAATCTTCAACGAAGTGCCCGGCCAGTCCACGCCTGCCTCTTTTAATTTGTTTCAATCGCTTGTTCAGTGTTATTTGTGTTTGTAGAAGTCACTGAGTTGTTTTTGTATCGTTTGTTGAACTTTTAACGAAACCTCGGTACTTTTTTTTTAGTACTGGAGAGCAAACGAGGCAGGAACTAGGACCCAGCATCACGGAGGAGTGTAAACGTCTGGAGACCTTTTGGAAAGAAAGATTTTTCTTTTTTTTTTGGCTAACGCGAGTTTGTTCCCGAAAGTTCAGCGAACAAAATGTAGTTCACAAAGCCGGGGAGGTCTTCACTTCTTTCCGAGTCACTTCGTCTTCCGAGCAGGAGCTGTTGGATGAGTAGCCCAGTTCTGTGGTGCACTTGAGAAAGTTTGTGGTGTGGCTGCTGGTGAAATCTACGCTCTCCCCCTCCGACCTGCTCTCGCCCCCTCCTGGCTTCTCCGAGTACTTGGCTCCCCGCTGCTTCTCAGCTTCCTGGGCCGCCTGGTCCTTGGCTTTGCGGCTTCGCTTCCACTTCATCCTTCGGTTCTGGAACCAAATCTTCACCTAAGTGAGAATTGCACAATGAAATAGATAGTTTAGTAGAGTATAGTACAGTTTAGCATAGTATAATATTGTACAATAATAATAATAATAATAATAATAATAATAATAATAGAAACATAGAAACATAGAAATTAGGTGCAGGAGTAGGCCATTCGGCCCTTCGAGCCTGCACCGCCATTCAATATGATCATGGCTGATCATCCAACTCAGTATCCCGTACCTGCCTTCTCTCCATACCCCCTGACCCCCTTAGCCACAAGGGCCACATCTAACTCCCTCTTAAATATAGCCAATGAACTGGTCTCAACTACCCTCTGTGGCAGAGAGTTCCAGAGATTCACCACTCTCTGTGTGAAAAAAGTTCTTCTCATCTCGGTTTTAAAGGATTTCCCCCTTATCCTTAAGCTGTGACCCCTTGTCCTGGACTTCCCCAACATCGGGAGCAATCTTCCTGCATCTAGCCTGTCCAACCCCTTAAGAATGTTGTAAGTTTCTATAAGATCCCCTCTCAATCTCCTAAATTCTAGAGAGTATAAACCAAGTCTATCCAGTCTTTCTTCATAAGACAGTCCTGCCATCCCAGGAATCAGTCTGGTGAACCGTCTCTGCACTCCCTCTATGGCAATAATGTCCTTCCTCAGATTTGGAGACCAAAACTGTACGCAATACTCCAGGTGTAGTCTCACCAAGACCCTGTACAACTGCAGTAGTACCTCCCTGCTCCTATACTCAAATCCTTTTGCAATGAAAGCTAACATACCATTCGCTTTCTTTACTGCCTGCTGCACCAGCATGCCTACCTTCACTGACTGGTGTACCATGACACCTAGGTCTCGCTGCATCTCCCCCTTTCCCAATCGGCCACCATTTAGATAATAGTCTGCTTTCCCGTTTTTGCCACCAAAATGGATAACCTCACATTTATCCACATTATACTGCATCTGCCAAACATTTGCCCACTCACCCAGCCTATCCAAGTCACCTTGCAGTCTCCTAGCATCCTCCTCACAGCTAACACTGCCCCCCCAGCTTAGTGTCATCCGCAAACTTGGAGATATTGCCTTCAATTCCCTCATCCAGATCATTAATATATATTGTAAATAGCTGGGGTCCCAGTACTGAGCCTTGCGGTACCCCACTAGTCACTGCCTGCCATTGTGAAAAGGACCCGTTTACTCCTACTCTTTGCTTCCTGTTTGCCAGCCAGTTCTCTATCCACATCAATACTGAACCCCCAATGCCGTGTGCTTTAAGTTTGTATACTAATCTCTTATGTGGGACCTTGTCGAAAGCCTTCTGGAAGTCCAGATACACCACATCCACCGGTTCTCCCCTATCCACGCTACTAGTTACATCCTCAAAAAATTCTATAAGATTCGTCAGACAAGAATTACCTTTCATAATAATAATAATAATAATAATAATTAAAAACTTTATTACGGACTCGAGGCCCAGTCAAGGGGCAACATTACATTTAAAAAAAATGCATTGCATATTAAATATCATAAATACATATAAAATCTTAGTACAGGTGCACAACCTTTTATCCGGTGTTCCAGAAACCGAAAAGCTCCGAAAACCGGCCATTTTTTCCAGATGTCGTCTGCGCACCAAAGCTCGTGTTTGGCGCCAAACCTGACCCAAAACGACCCACGGTCAACCCAGGTCTGTACTACTGTAGCGGCTGCCTCCTCCCTGGAGACCGGGAGACGCTTAAACATCTGTAAATCATTGCTTAAATGTTAGTCAGTTAGTTTGGAGGGCTTTTATGTGAAGGGGGGTGAAGGGGTAAACTTTAATTCTTAGTCCCCTACCTGGTCGGAGAGGCGGGGAGCGGTCAATGCCTTACCGGGTCGCCGTGCAGTAAGCTCCGCAGCGCTGTGGCCGTTGGGGCTGTGGGCGGCGCCAGTTGTAGCTCCGACCCCGGCAACTCTACCCCTGGCTGCGAGGCGCTCCAAATCCAGCGCGGCCCGCGGCCGGACGCCCCAGCTCCGCGAATGTCGGGAGTCGGCGACGTCGCAGCGCTGGGATACCAGCGGGGTGCGGGCAATGCCTTACCGGGTCGCCGTGCGGCAAGCTCCGGAGCGCTGTGGCCGCCGACTCCCAACATTCGCGGAGCGTCGCTGGACTTGGAGCCGCGCAGCCAGGGGTAAAGTTGCCGGGGTCGGAGCTACAACCGGCGCCGCCCGCGGCCGGACGGAGCCCCCAGCTCCGCGGCTCCAAATCCAGCGACGCTCCGCGAATGTTGGAAGAAGGCGGCCACAGCGCTCCGGAGCTTGCCGCACGGTGACCCGGTAAGGCATTGCCCGCTCCCAGCGCTGCGGATCCTATAGCGGAGCTCCTCAGCGCTGCGACGCCGCCGACTCCCGACATTCTCGGAGCTGGGACGTCCGGCCGCGGGCCGCGCTGGATTTGGAGCGCCTCGCAGCCAGGGGTAGAGTTGCCGGGGTCGGAGCCACAACCGGCGCCGCCCGCGGCCGGACGGAGCCCCCAGCTCCGCGAGGTTGGGAGTCGCCGACCAGGTAGGTAGGGGACTAAGAATTAAAGTTTCCCCCTTCACCCCTACACCACCACCACCACATAAAATCCCTCCAAACTAACTGACTAACATTTATGCAATGATTCTCCCGGTCTCCAGGGAGGAGGCAGCTGCTCCAGACTTTTCAAGCCGCCCGCGCTACCTACCTAATCTACGCTAAAAATCTTCCATTCTGAAATCCGAAAATGTCCGAAATCCGACAAGTGTCTGGTCCCAAGGCTTTCGGATAAAAGGTTGTGCACCTATATATCACTTATAAAAGCATCATAAATTATATATTTTTTAAAACACAATACATAAGTTAAAAATCCAGATTAAAAGAATGATCAATGTCCTACAACGAGACAACGATACCAGTGTCTCCACAGCTGGGATTCGTAGCGTGTAGTGCTAACCCTTATGTTTGACAAGGCCACAATAAGCACATTCATTTATCCTGCAAATGAATTTATACACGTGGTGTCTTAGGATAGCTTCTAAAGTACTGACTCCTGCAGCCACAAACATATTACTGGCACTACACCATCTAGGTTTCTTTAGCAGTGTTCTCATGGCATCGTTATATGCCACCTTTAGTCTCTGCAAACTTGTCTTTCCATAGTTCGACCACAGGTGCGCAGTGTAGAGTGGTGTGCAGTATGCTCTAAATAGCGATATCTTCACCACATCTGCACACGCACCAAATTTTACGCAAGAGAATATTCGCCTGTACATACAGCATGCGTCGTTGCCTATAAATATCCTCATGATCTGTCATTTGTTCTGTAATAATATAGTCAAGTATTACATAGTTTAGTATTGTGTATTATAGAACAGTAGAGAATAGTATAGTGTAGATTAGTTTAGTTTAGCCTATATTATATTAGTTCAGTTTGCTTCAATAGTCGGCCCCCTTCGGTCATAAAAACATAGACAATAGGTGCAGGAGTAGGCCATTCGGCCCTTCGAGCCTGCACCGCCATTCAATATGATCATGGCTGGTCATCCAACTCAGTATCCTGCACCTGCCTTCTCTCCATACCCCCTGATCCCCTTAGCCACAAGGGCCACATCTAACTCCCTCTTAAATATAGCCAATGAACTGTGTGGCCTCAACTACCCTCTGCGGCAGAGAGTTCCAGAGATACACCACTCTCTGTGTGAAAAAAGTTCTCCTCATCTCGGTTTTAAAGGATTTCCCCCTTATCCTTAAGCTGTGACCCCTTGTCCTGGACTTCCCCAACATCGGGAGCAATCTTCCTGCATCTAGCCTGTCCAACCCCTTAAGAATTTTGTAAGTTTCTATAAAATCCCCCCTCAATCTCCTAAATTCTAGCGAGTACAAGCCGAGTCTATCCAGTCTTTCTTCATATGAAAGTCCTGACATCCCAGGAATCAGTCTGGTGAACCTTCTCTGTACTCCCTCTATGGCAAGAATGCCTTTCCTCAGATGACTGGCCATGGGTGATGCATCCTAGTTTGCAGGTGATGTGTGGTCGGATGCAAGCCTGGGCGATGTCATATGGAGGACAGGCTGTTGCCCACTCAGCACGTCCCCACTTTCCACGTCACTGACTGATCCAAAGGAACAGCCGTTACAGTTTGGCACCAGCGCCGTCGCAGGAGCTGCCAGAGCGAGGTTGTAGACAACGACGAACTGCCTTAGGGGCTCCGACTCCGGATTTTCTTGAGGTTTACTCCTGGAGCCTTTTCCATGACCGGATATGGCCACAAGGCAGTGGAGGTTTTAAATCTGAGTTTTCCCCTCTCCTAGATGGACTGCCTTCCCAGGCTGACGAACCCCATCTGCCCGAGACTCATATGGGTGGGAGCGTCTACCTTCCCGTGCAGGTCTATAGCACCTGCCCACTGCCCACGGTTCAATAGGCAATAGACAATAGGTGCAGGAGTAGGCCATTCGGCCCTTCGAGCCAGCACCGCCATTCAATGTGATCAATAAGATCCCCTCTAATCCTTCTAATCCCTGGTTCTGGGCAGCCCCAACATCGGGAACATGTTTCATGCCTCTAGGTGTCCAAACGCTTAATAATCTTATATGTTTCAATATGTCTCATCCTTCTAAACTCCAGTGTATACAAGCCCAGCCGCTCCATTCTCTCAGCATATGACAGTCCCGCCATCCTGGGAATTAACCTGGTGAACCTACGCAGCACCCCCTCAATAGCAAGAATGTCCTTCCTCAAATTTGGAGACCAAAACTAGTATAGTATAGTTTAGCTTAGATTAGTTTAGTTCCGGTATGGTATAGATATAGAAACATAGAAAATAGGTGCAGGAGTAGGCCATTCGGCCCTTCGAGCCTGCACCGCCATTATATATATATATATACACATATCCAAATAATTTTATTTATATATATAAAAAATTGTAGATACATAATATATTTTATTGTTTCTATATAGACACACTATATTGTGTATATATGTACACATTTATATATAGAGAGATTCCACTATGCATAAAATGTATACACTATACATGGATACATATATAGATACATATTATATACTATATATAATCTAAAATATATATACATATATATAGTGTCTATATGCACACATATACAAGTCGTCAAGTCAAGAGAGTTTATTTTCATGTGTCTCATATAAGACAATGACATTCTTGCTTGCTGTAGCACAACAGAATACAGTAAGCATAAATACAGAACAGTTCAGTGTGTCTATATAGCATAGACCATATATAAATAGCTAAAATGCAATAGGCTGTTATAGTTCAGAGTTTGTTTGATGTTGTGTTTAATAGCCTGATAGCTGTGGGGAAGAAGCTGTTCCTGAACCTGGATGTACCAGATTTCAGGCTCCTGTACCTTCTACCTGAAGGCAGCGGAGAGATGAGTGTGTGGCCAGGATGGTGTGGGTCCTTGATGATGCTGGCAGCCTTTTTGAGGCAGCGATTGCGATAAATCCCCTCGATGGTGGGGAGGTCAGAGCCGATGATGGGCTGGGCATCACTTTCTGCAGTCTTTTCCGCTCCTGGAAGCTCAAGTTGCCGAACCAAGCCACGATGCAACCGGTCAGTATGCTCTCTACTGTGCACCTGTAGAAGTTAGAGAGAATCCTCCTTGACCTACCGACTCTCCGTAATCTTTTGAGGAAGTAGAGGCGCTGATGTGCTTTCTTTATAATTGCATCAGTGTTCTCGGACCAGGAAAGATCTTTGGAAATGTGCATGCCCAGGAATTTGAAGTTCTTGACCATTTCCACCATCTTCCCGTTGATATAAACGGGATTGTGGGTCCCTATTCTACACCTTCCAAAGTCCACAATCAGTTCCTTGGTTTTGCTGGTGTTGAGAACCACCAGGTTATTGTGCTGGCACCATTTGGTCAATCGGTCGATCTCACTTCTATACTCTGACTCGTCACCATCAGTGATTCGTCCCACAACAGTGGTGTCGTCGGCGAACTTGATGATGGAGTTTGCACTATGTCCGGCTGCGCAGTCATGAGTATAGAGTGAGTACAGCAGGGCGCTGAGCACGCAGCCTTGATGTGCTCCCATGCTGATTGTTATCGAGGATGACACATTTCCACCAATACGAACAGGCTGTGGTCTGTGAATGAGGAAGTCGAGGATCCAATTGCAGAGGGATGCGCAGAGACCCAGATCTGAGAGCTTGGTAACCAGCTTGTAGGGGATGATTGTATTAAACGCTGAACTGAAGTCAATGAATAACAGCCTGACA